>NC_044283.2:14869275-15174829 GCF_004027225.2 Strigops habroptila
GTACAATGCAGATAACAAAAATATGATGTCATTGGGGAAACATATGCTTATTTTTAAAGATTCTGCTGGGAGTCCTCTGTATATGTAGAACCGCTCAAACTGAAACTCGGGTTTTGTCCAGTTGATTTCTTGCAAACCATAAAACAGATTTCACTTGTCTCTGGTGTTATTTGTAGAAATACATATCAGTGAGATCAGAAAACTATTCTACATTCTCTTTTTCAAACATGTCCCAATAAGCAGTCTGTTATATTTCTAGTA
The DNA here is from genome assembly GCF_004027225.2 of Strigops habroptila. Lineage (NCBI taxonomy): Eukaryota > Metazoa > Chordata > Aves > Psittaciformes > Psittacidae > Strigops > Strigops habroptila. The sequence continues at coordinate 14,869,537 of NC_044283.2, forward strand.
ATGCAGCATATTAAGTTACCTTTTAAGTTCCTGCCAGTTGGGAACTCCTTCATTCAAAGTAGAACCCCAGTTTAGCTTCAGGCTAGAACGTAGCAATAATCATGTTGTTTTAAGGATCTAATTTAGACTTTCTATAAATTCAAAGTGTTGAGTTAACCATGTTCTGTTTATTTGTGGAATATTTTCTGACACCTTGTTACACAATTAATCTACAACCTCAGTTTTGACCCTGGTCATAAGAATAGAGGCCTGACATACATAGCCCATGCCACCTGTAGCATAATGTATTCTTTCACTCTTATCCCACTCATAGATACCAGTTTCCAAAAACAAAAATGGCCAGACTGAAAATCAGCTATTCAACACTGCCAGTAGAAACAAAAATGTACAGAAGTGTAAACAAGAGAAAAGAATGGATGAAAGAAATCATTAACAGCCACCCACATCTAAAATCTCCGACTCCATTTAAGTGGGTTAGGATTTTGTCTTAGGCTTCAAGTGGGCCAGAATTCACCAACATAGAAAGCCAAATTAGTATCTGCATCTCATCCTGCCTAAACAATCTTACGAGTACCTCCCACAGTCAGGAGTTAGGACCCCTGTCATGTGCACAACCTTCAGTCCTTTCCTTGTCTCAAACAGGGGAAAAACACAAAAAAATTAAAATCCAGTTCAACCTCTCAATAAATTAATGGACCTTTATTTAAATACAGACAATGCATAAATGTGAAAAACAAAGTGAAGAATAATGGTAACAATTGCAAAATGAATAAAAATATTGAAGATATCTTTCTCCCTACATTATTGTCATCACCCATAACGTTTGTGCTTTTATTTTTTCCAAATACTGTATCCCAGTCCAAACAGCCAGGATTAATAGTCCGATTTTTACAGTGAGATCCATTCTTAGCTGGTGTTGGTGCAGTAAGCAATACTAACAGATACAGAAACAGTACCTAGAGTCTGCCCTCCATTTACAGTTTCATTCCATCAGACATTTTGGCAAAATCTCTTGGTACACAGCATCCTGGATGCTCTTTGAGATGCTATCAAAGATATGCAACTAAGTTTCAGTAAAGAATTTTATTTTTATTTTAATTGTAAATAGCAACTAAAAGTTAATGCTCACAATGTACTAGTGATTATCGTACAATGGATTAATAAACAAATGAGATAATAATTCTGGGATGCTTTAAGATGACCTAAAAAATCAAATAAATTCAGTAGTAAATATTAATCTCTTCCTCCCCTCTAGCTACTTCACTAAAACCCATTCTCTTTTACTTTGTAACAAACTGTCTAATATTTCATTTTCATTTCAGCTAGAGCCACTGAGACATCTGTATGAATAAGAAAACTGTTCAAACCGAGTAGCAGCTCAATATTTGTCCATCAGGAAAAGGAACTAATCAAAGCCATCCCCACCTAGGCTACTCTAGTGCAGTACAGCATGGGCATAATAATGTATAGCAGCTTTTGTACATACATGACAAATGAAGCAAGACCTGATGAATTGTCCAGCAGTTCTGAAATGGTCTGTAATTTCCCTCACATGCCACTTCATTAGTTGTTAGCTCTTGAACTTGCCACTTAGAAAAATTACTTGTGATTTGCTGAGTAATAAATACGCATTTCTATTCAACAGAAAATTTTCCATCTCTCAAATCTTGAAATGTGTGCAGAGCCTCAGACCCTATCATTGCTGCTAGATTGGGATTTTATATATGTATCTCAACAAACAGAAATTTCAGCAGATATTGAGAAATGTAGAGAGAAAGCTCAGAGAAATTTCCCTGGAAGATCAGTGAAGTAAAATCTATCATCTTGTAAAGATTCTTAGCTTCAAGTTCAGAGAAAGCCGAACAAGGGGCACTGTTCTGGGATTAAAGTTCTCAAACGTTTTACTCAGACCCAGCCCAAATGAACCATTGGCATTTTGAGATGTGTCTATTTCCAAATTTGAATGACCCAGTTCAGCTGTTTGAGAAGCCTTGTACAACTCCTGATGAGCCCCAGAAAGCATCCTAGCTTGGAAAGCAGATCCTTCGCCTGGTTCGCAAGCCGGAAAAGAGAATTCGGGATATATTTCACCTCATCTGAAGACTGTTACAGGGGAGAGGTGATTCCCCCAAGGTTTGCACTATCTCTGACAGCCACAACAGCACCAATCTGCATGGTACTGACTGTGAGGACTTCAACAACAGAAATACACAACAACGAAACATTTCCCTAGTATTTCAGGTAAGGAAGTAAGCCTTGACTGTCCTGCCTATGCTGTCTCTACACTGAGTTGAAAACTTGTGGGTGGCCAGCTCCTAACTTAGGCAACTTATTTAGGTGTATTGAGCTGCAGTACACAAACATGGGCCTTAGATGTCAAATGAGTTGCCCAGGGTGTTACAGGCCTTTTAAACAAGATCAGAAACGGAAACAAACTGGTAAACCTTGGCTGTCCTGCAAAAAATGACACGGAATCAGGATTTTGCCCTAGTTCTGCACCTTAGAAACATGACCAGTTTCATTATTCTAGATACTGTGCACTGCAGGCATAGTCCTGAAGCCTCAGCACTAAACACTGAGCAGATGTTCTCAGGCTTGAGAGTGCTTTGTGTAACACTGCACTTGAAATACAAACTGTCCAAGTGTCGCAGACCATCAAAAATCTGCTGAATGGTTAGGCTTTGCTTCTAACGTGCGCCAGATAGAAGACAGTTGCATGTCAGTATCTTTGTCTGAAACTACAGCTCTCCTAAAAGAGCAATGAATAAAATCATAGAACCATCGAATCATAGAATAGTTTGGGTTGGAAAGGACCTTAAGATCACCTAGTTCCAACTCCCCTGCCATGGGCAGGGACACCATACAGGAAACCATGTCACCCAAGACTCCATCCAACCTGGCCTTGAACACTGCCAGGGATGGACCATTCACAGCTTCCTTGGGCAACCCATTCCAGTGCCTCACCACCCTCACTGTAAAGAACTTCTTCCTTATATCTAACCTAAACTTTCCCTGTTTAAGCTTGAAGCCGTTACCCCTTGTCCTACCACTACAGTCCTTGATGAAGAGTCCCTCCCCAGCAACCTTGTAGACCCCCTTCAGATACTGGAAGGCTGCTATGAGGTCTCCACACAGCCTTCTCTTCTCCACGCTGAACAGCCCCAACTTCGTCGGCCTGTCTTCGTACGGGAGGTGCTCCAGCCCTCTTATCATCCTCGTGGCCTCCTCTGGACTTGCTCCAGCAGCTCCATGCCTTTTCCATGTTGAGGACACCAGAACTGTACAAAATACTCCAAGTGAGGTCTCACAAGAGCAGAATAGAGGGGCAGGATCACCTTCTTTGACCTGCTGGGCAAGCTTCTTTTGATGCAGCCCAGGACACGGTTGGCTTTCTGGGCTGCGAGCGCACACTGAAGCCTGCTCATGTTCAGTTTCTCATCAACCAACACCCCCAAGTCCTCCTCTGCAGGGCTGCTCTGAATCTCTTCTCCGCCCAACCTGTAGCTGTGCCTGGGATTGTCCCAACCCAGGTGTAGAACCTTGCACTTGGCTTGGTTGAACTTCATGAAGTTGTCACTGGACCACCTCACAAGTGTGTCAAGGTCCCTCTGGATGGCACCTCTTCTCTCCAGCCTATCAACCGAACCACATAGCTTGGTGTTGTCAGCAAACTTGCTGAAGGCGCACTCAATCCCACTGTCCATGTCACCGGCAAAGATGTTGAACAAGCTCAGTCCCAACACCGATCCCTGAGGGACACCACTCAATACTGGTTTCCAACTGGACATTGAGCCGGTGACCACAACTTTTTGCATGCAGCCATCCAGTAAATGGATGTAAACCTACAGTAAATAAATAAATAAATGAAAATAAAAGCCACAACTTCAACACAAATGGTTTTTCTTCAAACAAGGCAGCAAGGCCTCCATGAAATTCTTATCTTACATGAAAGATACTCAAGCAACGTTAGGGTCAATAGCAACCTAAAGTCAATACAGCATAACATGCGGCAGCTGCAAGCTGCACCCAAGCATGGCGGTCATACTCATCCTCTACTCTAGAATGCTGGAGCCCAAGCAAGGGTCTTTATTTGTGAAACAGTTTACGTGATCTGAGCAATCTGACATTTTTAATGATCTCACAGGTAGATTTTTGCTCAAGTTATGAAAATGGGCTTTTTGGAGAGTGGTTATAGCAGCCCAGGAACAGCTGCTCCTCTGGGCTATAGGAAAGCTTTTATTCTGCAGCCTGGCCTCCTTGCAGTGAGGGCCCTCTCTTTAACCTGCAGGGATCATGCAGGAAACATAAAAGTTACTGAGGCCTTGCTGACCTTGTCAAGGCCATGTGTGGGAATTTTTAAAGTTTGAGTTGCTTCGAAATTATAGCAATTACTAGAAATATTCCAGGAAAACAGAACTTTTTTTCTTTTTCTTCTGCCAGTTCAGATTTCCCAACTAAAATTGTCGTTTTCATCTGCTAGTCCTTTAAAAAAATAGAATTATAGACTCTTCTAGTCACTGGACAACAGATGTTATAAAATTTTGTGGCACTCAGTCATAATTAAGTCAAGCCTAATATGCATCTGTCAGAAACCATTGACCTTTGCTGATGATGGTAGGGAAAAGGCTTTGATACTCTACCGCACATTTAAGGATTTTTGAAGGAAAAATGTCAAAGGTTTGGGTGTTCTGGCAGGAAATTACCTCTTGCATTTCTAATGACAAATGTTTTTAGATTAATCTAAGTAAACAATGAAATGGTGCTACTTCAGTTGGGATTTCTAATCCAAAAGATCATCTTTCCTACGCTTCCCTAGCATAGAATCAAGGAATTGTAGAACTTATATTGAGAATCTGTCAGAGTAAAGAAGTAAAAGCTCCTAATGCAACTGACAGCTTTCGCTTACAGAATATGGAGATAAAGGAAAATTTGTAAAGGAAGTTAAAAATATATATCTATTTTTAAACAGATTAAAAAAAATGTTTTTAAGTAGAATCTACCCACATGACTTACCTTATATATTGTGGATAGCACAAGGACTGGGCACTCAGAAAACTGTTTGGAAAAGGATCAGTAGCTCAGCAGCAGTCAATATTTTGAAACATGTTAATGCTGTCTATTACTTAGTCTCTTACCATAACTTTTGGCACAAACTAGATGCCAAGTACCTGCTACGGATCCTTGTTTGCAAAGTCAAGACACTGTACCTTGAATGTACAGCAAGCTAAAAGATCTTATCCTGTTCATACAACCTCATAATGTAGGCATTATATGAGCAAATGCTTGTGACGGCTAGGAGGTGGGCAGCTGAAGAGGAGAAAGCAGCAGAAAGAAACGCTACCAAATGACTACAGCACTAACCTAACATCTCTGTGCAATGTCTGCTTCAATTTCCTGCCTGACCAAAGCTCCTAGGGTTTTCTTGGCCAAAAACATTTCAGTGCAGATCATAGAGGTTCCCAGGCACACAGGCATCCAAGTCCCACTGACATCAGCATAACTCGAGGGTTTACACCATGAAACTCCCTTATGAGCCCAGGCCTTAATATCTCCCTGCCTCAGCTCTCTACATATAAAATGGGCATAATAATGGAAGTAATATTCCCCTTCATCAGGGAAGTGTAGAGAGGATTAATGAGTTAAAGATGATGAAGATGTAAGGTAGCATTATTTTTCAATCCCTATAGCTTTTAGAAAGCCACAGATGTGTATGCAGCATTAGTGTATTTATTTAACAAAGTTTCTAATCACGTATTGAGGAGTTGCAAAGAGTATTTTAAAGGTCTTACTTCAGTATTTTACATTCATTTAACCTTTTAACAAATTATTTTTATTATCTTTCTAAGGTGTGTCCACCATGCTCCTAAATATCTTGTAGATTAACTGGTGAACAAGAAAAAGGTGGTGTTTTGATAGCTTGAATTCTTTAAGCAGGTTACTGTATTGTTTAGCTTCAAGGAGAACAGAAATTTACCCAAGCCCACACAGAAATTCAGGCTTGAAAGCTGCACAAAAGCCATGACAAACAAACAAAAAGCTTATTTGGGAGATGAAGGAACATAATCTTTTCCCAGTGCATCTGCAGTGTAGACTGCAAGACAAACGGCAGTGAGGAAAAGATCAAATAACATCCCTCATTGCCTAAAACAAATAAATAATCTAATACCAAGGATTAAAGATCAGATTGTTTAATGTATATCCCTCCTTAGCTATTGGAAGAATTGTACATGGTAGTATTTTATGTTTAGCCTCATGAAAATTTGACCCAAATGTAGGGTGCTCTGCACAATCAGATTTCAGCTTTGTAACAGCTTTTGCTTTCCTATTCCAGACAAGAAGCCAGTGCTTCCCAACACTGCCCTGGGAATGCCATTACTGCACCTACCTAAACAACAAAAAACAGAATGGAAAACAAACTCACATGGAGGAGAGGGGATTGGAGAAACAGCAGCCTCTAGGAAAATAAAACCACCCCACGCATTTGGTCATGGCAGGTCCTGAGTTAAAGAGATAGTGCCAGGTGATTCAGTCATCATTTACATTCTGTGGCTTGACAGCACATAATATTACTTGTTCTTTTGCATTAAGAGGGTTTTAATGGTATTTAAACCTCTTGCTGCCACACTTAAAATTTTGAAGCACGTTCCTAGGGTTTTTGGAAAGACAGAGAAAATCACTCCAAATAAGGAAGTGGTGTTCAGAAGGAAACCCATGACGCTGCTCCTGATTTAGCTTTTAAGCAATGACATATAGATGTTTCCATTAATCTTTTTCTTCTCTTGGCTGTTAAGAACTACTGTAAAATTTACACCATCTTTATTATGAAACACCAGACCTTTCTTCTTAAAGATATTTTCCAATTAAATTAATGGGTATAGTAATTTCATCTGATGGCAATTTTCTGCAATGAGATTAAAAAGGGTAACAGAGATAATATTTTCTTCAGCTAAACATTACTATATTGCATCTCTTGCTAATTCTTCAATTTCCAATCTTAATTAATTATGACAATATTCATTACCAATGTCTTATGTTTATATAAATCAGACCCGTCACTGTTCTTCACATCAGGCATGTTCTGATTTTCTCCAACCAGACACACAAAGGACTCAAACTGAGATCTTCAGATGTCCTAAAAAAGAGTTTTGGGCTGCTCACATTGTCTTGGTACAAGACTGATGTCTCAGAGCTGTCACACTCCCATTTTCTGTCTCCAGCACCTACAGCCACAGGTTGCCAAAGATGACATTAGTCCAGGTGAGTAATAAATCAAGACTTGGTCAGCTTCACCTTCACTATACCACTGAAAACTGGCTTAATTTTACCTGGAGTTTTAGTATTCCGTTGTCCCTGTCTGTCCTTTTTCTCTGTTTAGTACTGCTCCCTTTCAACTTTATGGCACTCAAGAACACGGATGGACATGCTCTGAGTTTATTCCCTATTTTTCCTGCTCATTTAACTTCTTTATTAAATGTTACTTTCTTTTCCCTCCATTTTTATGGCATGCTCAAAACTCCACACTGATCTCCAAACACAGCAGATGGTGTGGAAATTTGGATCCAAGCCTTGTGAACAGCTTCCATTTCTTTTATGGTCCAAACTAAATGCCCTGATCTGGCAGGAATTCAGAAATCCAAATAAGAGTGCTGATCCCACAAGGCTTCAGCACATATCACACTGCGAGGAGGCAAACGGGCCATTTTGCTTCCACAGGCCTGCTTCCACATTCAAAGTTAAGTGTGGATCTAAGCTGCCAAAGGGAAATTACGGTCAGAGCTCTCTTTCACTCATGCTAATCCCTTACTGCTGGAACAGCATCTCGTTTTCTGCCCGGGGACTGAGTCCACATATAGACGTCAACAACCCTCGCCTGTCCCCTGCTCAGGTTGTACCTGGAGCCATTTGGCTGCAGAGAAGGATGCACAGTCAGCACAGAGCTGTCACAGCTGAAGCACTGGATGGAGTTGACCTTACCTCCAAAGGTTATTTTGATTTTTTTCTCCACCTGGAGGGCAATGCTATGGTCTAATATTTATCTGCACATTCGGGTGAACACTCAATGCTTTGTCAGGACTCAGTATGAATACTGAATTCTGAAGTGTACCATGAAACTGGAAAAATTCAGCTGCATGCTGAGAGGAGTGGCAGGGATGAAGGGTAAGGTCATAACCGGGAGTGATAGAAACTATAAATCTTGCAAAATTGTTGTTTGACCAACAAATATTCTTCCCTTGATGTCCATTAAATTTTACAGTGTAGGCAGTGCTTGAAAACTCAGAAGTAAACGTGTTTCATGCGGCCCAGCCTGCATGGTAAGTGCTTGAGGGGGGAAAAGAACCTTCAAGAAAGATGATGAAAGGCTTAAATCTAAACTGAGATGTTTCTTACTTAAAATCATGCAGATTCAGAAAGAACTGACCACTGTTGAAGGGAAAGAATATTTCTCCAGGGGACAAATGCCAAAGCTTCTTTGTCTGAGCCTGGCCACCACTGGGAGCCCAAAACTGTCTGGAAGACTTCACCGGACAAGATGTGGTTTATACCCCACTCTGACGGGTGAAGGAGGAGAAGAAGTAGGCTGGTAAAGCTTTTAAATAGCTCATTGAGGGGAGGCAGGCTCTCATTTCTCGTAAAGGCACTATGCTTAAGAAACCATCACTTCTTTCAGATAATCCAAATTTCCACTGTCTGAAAATGCAGCTGTGATGAGACATCTCTCACAAGGCCTTATTCTCCATGTGCTATTGACCTGAATAGGTAAAGGTATAGTCTGTTGGCACCATCCTCACTGCTGTTGGTGAAAGCCTAGTGCTACATCTGGGAGCTGCAGTGCTGTTAGCCACAGAAAAGTTATAAAGATCTGTTCCTTTTCCAAAGCCAGTCATGGGCTATTGTTTTGCTTACTGTTGAGGATCTCATACGAGACCTGCATTGTCCTGGGTTCCTTGACCTCCTTAGTCCTCTGAAAGGGCCAAAGAGTAGATCTGCCTTCATGCAGTGTCTTCAGAAAGCAAATGATACCACTCAATTTCCCCATATCCTATGAGGCTGCATTAGCTGTTGATTAGCTGTGTTAGGGACAGCTCAGTGTCGATAAATCTGAAGCAGTTTTGGCTGGAGAATAAAGTATCTAGAAGACAATTTGATTTAGTCATTTTTGACTGACTACTTCTACCTCCTGTGACAACAGACTGCAACCTGTGGGAGCTTATATCTCCACCTGCTGCTCAAAGTCTACATAGCATCAGCTACCTTTTTCTTTTCCCTTACTGTGTCTAAGCTGTGGCCCTTTCTTTCATGAATAAATGTGAACCCCTGACCAATTTATAGCCTACAGCCGTAACTGAGGGAAAGCAGGTGTGAAAATCAGACTGGAGAGGGAAAGATGAACCCCAGTCCTACAAAAGGAAATCATTAATCAACTAAAGAACATAAGTTCACATGTAGCTTGCCCAAAGCATTTGAGATTTCCAGTTGGCTCTAAATAATAAAAGGATTCACACAGTTCCCAATGCCATCACAACTATACAACTGGATCACTACAATGCTTTTCATGTTGTTATAAAGTCACCTATTCAGTTATACGAGCAAACATACCTCTCAGCAGATATAGGAAGCCTACTATATTAGGAACTCTACAGATACATGGGTTAGATAGAGCTACCACTTAGATCTATCCAGAAACTGAGTTGGGCTGTATTAGCTCTTAGAAATGGTATTTGAGCAGTGGTCTAGGAATTGTGCTGGTTGCTTATCAGTTTCCAGAGAGAGTTAAGGTGTTGATACTGACAGGTAAAGCTCCAGTGAGAGTCTCTTATCTCTTCCTTTGTTGTGTTACTGGAGCTGCTGGCAGCAGAGGTAACTCAAAATGAAGTCCTATTTCATACAAAAGAGAAGGGTTATCTAGCCAGAGAGAGGTCCTTAGTTTGTTTCTTGCCCTTGGGCCAATAGATACAGTCCCTTCTCTGGTGGTATTACACTGATTTTGTAATTGTAAATAATAGAGAAAGGTGCAGAAAAACTAGGACTCAGGTCTTTTTCCCAACAACTTGCTGTTAAAATTTTCCAAGGAGGACTCAGATTTCTAGGTTTCTCCTGGTTTGCATGTCCCTGAAAAATCCCAAAAGCAAGAACAAGCAGAAAACTGGCTGACGTCTGAGAAGTAAAAAAGAGGAACTTTTATAGCCCTCTTCAGTTAAGGTGCAGACAGCAGTTAACCCTAAGTTTCCCTCCCTTTGCACATAAGGGGTCATGGGTAATCACTTATGACTAATTGCACACTTGTGTCAGGGAGATGGCTTTTCACATCTGGTTCAGATAATCCCACAGTCCTGAAATGTTCCACCAAATGTTGCAAAATAATACAACCTGTGCAGTATAACAGCTGGTGGATGACCCGAGCCTGCAGACTGACACCTAATAACACATTTGCACCGTGCAAGATGATCTTATTACAGCATGGTCATTTTACATGATGAAGGATTATCATCTTCAGGATGAGAATTCCACCTTTAAAGTGGAGCTATAAACATTCGAGGAAATACTGACTGAAGAACTGACCAACGTGCTATAAAGCCAAATGTCAGATTTCGGGAGAGAGGTCAGGACAGGGAAAAAGATCCTTATTATAAGGTTTGACTAGCAGGTTCCCAGTCAGGGGTGTGAACTTTCTGACACGTCCATAGCTTCAACCTGCCCCATGATTCTTTTCATGAAGCACACCATAAACACCTCGAATGTCTTCTTCTTAATCTCTCACAAAACAATTTTGTCAGAAAGGTTAAGATGAGTTAGCTATGATCTTCCAGATATATGGAAATGGTAAAAAATATTTCACTCCCAGGAAAGTAATGTTGTGGATTGTCAAATGTCTTTGCCAAGGTATCCTATACTTCATTCACAAGCACTGACAAGAGTTTTTCAGTCCACTCTCTCAGTAGTTTTAATTATTGAGCAATAGTGACCTATTTAACTCTCACTAAAATTTGTTAAATTTATGTTTAAAAAGTTTGATCCATGTATGACTTCTGTAGGTATAATACAAACAATGTAAGACATGGTATGCTGACCTGTTACAGACTGCTGAGTTTCAGTTCATACCACAACTTCATTACACACATTACCTTCAGGAAAGTGGCTCTCTGCACCAAAAGGACTCTTCCCAGACACTAAATTACTAATGTAGGTGCACCCTTCGAGAGAAGGTAGAACTATTTCTCTGATCTCCGAGGACAAGAGCAATTAGTTTAGACAGATAGCAATTATTAGACAGATACTCTCAGTTTTAGAGTATCTGTCTCTCAAGCTAAAACTGTGTTTATAGACAGTATATTCAAACATGTCTAAAGATTTTTTACTGTAGTGAGAAGACAAGTGAGAAAACTGGTGGGAAGTATGACATCTGTGACATCTTTTTTACCTCCAAGGCCTTTAACATTCAGTCTAATGTTGTTGAATTTCTATATTCAATCAACTATAATCATAGCAGATGTCTACAGCAGAAGCGTCTCCAGAAAAGTTCCATATTGCATGTGATGCAGTGAGCCATGCTGCCCTTACGTATCTGTATTCCGAGAGTAAATTCAAAGTGCCCTGGAGAGGGGAACGTCAATTCATCCTGCTCTGCCAGTTTGATGCCAGTGCCAGCAAAAGATGCACAGAGCCTGGAGAGTGATCACAGGTCAGCAGGAGAGCAACCAAATTGCAGCACAAAGGAATTCCAGTCACTCCAGCCAGTAAGCTAGCTTCGTCAGGATCCAAATTTAAATGCCTGTATACAAACACATATAGCATGTAAGTGAATAAACAAGAGAAGTTAGAGCTGTGTGCATGCCTGCAGGGCCATGATCTTCCTGGCATCAGAGAGACGTGGTGGGATGGCTGCTATGACTAGAGTGTTGCAATGGAAGGATACAGGCTCTTTAGGAAGAACAGGCAGGGGAGATGAGAAGGGGATGTCACCCTCTATGTCAATGACCAGCTGGACTGCATGGAGCTCTGCCTGGAGATGAGAAAGGAGCTGACTGAGAGCTTATGGATCAGGATTAAAGGGAGGGCAGGGACAGGTGACATTATAGTGAGGGTCTGCTCCAGGCAGGGCATAAGCACCCCTAGAGGTTCCTGGAATGCATTGATGATAACTTGCTTCTCCAAGTGATAGAGAAGCCAATGGGGAGAGGTGCTATGCTGGACCTTGTTCTCACCAACAAGGAGGGGCTGGTAAGGAATGTGAAGCTTGAGGGTAGCCTTGGCTGCAGTGACCATGAAACAGTGGAGTTCAAGATCCTTAGGGCAGTGAGGAGGGTGTATAGCATTCTATGACTTACAAAATCAATTGTTGACAATACACTAGGTTTCACTTTCTGAATATTTTAAAAGGAACATGTTAGATTAGATGTATAAAATTCTGTATTAGTCAATAACCATGGATTTTGTGGAAGTGAGAAGAAATAATGTGCAAATACTCTTACACATTAATAATGAGGTAATAATAATAATAGTGAATTAAAATAACGTCAACATATAGGGCAAGACAAAAACTGGGCCCTTTCTGCAGTCAATTCCAGGGACAAGAAGTATAGCAGAGAGGAAATAGAAATTAAATAAATCACAAAAAGTGATCAGACATAGTATTATAGCTTTCAGTTTCCTCTACTCCACATTTCACAAAACAGTCCTGCTGATTATAAAGGTTTTGCTTGTGTTGATGATTAGAAAGGCATGCATATAAAAACATACTAAAACTTGAAAGACAACCTGCTCTGGTTTTAAGTACACAAATGCCAAGCTGTTGTTCAGAGCACTGCATCCTCTATACAATGTCTCAACAGGAATATATAGGAAAAGATTCTGTCTTCCATTGCAAATATTCCCCCAGCAACCCAATTTACCCACCAAAAGTATGCAGAATTTAAGGCAAGGGGTGGGGGAACCATGTTAAACTTATTCAGCAATATCACTAAAAACTCACAGGATGAGCGTGAACCTGAATCTATATTTTACCTGATTAGCTCAGCAAGGAAGCATATGGCTGAGAGGTTTTTCAAGTTGTACTCTACCATTTATGTAATTCTATATCATGGCTGTAGACAACACAAAAGAACAGCTACTGGGACTTATGCACACTTTTTTAAGTTTTCCATGGCACATGTTGCCTAAATATCACATTTACTTCCCTGGTATTCTTCTAGAAGGACCCTGGCATTCATCTTATCTGCCTGACATGAACTGCATGAGAGTACCACAGGAGAGCTGTGATTGCTGCAATGCACTTGGCAGGTCCTATCTCCAGACAGGGACAAACTCAGATCTGCACTGATACATATCATAGTCCCAGAATGCCTCATTTGTTGCACACTGAGGCTTACTTAAGGCCACACCAATTTATGGGCTTACATCCACACAGTTTGGACAAAAAACAAATAAGGTAAGATCTCCTACTCGAAGTGGGCTTTATAACTTAAATAAGAATTTAAAACAAAACCAAACAACAATGACCAAAAAACCCCATATACCAAAACAGAGGGAAGGTTCCTTCTTTTCTCTTGAAAGGTACGGAGACGCTTTGGTACTATTCTCTGTTTTCATGAGAGACCAATTACATTTAAATGCAAGAGGTTTCAGGGAACTGGAAGACCAGTCCTTCTAACCAGAGGAGAGGGATAGATATCTGGTGAATGATGCTTCTTTTGCAGAGCAATAATATGACTCTTGGAAAACAAATTATGCAGGGTTTTTTTTGTTATTAATCTAATCTAGTATAATCTAATTAATATATCTAGTATAGATTTCACCATTTCAAAGACTTGTTTCTAGAAAAGCCAAAATCATTGCAAAAACATTGCTCAACATGGACAAAAGTAGATTTCCAGCACACAACTGGAAACCTACATTAATGAAACCAGCTGGGAGTTCCATACATACCCCAGCACGTGGGCTGTGTGTTCCACAAATCGTGAACTGCAGATGTAGGATAAGCCCTAAAAAGTTTATGTTAGGTGAGAGTCCACTTTATGAGTAGTACTGGCAAGCCTCCACAACTCAAATCAGTTTTGCATAGTGAACCCTAAAGTATGAAGCAGTTTGTTGGAGCTGCACATGATAGACTTCTAAGCTGAACAGCAACATCTTGTACATTTTACTAAGTTAAAAATTTAACAAAAAAAAACCTCCATGAAAACCCTTTTAGAAAAACAATAAGGAAAATTCAGGAAAAAAAAAAAAATATAGTAGTTATATAATGTAACAATAATTCCTGAAGTTGGGACCACGTTCATAATCACATCCCTTCAGCAGCTCTGCTAAGGCAGAACACACTGACAGCTCCAAAGAGCATACGTGCTTATTCATATCATAGTGTGCACTCTGCCTCTTATTCATGCTAAAATATTATACGTCTCTATCTCTGTCGGGTAAATAGCAATTGAAAGGCCATGAAGGAGGTAGCTCTTCAGGTTTATTGTAGCAGAAGTCTGCATGCAAATACAATAGCCCCATTACCAGTACCTGGCTATTTAGAAGAGCCCCTTTTAACAATTTGCACATTGAAATATATCAGAGGTATAGGTACATTCTCGGGTCTACAAAGTATAAAACCACAACATATCACAAGATAAACTAAATTGTAAAACACAGTTTATGTCTGACTACCGTAAAATATTATTTAGCTTTCTTCTGATCCTGGAAAGACAATGCAAGAAAAAAATACACTTCTAAAAAGGATTTAATGAAGAATCTAAAGACGGTTTAATACAAAATAATTACAAATGGGTGTGACGCCTGTGATTCCTGTCACTTTCTGGAACTACACAGGTAAATAATTCCACCTCTCACTGTGGCCTCTTTATACTGCTCCAATATAGCAAAAGCAGCATAAATTGGCCTCTAGAAATTCCTAGATTTTAGGCCTGGCAGAGAGCCAGCATGGACAGAGCTATGGTGCCCTGCTGCACAGGCAAGCTGGGAGGATGATGGTGGGAGTGACTGTTTCTGAAACTGCTCTCATTTGTGCCCTGGAGCGATCCAGACTCTGCTTCTGGCCTGCATTTTTTTTCTGGCATGCTCTGCCTTCCTGAAAGTAGAGATCCTGAATCCTAAAATGGCATTATCTGCATTTCAGTTGGAACTAGGAACAACTTCTTGATCTCACCTGTGTTTTCCCAACTTGGATCCACAAAAGGAACCTTTATGCAATCCAGAGACAGGCTGGAAAACTTAAAAAAGTGTGCATAAGTCCCAGTAGCTGTTCTTTTGTGTTGTCTACAGCCATGATATAGAATTACATAAATGGTAGAGTACAACTTGAAAAACCTCTCAGCCATATGCTTCCTTGCTGAGCTAATCAGGTAAAATATAGATTCAGGTTCACGCTCATCCTGTGAGTTTTATTTAGTGATATTGCTGAATAAGTTTAACATGGTTCCCCCACCCCTTGCCTTAAATTCTGCATACTTTTGGTGGGTAAATTGGGTTGCTGGGGGAATATTTGCAATGGAAGACAGAATTTTTTCCTATATATTCCTGTTGAGACCTTCAATAAATTAAATTGGTGGTTTTGAAGTTTTTCTGCCTACTTGCTACCATAAGTCTCTAAATAGAGCCTCTATAGTTTTTTCTGTATAACCCATCTTAGTGTTTATAAGGTGGTAGAAGTTGTGGAACTTACCTGCAGGCTTGCCAAGGTCAGTGTATGAGCATAGCTCTGCTTTATTAGACTTTGGAAACATTCCCATTTGGAGGTTCATTTTCAAATGTATAAATCTCAGTTGGTAAAATACCATGACCTTCTAGCAACTTCTAAGCAAAAAATCTGCACTCACCTCATACATCAGCATAAATCTAACTCATATCACCTCTTATTCCTCCTCCTTCCACAGCTGGTCCAGCACTCAGTGGGTAACTGCTGAGTTTCATGTCTCAGGGGAGCACTTTGCTTTGCAGTGGTTGCCACTGCACCAGTCTGGCAAGAGCCATTTTTGTCTCTGCAGGCTTTTGCCAGAAAGAAGAAAAAAAAAAAAAAGAAAAAAAGATCCTAAAATTACTCTGAACTCCCAGAAATAATTGCTATAGTAAATAACTCTGAGTTGTAGAAAGTATTGTAAAGAATTGCTCTGCTTCTTCCCCTTACAACTGAAGGCAACGAGAGTTTCATTTTCCTACATGATTTCTACAGAGCTGCTACAGAGACATTAAAATAAGCTTTTAAAAAAAGAACATCCAAGGCCAGCTTTATTCCAGCAGGTGCAGGAAGATGCAGTTTGTACCTTCATGCATGATCAAGGACTACTGTTCTCTGAGAGGGCTTCTCTCTTTACCCAAGAACAGCACTTCCACTTCCCCCAACACTTTAAAACTCCACTGAACTCAGAGTCATCCCCAAAGAAGCTCCAGGATCACACAAAAATCTTCCGGGGGGGAAGCATAGAACAAACCTCGTCGACTGGTACAGCCAGCTTGGCTTTGGTGACCCTTATCTAAGCCAAATCCACTAACTTTTTGGATTGTGGCAGCCACCCAGAGGAGGAAAGGTTGCAGGCACCTGCATGCTTCCTCAAAAATTCACATCATGTAGAGGTCCATGTTGGTGGGTGTTCTTGTCAGAGGCATGCCCAGCCTATTCGTATCCAATGTGACTGATAATGTAGAAATTCTGCCAAGTTGCCTCTGGTCTTGGGCTTCTTGCCTTCGAAATCTTGAGGATGAGGCTAGAGCCTACCTTTAATGACTGATCCCTTTACACAATCAGGTAAATCAGCTAAAATATTGCCCAAAACCGTGGAAGATAGCTTACATTCTTTGTACTTCCAGAAACAGAGAAATAGAAAAAGAAGGAAAGAAGAAAAGAAAGACTTATAATAAATGGCAGCCAAGCAGTACAGCTCAAATGCCAGATTTACAAACTCTTTATTGTCAGCTATAACTGAACAAGTGCTTCAGTCCTGGTGACTGAATCTGCTCATGACATACTGTATGATGCATTCATTCATAGCACTGCTCACTGCAAAATATGTGGCTTTAAGATCAATACAATTTTGAAAGAGAAAATTGCAGGCAGAAAAGTCAATAAGTCTAATAAATCCCCAGTGTAGAAACCATTTTTGTTCTATTTTTCCACAGCATTCAATGTCCATGTCTGCAACTGTACTATAAAGAAAAAATGTTGGGGAATAAAAGAGGGAGAAAGGAGAAAAAGATACACACATGCAAAAAAAAAAAAAATATAGAAAAAGGAGGAGGCAAAGTAAGACAGAATAAAAGAAACTGGAAGCGCAGAAACCCAAGAAAAATAGGAAATGAAGGAAAGGAAATCAAGATGGAAAAGGGGCAAGTGTAAGGCTTGCACACGGACTCTTGCAGCCAGTGTAAAGACTGGTCAGTAAAAGTATCTGCAAAGATACTTTTCGATCTTTGTGGGTACACAGGAAGTCTAAAAGTGGTGATGAGCTGGGAGAAGGTGACTCCATCAGCAAGCGCTCTTCCTCCTAGCAGTCGCAAAGTTGGAGAATGAGCTTCTCTGCCCCCTGCACCACAGCCCGCAGCCAGCCGGTCTCCCCCCAGCTCACTGCCCACCCACCAGCCCCATGCAGCGCAGTCACTGCTAGGGACCAGAGGAACCCTGTGAACACAGGAGCAGACAGTGAAACCTGCAGCCAAGGCTGTTCACAGCATCCTTTTCTGAAGAGCATTTCTTTTTAAAAAGTCTCAGAAATCCAAGTCCCCGCACCATGATATTTCTTCTGCCTCCAATGAGTGCCAGCGTATACTCAGCCAGTGTTCTGCTGAGGAGTGCGCTCCTACCACCGTGAAGGAAAAGATTAATTTAAAGCCTCTCAGAACTCCCTAAAATCAAAATATTCTCTGGCTATTACCTTGTCCAGAACACTACAGTCAACTGCTGAAGAGTGGTATTACAGATATAAAATAAACAACAGCATACACAATTAATTTGTTTATGAAACGCCATGCATGTTCTAGATGTTCAAAAAAAGACAGTTCTTACCCAAAGAATCCAGTTCATGGCATAATGACAGCCCATTGGATAGAAATGAAAGCAAATGGAGAAAGCAAACAGCAAGAGAGGCACCATTAAAACACAAGCGAGACATTCTACCCTGGCTAGCAGTGAAGTGGGAGATGGAATAATGGCCCTTCTAGCACTGAATCTACACAGCTATTAAGAGAAAGATTGTAATTTAAGAATCAGTTCAATTCACCATAGCTAAATCTCACCGAATCACAGAATTGTGCAACTCAGATATTTGTGTGAGTGCTGCCGCTTGTGTAATTTGCACTCCAGCCCTAAGTGATTACTGGATCAGCCAGCTGACATATGGGAAATATTTGCACAGAGCTGTGACATCGGGAAGTTTGTGGTTAAAAAAAAAAGAGAGGGGGCCGGGAAGGTGCTGTTAGTATGGAGACTGTGCCACTCCAGCTGAGTGAAGCCAAAGTTTCATTTGGAAGTTTTCCCACCAGAACTTCCATCCTCTCAGCAGTGTTAAGCAAGAAAAGTCTTTTGCATTCATAATGCTGTGCTTTCACAGGAAGAGAGACCTATTGCTGCAGAGCAGCAAATGCATCTCTCTCTAATAACCTACCTATTCAAAGAAGTATTGCCAATCGAAATAGTACAAAAGGAAAATAGAGTTGTCAGAGGAACTCAGATGCTGAGCTCAGCTTATGTCTGAAGGGTCTATTTAAGAGGAGAAACCTCAGCTGCTCTTGCTAGTGGTGCTAGCGACATAGTGAAACGTTTCTTTTCCTTTGGTGCCAGGGAGTGCCACAGCATTACCAGTGCCATCTTCTAAGCGAGGCTCAGGATCAAGCTCAGCCTGCTCACTGATCACTAACACCCCAGGTAATTTTTTCCAATCAATGCCACCTCAAGCTGCAAGTCCTATCTAAACACACACTGTCCAATTTAAATTCTCTTTCCTACTGCTCTCTGCTCTGTTTCAGCTGGAGATGTTTGCTGTGCTCAGCGCCCGCCATGCTGCAGTTTGCTGCTACATGCTGTTGAACTGATGCCATGTTTAGGTTTGTAAGTGGCTGGCTTTCAGTGGCAGGAGAAGTAGTACACATTAACACATTGTATAAATGAGCTGGCCTTTAAAGCCCTTTTAAATCCACCTGAATGATAATGGCTTGTATAGCAAAGGAGAGAGAGTACACATTTAGTTTTGTCTTTTCTGGTGTTATTAACCCTGATGCGGGGTTGCACTGCAAAACCTTGTACCAACTCATTTCCATGCTTTGGGCCTGATTCTGTCTCATATAGTCAGCTTGCCACACCAGGACAGACACAGAGAAAGGTGTTTCAGGCTATGTCTATGCCCAACAAGTTTTTGCCGTTACTGAATCAGCTATAAGAAATGGCTTCTCCTTGCATGATTTGCTTTTAATAGTAAGAAAACTGCTCAAAATTCTTCCAGTGTTCTTCATGCTTTCAACAAAAACAAAAAAGAAAGAAATATTTGACACTTCATGTGTGAGATGAACCAAACCAATTCATGGAAACGTACATCCTACAACGAGGGAAAGTATTTTGTTACCATTGGTGTTACTAGCTTATGAGAACTGACAAGATCACAGCCCATGGTGGTATGGCTAAATGCCTGCAGAAAGAAAAAGGCTTTTGTAAGCTTGCTGGAAAGAACCTATTTGCAGCCCTGACTTCTGACTGCAATGGAAGAAATATTCTACTTTCAAATATGAATCAAAAAAATATTGCTAACATATTTCTCTCCATCGGCCAAATGATTTGTCTTATAAATATGCTTTTTTGCTAATTCCTCAGAGGATGACAGCTGGGTGGTAGATTTATACAGCTAAGAAAAAAAACTGAGAGGAATCCAAGCATTTCGAGGCATCTGAACTTTTCCAAACTTCCAGACCTTTAGAGCTTCATTTCTCACTACTGAACATATAGTAGTTCCTCTAACGGTGTGTCATTAGAGTTTACCATGAAAAGAACCACCCAAACACTGCATCTTTAAACTGCTGGGAATAGAAATCACTAATATCTTACCTTTTTATCTGAAACAAGACTCTAAAATATATTGCTTCTGAGCATTCAACGATAGAGCATTCATTATCGAGGATATTCATGCAGGGCTTGGCTTAGGAAAAATACGAGCGAGGGGAAAAAAAAGTCAGCCTGCTCAGTCTTGGATATTCTCGCCCCCTTAATTTTAAAAAATAAAAACATGATCAAGTTTGTTAACCTTTTTCCACTGTTTTCTTATAAATAAGGGAGGAGTCAGTGGAAAACATGGTGCTGTGAGGTAACTCGTTACTAGCAACAGTAAAGTACTCAAATTCAAATTTCTAATGCAGGATTTAAGAGCTCAGGAAAAGTTATAAGTTACTATTGGCAAGATCACTTTGAAAAACAAAATGGGACATTTTCCTATAAACTGAATAATTGCGATAGATATGCACACATGCGCACATGAAAAAGAAATAAAAGCTAAGAAATTATCACTGCATCTTTGGCCTCACTGAGAACAAATATTAACATAGATGTGGAAGAACCAAAAGACACCAGGATTTTCAAGTAAAAAGCAGCTGCATTTAACCTGAGCAAAGACAAATACATTTGGATCAAGGAAGACATAATGAATAAGGCCTTTTAAGTAGTAGCTCCAAAGTTCCTAGGGAAGTGCTAACACCTTGCAATAACATCTGTAAGGGAGTTCAACACTATCTGTGACACATACTTAAAACCACCTCAGGAGGGATAGGTTGCAGTGTATACTCACAAGCATGGTCACAGCAGAGAAAGACATGCCCAGAAGACTTCCATCAGCCTAGCTTAGGCACCAAGCGCAGCTAAGCTCTGAAAGAACAGACCTCAGTGCAGGCTGTTCAAGCACAGCTAGGGGTCAGGCTTTTTCCCATTCTCTGTTTTTTTGCTACTTATGTCCATCTAGATTGATAAAAGTAACAGATTTGTCCAACAACACTACAACTGCTTCTCCAGCTTTGATGAGGTTCAACTATTGGTATTGATTACACTGTAGGTATGCACAATGTAAGTAGTTCAGTACTAAAAATAAAAAAGATAAAAAGGAAGGTAACTACAAAAAAGCAAGAGAAGTTCCTTGGCTAAGCGACTAAGGATTGATAACATAGCCATTTCCTGCAAAATTCTTTTCTGGCTCTAAAGTCAAACAGCAGCGACAGAAATGCGTTAAAAAAAGACAGGGTTCATATACCATTATGCTTATATTTTGCATCCTTGAAAATATCCTGTAGTTTTTACTGTACTAATTCCTGTCCTAAACGCTATGTAATTTTGCTATGTGCTTTTAAACAGCAGCCATGTTTTGACACAGGATCGCTGTATTCCAAGGGTGAGAAAAATCAATGCACTACTGTTTAAGTGGTCTGTGGACTGCTTTGAGAACCAAGCAGCAAAAGTGCCCTGCATTTATTTCATTTTTTATTGTTATTGTGCAGAGGTGGCTATAAAGTTTGCTGGAATTCACTCCCCACGTGTGTGTAATCGCCAGGCTCTGTGTGTGGACAGAGAGCACCTCTGTCCAATAAGGAACCTTCCAAGGGAACATGGCAGAGGTATCCACTCCAGGGGTTGTGTTTTATTTACTTTGCTTCTTAAACAGAAATATCAACCAGTTTTTCAATGCTGAACCAGATCTGATGACCCTCATCATGCAGGAAGGAAAAAAAATTCTTTTTTTTTTTAATATATCCTACGCTAAGAACTGAAATATATGAAAGTTTATCTTTATCAATATCTGTAATACACATATTAAGTAACTACATGAGCAGTGAGCATTTCATAAAAATCACTAATACTTCGTGTCCTCACAAGTACATATTTTTCAGTTACACAAGGCCAGGATACATGATACTGAGAACATCTCACATCTCCTGGATTTATTCAGTTACTGAGCTACTCTTAAATGATGTATTCCAAACCCAGACTGAAAGAGAAACTCTGCAAAATGCAGGGATGTGTGACAGTACATATCCCATGACTAGCCCAAGTCCTTTGCTGGATTTTAAGGATTTTACCTCTATCACAAAAATGCATTGCTATGATCACTCATTTAGTATGGATTTTTAAGCAAGTGGATGCCAGACAACAATCCTTCAGAAAACTGTAAAATGAACTTATCGGTCCACAACTATTAATAAATGTTACTAAGAGGCAAGCAACTTCTCTATGCCTTTGCTAGGAAATTAACAACAATAAAGTGAACACATTTAGTAGAAAACATTCTTTTTCATTTAAAATATTTAACAGAATTATCAAATATACATAAAGAAATACAACATGGTAACATAGCCTGCTTGAAATACAACATGGTAACTTAGCCTGCTTGAAAAGAAAACTTATATTTTCAGTCATCAGATGATCTAAGAGCTTGGACCTTCAAAAGAGCTATGTTGAACCTGTTTTGTTACTCTACAAAATTTTTTCAATATTTTGAAATCTTTTGCATCCCAAATCAGAACAAAAATTCAGATCAAGAAAATCTTTAGGAAAGAGTATCCGTTAAAATTTCATAACAAAATGTTTTCTGAAAAAGGGATTCATTTGCTTCCAGAAAGGTCAGAAAGATATTTCAACAATTTCATAACTCCTTTTTGTTAAAAAAAATCACATTAGGAAACTTAGCTAAACTATATTTTTCTCACAGACACCTTCTGTTTCCACAAGCTGGAATTTTCTAATGCAATGTGTTTCACCAAAAATTTCCTAAGTCTTCATTATGTTAACTTCAGCATATTTCAGACTATCCAATCCTTCCTAATGTGTACGCTTAAAAAGAATTAATGATTTTATTCTTTTTTCTTCAGGTTCTGGGATCATCACTGTGCTGAAAGACTATTCTTCTAGGAGCCAATAGATTCCCTGTCATGCCTGATATTGTAATGCATATGACATAATTTAGATTTACAGATTTGCAGCCAATCATTGGAGTATTAGGCCTCGATAGAAAGTGGCTTCATAACTCTCTCCAAGTAAGAGAAGAATAGTGACAATGTGGTACAGCAGAAACATCTGAGTAGAGCTGTTACTTTCAGGCAAAATACTTTGACTTTGACTAGCACTTCTGAAGTACTGAAAGGATCCAGGAATTTTCCAGACCCTTGTTCTCCACAATCCATTCAGTAGCTGATAAAAAAGGGTGTTAAGGATTCAAACTATCACTAAAAATAGACTCTCTGGAACATTAAAAAGACTTTGCACTGTTTAAGCTCTTCTGGTATGAAAGGCAGTACTGTGACAGAGATACAGGTAAACGTCCACACCAGTCATGTGAAGGTCCTCCAGTTTTGCTTTTGTATTTGGTTAGGTTTTGGTGAGTTGGAGTTGGGTTGTTTTTTTTTTGGGGTGGGGGGAGGAGAGTGAGTGGGAGATGTTTTTTGCTTGGGGATTTTTTTTAATCAATAAAAAAAGTCAACAGTAAAAGAAACTAAAGCCCAAGGATTTAATAATCTGCTCAGCTTTCTTTTACAGTGATAAACAGAAGGGAAATCCGGAAGTGTATTCCATGTGAAACCTTTAAGAGAGCAAATCCTTAAATCTTTATTTTTCCATTTGCACAGTGCAGCTAAGAGAGAACAGTTCAGACACCCTTGTTTCCTCATGGTCCAGTACTCCAGAGAGTAGTGACAACTTTAGTGACAAACTGCTGTCATCTGACTGTCATCACTATCCTCTAGTATCTAAATATTAGTAAACTTCCTAGGAATTTGCCAAGAGATGGACTACGCATTAGCAATAAAACCACTTAAGTGAAAGATTCACTGATTGCCTATTGTGTTATATAGGGACCCTTTTAAAATGCAGGACTTCTGGAAAGAACTTCTGGGCTCTTGCCTTTAGTCTGGAAAAACCTGTAAACCCTCTGACAGAAAGAGAGAGGCAGCAAGAGATAGAGGTAGGAAATTTCTAGATATTTTAAATTTTTTCCTGACCTTTTTTTCATTAAAAAGACCCTTATGTCTGACTATGTTCATGGACACATACTTAAAAATAGCTGGGTGACTTCCTGGCTGAGGGAAATAGATATAATTCAAGTTTATTGGCTGTCTAGCAGACATTACATTCTGTTTTCCTCTCTGTGTTCATACAAGTAATTGCCTGTACATACACAGTCCTAGATGTGAAAGTTACCTTCAAATTCATGGCATGCTTGTTCAGTTACTTGGGTGCCCAGTGGCTTCAGAAAGCCACTACATATTCCATCAAATCATACTCAGCTCTTCAGATAAAATATCATAAATATCCAGATACTTTACCGCTCAAGAGCAGAGACTGAAATCACTGGCTTTCATTTCGTTAGCATTCATTTATTGCTATAGCATATACATTTGTGAAGAAAACAGCAGATTCACTTAGGATTTTTAACCTCACAATTTTGTTGCCAGAGGTCTTGGGAAACTGCTGAGCTTTGCATGCATCATCATGTAAAATAGATCAGTGTATCTTCCAAGGGTGTTGGAAGAACACGATTGTAGAAAAACCAGAAGAGCAGTATATTTGAAACAACCTAGAAAGGACAAATCTACATGACTGCATGTTGTGTACAATGCTACATCTGTCTGTGAAGGTGGTTCTGCTACTGTAACACGTGGCATGCTGCTGATGCTTGAGGTATGGTGCATAATCCACACAAAACACCACTGGGAGGGTGGACCAAAGAGTTGTCTTCCCTTTTCTGTCCTGCTTAGTTATATTTACTTGGCTTGAAATAATCAAGCAGATTAAACAGATTCTTCATCATCTACCTCTGCCTTAACTATTCACTCCCAAAGCTATGCCCAAAGCCAATTACACAGAACCATACAATGTAAATACTCCTGTTTGTGCAAAAACAAACTCACTGCATGTTGTTTATTTTTATGAACTGCTAAGAATCACAAGAAAAGTCATCTTCTTCAAACACGCTTAAGCAGAAAAAATGGTTGTATGAAAGCAGCAGCAAAAAGCTGATAGAGTAGGATCTAAATCAGATACAACATTCACAACAAAACAGATTTGACTAAAACATGACCTAGTCAATGCTTACAACACTTAGGTTCTCAAAATAGCATTGTAATTAGTAGGAGATGTTTTTTCCAACCTAGTTGATTCTATGATTCAATAAAAAAAGCCTTCTGGAAACTGGCTTTTGGTCACTCATAGATAACTATCCTATTTGAATTCCTGACTCCTCAATTTTAACTCAAAAAAAACCAAGGATGGGCTTCACTTGCTGAACCAATTTTGTTGAGAATTATTCAAGAAATGTTTTTTGCAATGGACCTTAAGGATTTTGAGAGACCTTTCATATCTCTCCCTTTTACCTCTGGAGGGAGGTACTTCAAGTAATATCCCAATGGAGATGAATACCAGGAGCTGGGTTGAAGAGATTTTACTTTGCTCTAGCAAAGCTGTGATGCTGCATGCATTTCCTTGCAGCAGAGTTCAAAGGCAAGCCTGTGTTAGGTCCCCCACACTGAAGAAAGAAAATAGAAGACTTTCAGTTGGAAGGCTCTGTGTGGACTTTAGGATCTTACAACCCAGTGAACATGTCCAAGTGACCAAGCAAACTCACAGCTAGAAACAGTAACTTAATCCCCTCTTCCAAACACATTTTAGCAACATGTGGAAGCCAGTAAGTGGGTTGCAACAGATAAGTGACACACATAATGAAATAAGACTTATAAAAATAGTTGTAACTGGCTGAAAGGGAGAAGAAAAAAAAAAAGAAAAAAAAGAAAAAGGAAAGGAGAAAGAAGTTGGAAGTAAAGAAAATAAATTAGCTCACTGAAAAGCAAGCATACTAGAGCAGGCTTGGCAGGTCTGGGTGGAACCCAGTTCACCTTATCTGTATAAAACTTGGTTTGAAAAAGAATTATTGCAACAGAGCCATCTGCTTTCACATGAGCATGGAAAGGGTTTATAGGAAACAAGTGGCAGCAATGCCTAGAGCTGGTATCAGAGAGCACAACATCAGAGTAGAAAGCTTTCAGCTGGCAGGAAGACAGAGGGGAGTAAGTCCTTGAATGAGTAAATCCTTGAATGATTAATCTACCTACTTTGTCCCAATAGGAGTTAGTAAGGGAAAGCAGAGAATCAGGCCCACACCTTTCTGAAACCAAATGACTATCACTAGAAACACACCAGACAAAAACTTATAGAAGCAAAAGGGTGACTCACTGCTTGCATTTGAGTTTATTTAAGAAATGCTTGCTTTACCTGCAGGGTTACATTTTAAGTAGGTGGTCTCCAAAGTGGGAGTGAATATTTGCTTCCTGTTTTCAGCTTATAAAATGTTCAGATTTCTTTCAGTCTTGCCATTCTGCACTGCTTAAATAGCAGAGCTCTAGAAACCAGCACATTTTGAACACATTACTCACCCACATTCCTAGTCATTAAATGAACAGCTGTGTCCTGAGGCCTCCTGCAGGCTGGAGGAGTTTGGAGGATCCCAACTTCAGTGTGGAATCTATTGACCCGCTTTGCTCCTCATCTGGTGCACTTACACAGGAGATGAGGCCACCGTTTCAAACACACCTCATCACCTTACTTCGCTTCATTCTTTGTGCTTTTCACGGGGTGACCTTTTCAGTCACCTGCGCATTTTACTTTAGAGGTCTTTGTTTGTTTTCTGAATAGCTCATATTTGTGGCTCTCAAGCATGTGCCCTTTGACTCCATCTTCCCAAAGGACAGTCATTTTGGTCATACCTACTTGCTTTTCCTAAACCACAAAACAACACTCTGAGTCTCACGATAAGGTAGTTACTTCTGCTGCTAAGCTCCAGACACACAGCTCTTTACATCCATTGCTATTGTGTTCATTCTTTTTGGAGATGTTTTACTTCCCAATGCTCATTTATCTTTAAGCATAACTGAAATAGATTTTTTCCAGATTTAGTCAAATCAAAAGGATGTTTTGCTTTTTCCTCTCTTCAGAAATGATTTCCAGGAGGTGGGTTTTTACTGTAGAAGATACATAAATTAATAAATCCTTGCTTGCATGTTTTGAGGTAAGCAAGTAACGATGCTGAGCACCTCCAGAGATACCTTTAGGTTTTCCCAGGTCTCCAATAGGAGGGACACACCTTTCCAAAGGCACACAAGTCCTTCAAAGCTCCTATATTATGCCTACCAGACCCACAGAGCTATCTCACAACCCTAGAGAATCCATGAGTGCGTATGGTTGGGCAGCAGAACTGAGCTCTATCATTTAGATCAAATTTTCAATATGCTGCAAACAAAATATCCTGAGGAGCTTTCATCCCAAAGAATGTACAGCACAAGAATTCATAGGTGGGAGACAAAGGTGTAACATAATGTCTAAGCATATTTATACATTGAAGACCACTTAAAATGCAGACTGACCGGGAAATACCAGTTGGCCCAAACATTCAATGATTGAAGACAGCAGGCATTAGACCAGAGAGCAAGGCAGTCACACAGTGCTTGTGAACCTAAACGGAAAGCTAAGGGAAATGGGTCTGGGGACTGGATGGAGAGGTTTTTCATAACTTAGAGGAAACACAACAATAATCTGTGGTTAAAGAAGAGTTTGCAATAACTGCTTTCAGAGTTAGAAATCTCTCTGCAACTTGTGGATACTTAAGATTTTAAAGAGTTGATTAGCAAAGGTGGAGGCCTCCTTGGTTTTATGTGCTGTGTCTTATATATAAACTCACATATACAGAATGTATTTTCTTCCTTGTCCTTCAGGCTCTTACAAATCTAGACAGAAAAGAGAAAGAGATTTAGATAACAAACACATAAGAGTTACAAGTTAGGGGGATGGTTACTAAATTGTCCGCTTAACAAATCCATAGTGGAACATGAAATTTAACCCAATAGCCTGAATTCCAGGTCAGCGGAATTCCTAAATCCTAAGCAAGAATAGCCCATCTCCCTGAAACTGTTTTGTGTGTACCTACACATATATAACATATATTTAAGACATAGGATTGAAAGATCTAGACTCTGTTCTTAGCTATGTCAAAGCCATTCCACTTGAAATTAAACATTATTTCCAGGTAGCTTAAATTATGACAACTACACTGAAATCAGTAATCTTTGCTACCAATTACGTCTACACTCTTCAAACATCAAAGTTACGCTGAAAAGCACTAAACTGAATTTCACACATAAAAATCTCAGGTTCTGTGGCTATGTTTGATTAGATAAGATGCAACAATATTTTTCCACTAAATGAAGTTACATAAAATTTAAAAATTATTAGGTTTGAGACTGTCATTATCACCCTTGATTTTTCAAATAGGCTGACCGTCTTTGACTTGCACTGATTCCAACCAGAGCTGCACTCCCTTAGTTTGTATGAAAACTTCACCCTCATGTAAACATGGGAGTAACAGAGAAAATAAGTACAAAACCAGAGGCCTAAAAGAACAGAACTGAAATATCTATATATTCCAATAATCAAAATTTGATCTCCTTTGTATTCAAATTGACATTGAGAGGGAAATCTTGTCATGCTTTTTAAAACAGCTCTATTGGTAGCTGTAGAAAAGCTGTCAGAGGTACCTGGCCTTCTGCTGCTGGGTCACTCTCTTGTGGAAGATTTTTAGCCAGTTCAGCCTCCCACTAATAACAAACAGATGTACTTAATGCTACTGAATGTAAATATTATTCTAACACACTTTTGCCTAGTTTTCCATGAGGCCCTATTTTGAACCGTACATGCTTGTGAATCCCCCTGCCCAAGGGTTCTGCAGGTGGCCTATCTCACAGTGCCATTAGAAAGTTAATTACCTACAGGGGAAGTTTAAACAAGTTGTTCCAAAAGCAGTGGAACTAATAAAGCCTGGTTTCCTACAGATTTGTGGCTTGCATCATTCCCCCCTCCGTACTGCAACAGCCCAAGCCCCTTTTCCATACTTCTTTGATAAATTCCCCTCCCTGCAATCCACACTGCCCCCAATCCCTCCCATATCCATCAGCTTCAGGTCAAGCAAGAGGCAGCACACACCGTGCTTGTTTCTGAATACTATATGCACTGGTTGCTTGGTCAGGATATGTGTAATGAAACTTTTCCTTTCATAGGTGGACTACTGTCTTTCCTAGCTGTAGTTTCTTCACAATAAACAGGAACTTCAATAATACAGAGGCATGTAAATTAAGTTAAAATTGGCCAATGAGTTCAGAATTTTCTTTAGAAAAAAATTCTCTACTCATACTCAGTGAACGATTTTATTAGATACTTTCCCTTAAAAATGTAATCTAATACATTCCTTCCTCTCAAATCATCCATGTATATTTTCCCACTAGTTTTCACACTAGCATATTTTCTCTTTTATTCTTCTAGCTAGTACAGAATCTTTGAGACCATTCCAATCACTGTCATCCTCATCTCAAAGGTAATTAGGGCTACAGAAAGATAAATGCAGACCTTCCAAACTGTGTCGTCATATAGCCCTAAAATTAAAATGAGATCACACTCTGAGACACTCTCAGATACTTGAACTCTTCAAGGACCAAAGTGTTTTATTTCCTTTTGATAAGCTTGTCCCACAGCTCTCATAGCATCTTTCCTTCACTAAGCAATGGCCTGAAAGTGTAATTTCCTTGGACTTTCCACTCAGTTCTCCTTAGGACTGTTTGTGAATGCCATGGGTCTGTAAGCTATACAACACCGGTTTCCTAGCCCCTCACAGAGAGATAAGACTTTTACAAGAGAGATCTTTCTTAACAGCAAAAAATAATAAATGCACCTCCTAAAATAGCATCTGTGAATCTGGCCCAACTTATCCAAAGATATTTTTCTATCACCCAGTAACTATAATATGCATGCACATTACTATCCCTGAGCTCTCTGGGCCAGTTTTGATTAATCCTTCCCCAGGACGCAGAGCCTTCCAAGCCATGAATCATTTTGTTTGATTTTGTCTGCACTTTTCCATGTCAGCAGTTTTCCTGCCCCATTGCATGATGACAAGAGCAGCATGCAGTGTTTGTTGACTGCCAAGTGTTACACTAACTGTCACACAAGTAGGAAAGGCAATGGAAACAGATATGCTTTGTTTAAGGATGTGCAGTAATTTCGTAGGCATCTCCCTGCTCTCTAGCTCCATCTATAGAAATACCAAATCCCTTCTCAAAATAATCCTCAAGATTCCCCACAGAGTACAGAAATATTTGAGGCTTTACCACAGGGTAGTATGATACAGCCTACAAAAGCTTAAGTGGTGACTACACACTTACACCACCCTACTCTAATACACATTTCTGTAGGCTGATTTCATCTGAAAAGCCTGACCCCATAACATGGGAAATTCCTCATGACATACCTGACCTCCCCTGCACACTGACATCGTCCTCTTTAATGAACGCACAGCTAATAATGTTCTTTTCAATGCCCATCGGCTCTGTATCAGCCTTGCCCTTTCAATCTCCCCCTCGGTTGCCCCTATTTTGATACATTGCTGACTCCGCAGCAAAGGTACACCCTTTTTTTGGTGGGGAATATGTTAACTACTTTTTCATTACAATAGTCATTAAAGATCTATCATGAGTCAAGCTTTTGGTCAGGACTTTGTTTATCCTGCATGAGAGCTTCAATGGAACTTGTTCCAACTGTAGGCATTCATCTTACAGCTGATGAGAGACATAGGGAGAATTTTGTTTTGACCTTCCCAAAACAAACACTTTCAAGAAAAGAGATACAAAGTAAATAGTAAAAAGACTGTAAAATATTAAGAGGAAACTTGGAATGTCTGAGAAGATTACATAGTGTCTTCGTATTTAATGAGATTAATTTCTTTTCAAACTCTTCTTTAAACTGTAAATTACCAAATAAACATCTATTTCAGTAATTACTTAGAAATCTAAAAGCAGGCGAATGAAATTACTAGAGACAACTATTAAAGGAAGAGGAAGTTAAGGTTCTAATTCATTTTAAAGTACATTCTAGCTGAAATATCCAGGAGGATATTGTATGGAAACACACAGGCAGCAGCAAAGGAATCTAACCCAACAGCAAACGGGCTGTCACTGCTCAGGGTCTGGAAAGAGGAGAGGACCTGGGGTGGGCTGCATGCCCCAGCCAGGGGGACGTTTATGTGTCACAGTGTCCTACTCTTTCCCCTGCTCAGGCAGTTCATTTGGTTCTGCCCCTGCTGGCTTGTGATCCAGCAAGGAAAAGGAGCGAAAGTGGTTTTCCTTCAGTTTTTCCCTTCCCCTGTCCCTTCCCGCTTCTTCAAGAAACAAAGAGAGGCCTAGGAGAGGAGGAGGTGGGAAGAGAAATGAACGGCTAGTTGTTCTCTGCAAGGGCAGGGATGAAGAAATAAACAACTCACATTACTCACAGGAGGGGGTGAAAGGAAAGGAAAGCAAAGCCAGTCTGGACGAGCTGGATTTTCCTGGCTTCAGCAAACCCCTCCTGGAGTAATATATTCAGCCACCTCACACCCTTCACTCCTTTATCTGAAACACACTGTTCACTCCCAAGCAGTGCTTTGCCTTCCCTCGCAGACCTGCCCCTAGCTGCTTCTTGTAGGTAAAGGAACAGAGGAACCAAGAAGCCCAAGGCACAAGCAGAGACTCAGCAGAGAAGGAGAAAAGCCACAGGAGTCACAAGGACCTGGAAACTCCAGTGCCATCAAGGAAAAAGATTGGAATAGCCTACGTTGTTTGCAGAGAGGTGTCCTGGCTGTAAAGTTGCCAACTTTCCTTTTGACCTGCCACATGGTTACTTGAGTGGCTAACACACAGCAGACTGGTAAACTGCACGGAGACTAAGGAAAGGAAAAATAACATTTCTATTTACTGCATCTGACCTGAGACTTGAATGGCAGAGTGGCAAGCTGGCCACACATAGTGAAGACTGGATTATTTTTGGCAGATATATAAATTATTTGAATATGTTGAATTCAAAACACATCACCAATTTTGAGAGGAAGCTAGTAGGGGCAAATTAGGCATCTTCTCGAAGGTTTACATTTTAAACTTATAATTTCATGCACACAGAATATTCAGAACTCTAAATATTTGTTTATCTTAAAGAGACTAAAAACCAGAGGTCAGATAGCGTCAACTCTAGAGCTCTGCTCTTTAAAAAGCAAACAAACAGAAAAAAACCCTTTCAGTGTATTTTACCTCACTCTGCACTCAGCAAAAATTAAAATTATCTTTTCAACTGTCCCATATTATCAAAAAGACTGCATACTACACCTACTCCTTTATGCTCTCCAGTAACTATGCAAGATAACAAAATGAGATCACAGCCAATCTCAGAATTTTACATACCCCCAAAATTATGGAACATACTGTGACTAGTGGAAACTTCTGTGAAGCATTACTCTAATATGCAACCACCAGATGACTGTGCAACAGATTTACAACTGTATTAGGAGGGTAACTTGAAATCTGAATATAACCATTGTGATGAATGGCAATGTTTGAGTTGTCTCAGAAGAAAGCTTCCTTTTCCACTGAAGATACATCACAGGGGAAAGATTTATGGCATTCCCTTTTCATTCAACCCCAGTTTTCCTTGAAACAATCCAGAGAAAGTAATGCACAAACTCCAGGCCAGACCTGAAAAAAGGGCAGCCCAATGGTAAGTAGAGGGAATGCAAACTGAACAGGGTCACAGGCAGGAGTATTGTGAGCAGTCTGTATGGGCAGGGCGCTGCCTGACCCACCTGCTCTCAGGTCACCTTGGCCTCCTGAGTACCTCCAGCACCAGCCTTCTATGCATAACCTCGTCAGAGACCTCAAGACTAGAAATCCCACATCCAAGTCTGGCAGGGACCAAACAACAGCCTGTTAGGCAAACGGTAAAATTCATCTTTCAGTCACCTTCTGCAAACCCATTCTTTGGCACTCTTATCCAGTGTCTGGGGTGGCTTTTGGCACCTACCTTGGGTTTGAAAATTTCTCCAAAAAGCAGAGCCCAGAAGTCAGGCACAGTCAGGCACAGGAACACTGAATTGCCTCTTAACATTTACTTATCAGTAGAATGATGACTTTGGTGTCCAGCTCCATGCTTTCAGACATAAATTAGTCATCAAGGACCTCAAGATCCACTGGTATGCAATAAGGTTAGGTCTAAACACCACTGAGACCTTGAAAAACACATCTTAAGTTCCTACATCTCTAAGCTGACTTCTGTAAGCTGTTTCCTTCAAACCATTTTGGACACAAGCACATGTCAGAGGACCAAACTAAATGAACTTGCATCAGTTGTGGGTGTGCTTCTCTTTCTCTGCAGAGGTAGCATAAAGCAAACCCTCGTTCTGTTAGAGACCCACAGATTTCAAATCTCCTCACCTGCACAATCCATTATCATCGCTAGTTTTGCTACAGCATTGTCAGAGATCCCAATACAGACCAAGGCCCTCTGTTTAACATTCAGGTCCCACGCATAAGCTTCTCACTGATTGGCCAATATCTACAATACAGTGCTTTGACCCAACTCAGCCTAATATAATCCATTGCCTAGCAAGTGTTCAGACTTTATTACTGAGCCCCCAGTCTTTCATCAAAATGTTGATGTGCCTCAGCTAAAAAGAGACCATGCTAAGATCATCCATGATGTACTTTCCAGAAAGAAAATTTCCTGGGAGTCATTTTGCAGTCTAGCACCAGTATGAGGCAACTTGCAGTAGTAAAAAAGAAAAGCTTAAATGTAGCTCCACTGGAGCCGGCCAGTGACTGAAAGCTTGGACATTCATAGACAAATCCTGGCCCTGTTAAAGGCAATAAGCAAAGTCCCACTGATTTCAGTGAGGTCTGGATTTCTACCAGATGTACTCAGAAAAATAGTCACCCTAGAGGCAGAGCCAAGCATTCACATTCCTGCTTCTGTAAAGAAACAAAATTCTCTCAACCCTCACTGCATGAAAACCACCCCCATATCTAACGTAATTACTTTTATCTTCAAAAGCATGGCAACTGGTCTAGAAAATGGATCAAAAGGCTTGTTAAATGTTAAACAAGTTACACTCTTCTGTCTCTCCTCTATGTTTCCTCCTGTTTATTTTAAAAGGGAGCTTTTTAATCCAAGAACCTAATTCCCATCCTGCAGTGTTTCAAGTGAGTGAGTTATGGGCATTACTAGGCCGATAAAATACTTACAGGATTTCTGAATTAGCCTTACCTTTTCTAAAATCATCAATTCTTACAATGGAGTAAGAGGAATATCCGGTGGAAATGTGTTTTATCAAAGGGAAAAAGAGTGCACCTATATTTAGTCCCATTCAATACAGACAGTTTCAAACCAACACTGTAAGTAAAACTCTTAGACAACACTGTATAAACACATTATTTAAGCTACATTCTGGATCTGATTAATTATAACAGGAGATCAAATGTTAACAACTTAAGAATCTTCACTCCCATCTACACATATAGAGTACTTTAAAAAGTACTATAATTTCAGAGTAATAAATAAGAGCTCTCACCTAAATTATACGACCATTATCTTTTGGTTGCTTTAAAGGTGAATGCATAATACAGAGTTTTTATTGCATGCTCATTTGATAGAAGTTGCCCGTAAATGGCCTATGAGAGAACTGAAGAGGAAAATTATGTTCTTTGTAAGAACATTTAATTCACATTCCTGTTCTGTTTTCTGTACAGCAGTTATGCTTATGACAGGTATGCATTCCTCCACTACTTATAATGTGTTTTTATCCACAAAAGACATTCATATTCGTTCTTAGCTGAGAACATGTCTTGCATTGCTGTGAGCGT
The DNA here is from genome assembly GCF_004027225.2 of Strigops habroptila. Taxonomy (NCBI): domain Eukaryota; kingdom Metazoa; phylum Chordata; class Aves; order Psittaciformes; family Psittacidae; genus Strigops; species Strigops habroptila. The sequence continues at coordinate 14,904,241 of NC_044283.2, forward strand.
TACAGTAATCCTCAGTTTCTTAGCAGAATAAGGCAGGCCAACTTTCTCAGTATTCAAAGTCCAAATTCAATTTGTATCCTCACCAATTTGCTTCCAGTTATTTTCTCAAATACTGGAAAACTTCCACTAAGCTCTACATCTTACAAAAATATATTGAATGTTTATTGCCTGATAACAATTACAGCAATTTTCAGTATAATCAGAAGTGCCACATCCTGTAGTCACCAATTTAAGAGAAAGGGAAAAACTATCTCCAGTCCAAACCATAACACAGATAGTCCAAGCACATTCCAGATGAGAGGGAGCAAAAACACAAGCATGTGATCCCAAGCTACCAATACAGACTTTTATATGCCACATATCACCTTATAAAATTCAATAATGGAAGTGAATCCTCTATTTGAGGTTTCAGTTATTTTCCTTTTTCCTTTCCTTTTCCAGAAGCAGACATGGTAGGCCAGAATTTCATTTTGAATTAATAGTTAGAGTGATCAACCTTAAGATGGGAGGCTTACCAGGAAAGAAAGGCCAGTGTTTTGGAGAAATTACAGCTGTAAACCAGGGCTGAAATCTACTGCCATGAGTTTTCATGGTTCACAATCAGACTCTTGGGAGAAACACCTTTTGCTTAACACTTACAAGTCTGGCATCAACCAGTAACCTACTCCTTTTGCAAGGGCTCAGCAGTACCAGGGCCTGAATTTGGGTTAGTTCAGATTATGAAGCACAGAGGAAGGAGGGAAACAGATGCATGGCATAGCTCTTACTCTTGCTTCAGTGCCATATTTGAACCAGAAGTAGACAGGGTTTGTATGAGGTGCCACCACGGCGTGCTGTTAACAACAGAGATAGGTTATCTTATTTTGCAACTGTATCTGCCCTCCATTTACGAATGGACACCAGAAACTGAACTATGGTTTTACATATTCTGATGGCTTTAACAAAAACATAGGATATTCTAGAATTCAAGATCTCCATTCACCTATAATACCTGTCACATCTTTAGTCCGTTCATGGCAGGTAACTCAAAGAAAAAGATTAACTTTTTAATTTACTTTGCTTCAGAAAGCAGCAAATATGTACAAAGTCAGGAGCTCTAAGCACAAATAGAACAGAACCTCTCTAAACAGTGATTGATCTTCTAAAAGTGCTCCACATCATAGACAAAAAGCACCTACCAAACCCAAAATAGGATGACAAGCCGTGACACTGAAGACAAATAATAGTTTACAGGTTAGTTGAATTGTTCACGCTGTTTGCCATTTGACCTGTTAAATATGTAGATTTTTTTCCCCTTACAACTCAACTGAAGTTTCAAATCAAACCTACTTTGCATTGGAAGCAAAAGAAAAAACCCTTTCATTCAGAAAATGAGTAAACAAGAAAAAAAAATCTTTTTTTTTTCTTTTTTTTTAATTACACTATTCAGAATAACCCTATTCTTTAGATAAGGTCATTTGCTTTCCATTCTATTCTATTGTTTTCCAACAATAAATGTGTAATCAGAATCTATCTAATGAGCTGTAATTGTAATTTCCAGAACAGATAAGAGAAGGACCTAGATATCTGATTGGTTGTCAGAGCTCAATAGAGCAGTGATGTGCCTTAATCAGCTGCTAACTCCTGAAATAAGCCTCAAGGCATCACCCCTGCATTATGCTCTCTCCCTTTTCCCTACCGTCCCCAAACCCATGCCACTGCACACTGACATTATAATGCAGTTACCTCAACTGAAGTGTGACCTTTCATTTCAGTACCTCCGTTACCTTCTTTGCTTCACAATCCCCCTTGTGAACATGAGCATTCTCCGTGTTTTTTAAAACATTAACCTCACTTTTGTGGATGAACATGCAGTCCAGGAAAACCTCCAGAAAAAAGGCAGAAGACATGATAAAACTCAGGGTTTTGGGGGCTCTTGCATGGTTCGTCTTGCTTCTAGGGAAAGTAATTTGCTGTAGGTCTGATGAGACAGTTTATTATTCTTTGGCCTTGTCCAGATAAAAACATATATTTCTGTGTAACAGCATTTGTTTCTGGACTGTGCCTGATATTTAAAATGTAGACCACATGTTTAGGATGGTTTGTGTAGAAAACAGGTATGAAATGCTACAGTGATGATGGCAGCATTAGCTACTTGAAAAACTATCAGTAATTTTTTCTGCATTAATTTTTGTATTTTTCAATAATACTGTGTCATAATGGCATGACTCCGAATCACTACCTCAAAATAGCAAGTGGATACTCCTGTGGGTAACACTTTTCAGATTTCAACTGCATAATTTCCATAAGAAAACAAGCATGCAATAAGCCCCAAAAATGTTAGGTAATGTTTCTAAAAACATCTTTGTTTCTAAGGAGCTTAAATGCGTAACTTTTGAACTTTCACTTCAGAAATACGAAAAATGTTAATGCATATATGAGGAAAAGTGTTGAAGTCTAACACTTGCAAGAAGAAAAAAGTAGTAATGATGGTCAAAATTCTTTTTTTTTTTTTCTCTTTTTTTTTAAGTGAATTGACAAAGTTACCAGATGCTAAAGGAACTTCAGCTAGCTGGTGTAATTCTTGTGTAATATGTTCATTCTTCTAAACTTAGCTCAGGATTAACAAGTAACACTAGTCAGAGCAAGGGTGAAATATGAAGACTGTCTTATTAGGAGATGAATGGATAGTACGAGCTTAGAGAAACAGGTCTGGACTTTTTGCTTATATAAGGGGTCAACCAGACAAAAGCTGCAGCTTAGGTTAAAGGTACATACTTACAAAACAGGTGCCGCTTTTCTCCTAGTACCAGACCATTTCTAACACAGTAGGTTTTTGTCTGCTGCTGTTTTTCACTGCTGTGACACTGAAGTGACTTGAAGAAGGATGAAGCCCTAACTCTTTAACTTGATGCAGAAACCTCTGGAAGAGAACTGGCCCTCCAGTGGCTGTGCGCATGATTCATGGCTAACTGTCCTCTGGTTTGTTCTCCCTTCCCAGTACTGCTAAGAAAGAGAGCATATTCCCTTTGCAGCTAAGCCCAGAAAGAATTATAATGTCTTTGGCCTCTTTGAAATTAGGACAAGGCAAGGAATCCTTTGGCTTTGAAAGTTTGTAAGTCCTGTCAAAGAAGACAGTGAATGAACTTAGAAGGTGTAAGTAGCAGCTTTCCCTCCAATGTGCAGTGTGTCCAGGCCTGGTCTGCCTGGACCAGGACATGGCTGGTGCATGGTCCAGGTCAGCTTTGAAGTGCTGGAATCACAGGCTGGAAGCTTTCATTCTACCAGCTGCTGCACAGCCTCATCCTAGAAGGACATGTGAAAAGCAAGATCTCATTCACTGTCAGCAGAAATGGTCTCAGCCCTGTTTATTTCAGCTACAGCACATCTGGAGCAAATCCCATGTGTTTGGTACAGGCACCCAAGAGCCTCTGAACGCAGGACCTGCTGCAACCAAAAGGCAGTGCTTTCTGTAAGTGGAAGTTATGTCCCATATGTCAGGCAGAACTCAGCAACACTGAGTACAATGACTGGATTAGGCGAGATGCAAGTCTCTTCATCATGGGGCACTTGCTGCTATTTGGTGATCATATGAACACAGGAGTTGACAGGACCAGTCTCCTGGGTGTAAGCAAGCTCAGGAGGAAGGGTGGCTTCACTCACTACATACACACAGATGTAGCCCATCGCTATAAGCACCTAGCAACATACAAGTACACTAGATGTAATTCAGATGTAAGGCACCAAATGCAGCTTTAATAAGTAGTTGTCTTTCATTTTCTGAGGCACAAACAAGGGGCTCTATGAGTCCCACTGGCCTAATCAGGCCTACTGACCATTGCTCGGCCTGTGCTAGCCCAGGAAATCAAAATTATTTCATCTTCTTCAGGAATAAGTTCTTCACTGAATGAGTGGTGAAGCACAGGAAGAAGCTCCCCAGGGAAGTAATCAAGGCCCCAAGCCTGTCAGTGTGCATGAGGCATTTGAACAACGCTCTTAGAAATATGGTTTAATTTTTAGGTTGCCATGTGTGGAGACAGGATTTGGACTTGATGATCCTCGGGCATCCCTTCCAACTCAGGATATTCTTAACCCAACAAGCTGGGACTGGGTGGCTTCGTAGTTATACAAGAGATCTTGTTCATTGCTCTAGTCCAGCAAAAGAGTTTCACGTCCCGTAAATGATCCTTTCACAACAGAGATGACTGACACAAACTCTGCAAGGTCTGCAATTTTTAAAGGCTGTTTTTGAAGCGAACAAACTGCTGAGGAGAAGTAGAATCAGCTGGGACAGTTGTGTCTCAATGTAAATATTTTGCTGTTATACAGGGACTGTCATTAACTTCTGTATGAATGAAAGTTTCACAAATGGAGGTTCTCCCTCCTTCGATAAATAAAAATAAACAACCATGGGTGAGCCAGCATAAAACTCACATCGTAAGAAACAGAGTTCAATGTGTTAAAATACATTAATCATGCTGAGGTCAACCAGCGCTTCACGTATTTCCTCCCCAAACTCTGTCTTGTGTGTGATCTGTATCCTAACAGGTTTTGTATCGCTGAGTTGTAAAGCGTTCCTGATGAATTGTTTTTGGCACTAAATCCAAAGCCTTGAAAGCCTGAGTCCTTGAAAATAAAAAGCAGAGCCTTCCTTTAACATTAACGTTGGACACAACACTGGAACACAGGCTGCATCATATGCATAACAGGAGAAGGGCCTACAGCCTGTGCATAGATATGTCTGCACATCAGGGAAAGTCATGAGGCTATCAGCAGCATTATAAAACAAAGCCATTTAATGAATGAGAGCACATTTGAAAGGAAGGCTATTAATATTAAAGTTATTCCTCCTTCACTGTGCCACAGTAACTGCAGGACTTGTTATTACCCCTCTAACTCCCACCATCAGACAGTGACCCAGTCCATCCTCCCTGCTGTCCTGTTATTCTCCCTGCCTTTCCTCGGCCTCTCACTCTCATTAGTTTCCTCACACTTTTGACAGAAATGTGCCTTACTCTTCTACACCATGTGAAGAAGAAAGGCGCAAAACCCCCTCTGGCTTTCATCCTTTTATGCTGCCTTTTCAACAGTTGCCATGAACAGTCATACTGAATTCCTCCCCACTGACCTCATCCTTCACTCAGTCCAGTCTGACTTCTTCCTTGAAATTACATCCTTCTAGATTCAGTGAAGCACACCTCATACCTGAAACCAGATGTTCTTGCTCAAACTTCACTGCCCCTCAATTTTGTCTGCTTTTGCAAACTCTTTGCCATGCTTCTCCTCTTTACATCCAGCCTTTCTTTGCTTTTGGCATATTGATTAGGCATTCGACATGTTATTCAATGTCTCTCCTTCCTTTTCCTTCCCACTTTCAACAAAGGGTCCCAAGACTCCATCCTCTGCCTATGCCTTTTCTCCTTCAGTTCACATACCGATCTATATCTGTCATTTTTATTTCCAGTTTCTCTCCAGTCTACAGTCCCATGACATACTGTAATGGGACTTACTGCCTTCGGCTGTCCAAAAACACTTATTATGTGCCCTTCCTCTGTGTGGGGAACCATAAGTTTAGCATAATCCAGTATCTCTATCAAGTTTCCATGTCCTCCACTTGTTCATAGGACTAACTTTCACTGTGGCCAAGTTATACGCTTAATGTGTGTGTCTAAAGTATTCCTCTTGCTTTCTTCTTACATCATCAAACTATTACTTGGGTTTTGATTCATCAAAAGCTTTCTTCAAGTATCCATCCCTTCATGTCTTTGCTGTTTCCACTAATTTTCTGCCATTTATCAAAGAGCCTTTGGTCAACACTTAACTTCAATTTCTCTCCTAGCGTTGGTGCAGTCTTCAGCTTGAACACAGGCCAGTTATATATAAATTCTGCTTTCTGTCAAACTAAACTTCAAGAATTTTGTATAGCCAATAAATATACACAGGAAAATACTCTGTCTCCCAGCCAGAAATAAACATGTTTCAGAGAGATTGGTCAGGAAAAAAAAAATAGTGTTAAATTACAACTCTTTCAGGAAACAGAAGAATGCAACTTCAGCTAGGTTTGCAATCCAGACAAAGTTCTTGAGCAGAATGATTTTATCAGCTGTGTATGAAAGAGGTAAAGCCATCAACATTCAAAATACGTATCATTACATTCTGTAAATAAGCAACATTCCTGGACTGCACAGGACACAGAACCATACTTACTTTTCTCTTTGTTTCTGTTCTTGTTCTCTTACATAAAATTATTGTCTGAGAACTGTTATAGTATTTTCAGGCAATAAGTAAAAAAAGCAATATATAATTCACTGACATATGCCACTGTCACATGGTATGCCCTAGTTATACCTCATCTACACATATACTCTATCATAATTTATTTTACCCTCCATAAGACCACCCAAGTCTTTCTAAATTACCCATAATCAATAACATGAAAGGACACCTCTTCTGTTCTCAGACAAATAAAACTGCTTTTCAAATAGTAACCCTGCTCAGGTCTAAAAATTATAGTACTATTGGGCCTCATGGCTGGGTTTATATAGGTTTAACTATGCAGACTAATTTTTCATAAAGCTTGCAACTTGAATCAAAAGACCATTTCTCCTTTCGTTTTCACTACAGTCAATAAGAATTTATTCCTGTATTTCAGGAGAAGCTGGATCAGACACCTATTTTCTGTGATACTCAACTTCATTCATCATTGTTATCTACTATTTATTCTTCACCACTTGACTAGGGCTGTGCTTAAAACACAACTAAACTAAACGACTCGAAGAAAGCTAAAAGACATTAAAAATCATGACTGCTTTAATGAAATGAGATAATACATGGCAAATAACTATTTATAAAACAAATATTGTCTGCATAAGAATTGACTGTAATGAAAGGAATCTTACAAAATTCTGCAGAGTCTTCAATCCAACAATATTTAATTTAAATACAATGTACAGTCATTTTAAATCCCACCTACGGATTGTTCATAGTAATTATAACTTCACTTGTGATCATGAAAAAGAGTATTAAGCAGAGGGCTGTGAGGATCATATCCTTCATTCATATCATTACTTTTGCTTAGTTATTCCACTTTTTGTTTGGTTATTTGTCCAAGTCATGTCTTGCCCTTTTTTGCCATTAAATGCTCAGAAAGAATTTTCTACTCCATGTTTATAAATAACCTAGCACAACAGGACCCCAATCCTGCTTATGAGATTCAGAAATAATTGAACTTCTAATTATAGTGACTTCATAGTTATTTCTAGCTGGCCACAAGCACAGTCCCATTTAACTCCAGGTTAAATAAAACTAAACAACATTGCTGTCAGCCCCTTGTTTTTGTGATAGGACTTGTGGATTAAATGAATGCTTTAAGCATCATAATTTTCTCTCTCGAGTACAAGAGAACATGTTTTTATATAGCTTCTCATGTCAATAAACTGAATGTACCATTTAATTCTTCATGGAAACCAGTGATCGATGTTCCACCTCAAAATTGCTGAGAAGCACTGTGTTAGCCTCTAACCTCAGCTGCCCCAGTATCTGCTGGGGGTAAGTGGATGCAGCAAAAAATTTCTTGGTCCTTCAAGCTTGCCAATGGTCTGATTTAGAGCAGCCCACATCACATCTGGCTAGCTGTGACCCCAGAGGGCTGCCTGCCAGCTGGGATTTGCCAGAACATCGTGTGCTTTGGACATTCCCCTGTTCCCACAGTAACGTTCTTGTCAGGGGCTGCAGGGAATGTGCTAAGCAATGAGAATACCCAGCTGAAGAGATGTGGCAATTTTCCAGACATCTACAGTACAGAATAAAGGAGCTCAGACTGACACACTGTGAAGCTGTTTGCAAGAACAAACACCTGTATTCCAGGATTGAAAGATCACATCACACTACACCAGTTCTGGCTCTGAAGGAGAGAAGGAGAAATGTTGACTATGAAGGTATTTCTATTCTAATTAATAGGATAGCTAAGATAAGCAGTGCTAAGCTGTGACTGCATTTAGGTGGAGAGCACTAAGGTAAATCCAGATAACAAGGCTTTGTGCTTACAGGGCACCATTCTGTCTTGAAGCAGTACTATACATCTTGTGCATGATTTTACATGTCTATCGCTGTTCATCAGTGGAACATCATCTTTATAAAATCATTGCATATAAATGAGATATTTTGTGATAATGAATTTTTTTTTCACTTTGCCTCTTTTTGCAAGGTAAAATACCTACTTGGGACAGGCCTGAACCAAGATGTAGCTGTGTCAAATAGTGTTTTTTCTCAGAAATAACATTCTTTGAATGAGCCTTAAAAGTGAGGTTCTAACTGCCAAGAACACTTAAAAATCCCAGTCCATTTTAAACAAGGACCTAATCAACTACCTCAGCACATTATCTCCTGCTCATTCACTTCCTGTCCCAAACCACTACCCAGGATTGCTCAGTAGCATTGGGCGGTTATTGAATTCCTCTCCCATCGATCATGGCGCTCCAGTGCTGTGCTTCTGAAGCTGTGAATAGTTTTGCAAATCCCTGATGAAATGCATAAAGCACTTTGGGGGAAGGTTGATAAATGAAAGCTCAGTAGAACTTTCTTGTTTAGCATAAGAGCTTAATGGAGCATGATCATGGTGGGTGGTGTGCACCTTCCATGGGGGGCCAAAGGGGACCAGAAAACAATCTCAGTGAGAAAAAAGAGACAGAGACAGTAAACTCAAAGCCATGGACATTTTAAAAGATGATTTCTTAAACAAGCGTATTCCAATATGCAGCACACATATTTTCTGTTGCTTTGAAATTGCATCTGTTTTTTATAAAAGTAGGGTGATTATTATATAAGAAAAGCCTATTTGCCTGAGTATGTGGTTACAGATTTTCTACTGACTTCACAAATTGTTCAAATTTCAGTATTTGTTGGCTTCATTATAAACCAGTGTTATTATTGGCAGATACTAGAAGGTATTAAAAAACTTATTTTTATTGTTACTGTAGTGTGGCATTAAGGATCAGAAAATCATCTGAGTTTCTAAGTGAAAGCTGAAAGGGCAGGAGCCAATTTACATTGTATTTCAATTTAAAATACTATTAAAATTAATCATATTTACTCACCAGGTCAAGGAACCAACAGGTCCCCCAGGTGTGTGATGCCTTCTAAGATCCTATCAATTAGAGCTCTCCAGTTCAAACCGAATGCTGCCTGATCATTCTGCTAGGTTGAAGAGACTCACTTTGACTGTCTCTTGGGCTTTGGTTCACTTCCTACCTAAGGCACTTTCTGGACTCATTTAGGGTTAATTTACTCCCCCCCCCCCCTTAACATTTTCTACTGGTTTTGGTCTCATACTAATTGAAAACAAATTTTCCACCACAATCACTCATGGACATAAAGCAGTAAGGAGGAACCCACAGCGTGAGGAGCCATGAAAGCATAAGCTGAAGAGGTGGCATAGGTAAAACCAACAATAACAAGCTCTACTTTTGATAAGTTGTCCACTGTTGGGTGAGATGTTTCAGTGTTGCACACACTGAGAGAGAAAACAAAAGACTTCAAACAACTGTTCATCTAAGCCCACATGGTACCCAGCACATGCAGTCCTGTGACATGGATGCAGGCTCTTCTGTAGCGTCGGAGGGGGAACATGTGGCATCAGGCGTTATTTTCAAGGGAAACAGGCTTGGAAGGACCCTTCATGTCGTCAGACCCAGCCTGGCTCTCATAAACACCAATTCAGGTAATTGGGTTTTTATAATTCGCCTCAAATACTCTGTGGCTTGCTTTGTTTTCATGGGTTGTTTCTCCTATTCATTTTGTTAGAAGACCGTTTCAGAAATTCACTGCTCTGAGGGGTGAGAACCTTCTCAGTTGCAGCCTGACTGGCTGCGTTTTTATGACCAATCTGTACCTGTCTGTGCTCATGTCACTGCAATTCTCAGCTTTTAATTTCTCTTTCGGTGAAAACCCAAATAAAAGCAGATTTTTTTTTTCTCTGTGAAGTTTCTACTAACTCATTAGTTCTCTCACTTATTGTAGCTACCTCAGTGCATCACCATCATGAACACAGGCAAGGGACTGGTTTTCATGAGAGTAACTTTCCAGCCAGACCTGTGCCTGGAAACCTCACTGAAGCCAAAGGGCTGTGTGTTTTGCCACATGCTGGTGACCAAAATTGAAATGAACTGAGATTAATTAGTAACAGCACCCTTCACAAAGATCAGGTCATCCATATACAGACTTGCATACACATACAAATCAGATAAAACTCCATTCCCAAAAGAAATAGGATAAATCTCTGCTCATTGCTTATGTTTTTACTCTGTTTCATCAGTAAACTGAAACACAAAAAAGTTGTTTATAAAATATGCAATTATAGAGCCAGGTAAACTTTTTCCTTCACAATACTAAACTAGAATTGCACAAGCATGTGAAGTTTTAGTGCAGCAAACGTCTGTCATTCATCCTGGTGAACTGAGACCACAGAATGTACCCATACACATTAACAAGTTCGATTCTATTCTTTTCAGCCTGTATGATTCAGTAAACACACATGTGAATGTTACATGAACTGCTGATTTTGAAAACAGCATGAAAACATCAAATATTTTTTTTGTCTTCTAAACTGAAGTGCTCAAAGAACATGAGAATTGTTTATAATCCAAACACCCTGAGTATGTACAGGGGCTCCCTAACTTTTCAGTGAGACACTGAATGCAACGGCTAAACTGTTTCACTTCCTAGAGTCACATTAAGTGCTAAAATCAGCAGGAGCCACCTGGCACCCCTGAGGGCAAAGCTCATCTTGCTGTGTCTGCTCTCAGGCAGAAGACCCTCCAAAAAATGAGGTTCAAGGTCAAATGTGGTAGGACAAAAGGACTGAGAACAAACCCAAGACAACCAGCAAAATGGTTTATCTCAATTTATGGCAGCACTTACACACAGAATATTAGAAAGCATATATCCAGTTTGCTAAGTATTCCTGGTGGAGAGGGAAAGGCAGTTAGGGAAGCGTATGCCTTTCCACAGCACTACTAGCCTGGGTAAACCTCCAGTATCTACTGGTTTCACTAGATTCAAGACATCTGTAGCACTATTATTTACAGTAGTATCAAACTCTCAGTAAATTGCTGCACCATCAGCTCTATTCTTGGGTGAGAACACAATACACTCACAGAGCCCAGCTCTTCATAAACCCTAGACAGGACAAAAGATCATCAGTTTCCCATCAGTAACACACCGCAGTTGTTCAAATGACAGGTTATTTTGACACCTACTGGCCAACTCAGAGTACAGCATTGTTAAATTTCCAGGTTGAGACAGTGCCAAGAACAGGCAGATGTTTAAGGCAGCCTAAGTAGAAGAAACCTCCTTTTTCTCTACTGAAAGCCAATGTATGGTTGGAAACTGGAAAGTGAAGACAGACTGCCAAAGGTCCAGGGCTAGTCTGAGTCAGAGTTACTCCAAAATAATTTGAGGGGATAGGGACAGGATGAGGAGGGGAAGGAAGAAGAATATGAGGACTGGGAAGCAGGATGCTGCTTGGCAAGCGTAACATTTATATTTGTAAGCACTGGTGTGGTTAATGGCTCTAAAATAGCTCTTAGGCACTGATGCATGAAATTCATTGCCAGGTCCAGGTGCTGAAAAAGGACTTGGCTGATAAGAAAAGGCTGGCTCAGAACTGAGAGCGCTACCAATGATATAAACAACTGCCATTTGGGGGAAAAAAAGGATTAATCACCACTGGAAGCTAATCAGAACACCATTGCCCCTAAATGCTGTTACAGGATTATAGTATCAGGGCCCATACAGAGAGAGAGGTGCTGTTATATTACAAGTCGGTTAAAATATAACATGAAAGTAAAATCTAGGGGTGTGGGATGGAAAGATTAATGAACCTTATGAGGTTTTAACAATGGAAGTCAAAAAGCATGGTTCTTGTCAACTGTCTTGCCAGGCTGACACTTGTGCAGTATCAGTAGATGCGGACACAAAATGACAATCCTATCCAACTAGTTTGGTCTAAAAAATTGAGAAATTCTTAAGATCCAGAAATTATAATTTTTTTGAGAGAAGAAATGACTGCATTCATTTAGGTATCAATCCCTGGATTTTCCAATCTTCTTTTCCAAGAGCTTCCACAGGGTAAGCAACAAGTCATGACTAATTTTTGCAAGCAACATACATACTGCAAGAAAACAAGCAAAACATACTTGCAAACTACTTTTTTTATGGAAAAAATGTAACAAGTAGCACTAGAGTTGCCATATATCACATTACGCCAGTAATATTCAAGCTTGAGCTGAACCTTGAAAGCGATGATATCTGAGTGGGTTTGAAATTAGACAAAATGAGTTCTCCCTTCCATCATTCAATTGCTCGGGAAAAGATGCCAACCTCTACAGAGATGTGGGGACTGACTTCTGTTTTCAAACAGTACACAATGTTTTTACAAGCAATGTGTGCAGCATTTGGGATACTGAATCATTGCAGGATTTTGTACCCTACTGCAGAGAAAGTGTCCAGTGTTGAGAGACCCCATACAGAGCTCACACTTCATCTGGGACTTTTAGAGAATATAGCCATTTTTTAAAGCAATCAGTCTACCAGGTGATATCACCCCTGCATGGTGGCTATAAAGAAGCAAAACTTCAGACAAAATAACACAAGAACCATTTTTTTCAGTTTGACCTGGCTTGGCATAATGTGTCTCTTCAGGCTGTGCATACCACTGAGACAGGGAATATCTTTTACTCTCCTCTGAGAAGAATATAGTCACAAGTCTCTGGTAACATAAAGCATTGTAGTCAAGTGATCTGAGCATAAATATGCATACAAGAAGAATTATACCCTGAGGATTTAGCCTGCACATGTAAGCGACAGCAATCATAGGCATCTGCAGAGTGAGAGGTGCTGACTGCAGTTCCTTAAGTGTTGTTAAACACATTTTTGTTTGTATTTGAATTAGCTTTCAGGAAAAACAAGTGCTGGACATGGACATCAGTGTGTTAAGTGTATCCTGACCCTGAGCAGAATGACCTCTGTGACAGAAACATCCCAATTCCAGTACCAGATAAGAAGGTAGAGACAAAAGCAGATGGGAAAGTATGAAGAAAACTGAATAAGTCATCCTGAAGGGCAGCAGTCTCAGCTTGGCAGGTGCCTGCTAGTCTTTTTGTAGGCTTTGTGGAAAACAGAATTTTAAGAAGTGATGCTTAAAACTCACCTGCACATAAACCTAGTGCCAGTCTCTCCTACCTAATAAAACAAGGAGAAAAATTCGTGAGTTCAGCAAACTCATCCAAAGAACTAGAGGCAGCATCCACTGCATCTAAAATGTTCGAAGCGCATTGAAGGTTCTTGAAAGGTTCTTGAAACTTTATACCATCAAATGATGAAACTAAAAGTCCCTGGTAGCTATTGAGCCTGAGGTCAGATATTCCACAGCTGCTTTCCAAACACGAAAACAACTTTTATCTTAAGCCCCCCATGATACTTCAGATGCCTTAAGCAAAATTCTCCTCTTTCACATGCATGCTGGGTTTCATCTCTGCTGCTCTTTGCTCTCCTCCTGTGGGCACAGCAGTGGGACTACCACCTGAGCAGAAGAGTCAAAATAGCAGAGCTGAGATCTAATGTGTGACTCCTGAGGGGAAGAAGTTGCATTTTAACAAGGCTGCTCAGGAAGACCAGAATGGATAGTATTATTGAAATATTCACCTCTATACAGCATCAAAAATGCAGGTGCCTATGTTCCGGTCTTATACATTGAAGAACAGGAAAAGCTTGTGAACAAATTTCACAGTTTGATTGCACTACCCACCAGGATTTTATCTGCTCATGTTATCATTAAAAAACAAATAAACAATGCACAACATTTTTGCTGCATAAGGAAAGATACTGTTCTGTGTCTTTCAAAATAACATCTGAGATGTGTGTGTTAAGAACAGCACCCAAAACCACTTAAAAATGGCTAAGGCCTTTACTTTCAGGGATGAGGGCTACATGCGGGTACTGAAGAGAATAAGGATAGGAATGACAAGGCTAGTGTAACACTAGCCTTAGGGTTGCATGCTACTTACTCTACAGCTGTAGCTTGTATGAGTAGAAAGAAGCCATGTGTTGAAAGAGGGGAGAGAAGAGGGAGGCAGTAGTTGGCCAAACTAAGGCAATTTTGCAGCTGTATGGGTTACAGATATATATGGGTGAAACAAAGGAAACTCCAGAGCCCATTTTTCCTTCCACTAACTATCTGGCCTCTGAACTCTGATCATCTGCTCCCCCTACAGCTATAGTTCTCCTGGCTTATTTGAGGATTTAATTTCAAATTATACATGTGCAAAACCAGACTGAAATCCCATTTTACCACTAGTTTGATCACTACTGTCTGATCTATAATTCTAAAATACAGTGACTATAATGTAGTTATGTTTCTTGTCTGCTATTTGTAGTATAATAAGATACAGAAGCCAGGAACCCACTGTATCAAGCACTGTGCAAACATATCTCTGTGTAATTCTTCCTCCATGAGTTTACAATTTAAGTACACAAGGGTTGAACTATGTTAACACTACTGCTACTCTTTTTTTTCCTAGGCTCTAAAAGACCTAAACATCAAGTTGACTGTATATGTTATAAATATTTTCTAAATATTATTTACCCAAGAGGCAGGATAACAGCTTTGAAAGTATAAGGACAACGTAGAAACACTTAAAACACACCCAACTTTCCCATGCCTCTCCCTTGCAATCAATTTAACACAAACACCCACTACTGTTTTCTCCTAACACCTTTATGTTAAGCATTTCCAACAAAAACCAGAGTTTGTCTTTACCTTCAAGACACCACTTAACAGTCATCTCATTCCTTTGCCCAGACAGCAGTATCTTTTAGCTGCCCCATTTCTGACTGTGGCTTTTTTCCACAGTGCCATAAAGCTAATGGAACGTCCAACTAGACTGGGCAGAATCCCCTTAAAAATACTTCTGTCACAAACTAATTTCTCCTTGTGACATGTAATTGCTAGCAAGTTGCTGTAGTACACTAAATTGCCTTTTTTGTCTTAGAGTATAGCCAAAGATGGCAGGTCCTGTAGGAGCTGTAACTCTGAAATGGCCAGTCCAACAGACAGTTTGACACATTTCATAAAAGAGAAATAAAACTGGAGTTCATAATAAATATGATGCCACCTTCAGTTCTGAATTAATTCCATCTTCTTCTGTCTAAAAATGTAACTTGAAAATTAATCCTTCCAGTGGGTTTCCCAGAGCATATTCTCTTTCCACCTTTAAGCACTAAACTCAATGAGCAAGGGACTCTCCATTTCTTGCCTCACACAGAATTGAGCACTTCTGTAATTTGTGATGAATATGTGAAAGTGAACAAGGGAACGTACCACCTGAAGTTTCCATTGCAGACCACTGAGTAAATTTGTACCCAGACATTAAATATGAATTTCTGCAAAACGGCCCAGGATAGTTTCTCCTACGTGACCCACTAACTGACCTTTTGTAACTTTCTGTTACTGTTTGTAACCGTTTTTCTTTCATATTTAGACTGAAGATTTACCTCATTGATTAAAGTTGCATAAATTTATGATCTTGGTGGAGATTCTTACTTGCTTTAAAAATCTACCTTTTCTTCCCCTAATAGAGAAGTTATTACAGTCACACATTATTTAGAAATCTTTATAACAAAAGAATACCTCAGAATCATCTTTCTGACACACATTGCTCAGGAAAACCTTCCACATTTTCACCAGTGGCAGGTTTACCCTTATTGCCATCAGTGGTTTCATCTTAATATATTGAATATTAAATCATTCATTCTGGTGATTAAAAAGATAGATACAGAAATTTATTTAATGGACATTTAATTGCTGAAGAGGCTACAATTTTAAAGCTATTCATCATGTTTTAAGTAGTTTATTACATGTAACTAGCCCATTTAAAAATCAAGGAGCTTTGATTTCACTAATATTAATATTTGTCCTAAGTTACTACTAATGATGGATACCAATGTGAAACGATCCCTTTTCCTTTATATATCTGACCTGCAACCACCCAAGCTGTGAGCCCATTGTAGATGCACCAGAGAATCCATCTTATAGTTACAGCCATGTCTAGTTTTTCCTCTTCACTTTATAGCTTATCAAAACAGCTGTAGGAGTTTGGAGGGAAATGAGCAGTTTTATATTATTGTGTATTCCAAACAGTTGACTACTCAGCCAAAATAAACTTTGGCCTTCGAGTAGCTTTAAGGCATTATTGGCACATGTAAAACAAAACATACAATATATACCACGATGAGTGCCAGATGTTCATGGGAGAAAACACACAGCTGTTGTGCTTAGATCACCTGAACTCTTTCAAAAGCCAGAGACACCAGTCACCTTTGTGAGCTGTCAGATTAGCAGAGGGACTGCAAAGACTGGAAGCAAGAAACGGTCATCTCAGTTACACTGAAGAATGCCAATTTATGTCACATCAGCCAGCTGTCATGTAAAATTCCTCATGATAGACAGGACTAAAATTAACTAATTTGTCTTAAATGTACTGTTAGTCATATCAAAATAACCTAGTTATAGTTACTCTACTATTAGAAGCTGAGTGTTTCTCAAGTTTACTGTAAAAACCCAATTGACTCCAATTCTTCTGTTCTTCTATTCAGAAATAGTGTTGAGCAACTCAGCAAAACTAAATTTCACCATGCCATGAATTACAAGCAAATGGACTGCAAACCCCTGAATTCTATATAATAAAATAACAGCTAGGAACTACTATTATCCTGCATACACCAACATAAGATAAACATTGGGTGATACATATCCTTGATATGGACGTACAATAAAGATTAATTTTGCTCAAAAGATGAAGATAGATAGATTACAACAAATCATTAGACTATTAAAGGTGGAGTTACCCCAGTGCTGAAATAAACTCTGGCAAAACCAGCCCCCAAAAGAGCACTTCCCTTAAAAGGATATAGCTACAGGATTTAAAGTCATTTTGATGAAAACCAGTTGTAAGACTAAACACAGTATTCCATTCCCAGTGCTGAATTACAGTAAAAGCAATAAATATTTTCCTCAGTTTTCTGAGCATCCAAATAGCAGGATCATGTATTCTAGAATGATTCAGCAGTTACAGCGTTTGGATCAATTATCTAAAACTCACCTGGTGTATGCAGTCAGAAACATAAGTGCGCTATTTTTATATCACAATAATAAACTGAATAATCTATTTCTAAGCCTGTTTTTGTTGAACTATTATGCTATGCACATAGTCAACTGAAGATACCTAAAAACCTGTTGTGTTTGCACATGCTGTTTCAGTTGTTTCTCTGAAATTCAGTCAGGAACAGTTCCACAAGTGTTTACATCTGCTCATATACAAGTTTCCATGTCAATTACCACTAAAATTTGGAGATTAATTACTTCTAGACCCTTAGAAATTGCTAGGTTCTGCTGAGCTTCTCATCTCTGCTCAAGATTAGTTTTGTTCTCACTTTCTGGAGATATACAACAGAAACACACAGGTTTTGAATGAGCCAAACTGTGTCCATGGTGAATCTAGAATTTTACAGCTAAAATCTTCATGGCATTTTTTCAATACAAGTTTGTTAGGGTGCAGAGGGAGAGATGGGAAGCCAAAACAACCAACTTCAGAAGATTGAGAATATACAGTGGATAGGTTTACATTTCCTGTGTCTAATATACATTTCCTGTGTCTTATATAGCTGTAAATGCACGGCAACAGAATAAATGAACACAGCCACAATGTGCAGGCAAACACCTCACTGCCATAAGCACTCTCACTGCAGTTACTGGAACTATTCATATCCATATATGAAGTCAGAACAATTATCATTGCACATTTTATTCTCTCACCTTCTCACTATTCAACCAAATCTCCTTTTGTTCTTTTTTTTATTACATTTATATATAAAATAAAACTCCTTTTGGCAAGGTGTTCTTGAGCACAGTAAGTAAATGTAAAGATGTACTTCTGATTAGCACAAAGAAACAAAGTTCAACAAAAGCAATCTTGACTCCTATCCATCGTACTACTTATGATGTGATAGCAGATCTAGGGTATTTTCTGTCACTGAAGACAAAAGCAAAATTCTCACAGCGCTAGCTCACAAAAGATTTTGACTCCAAAAGCCCACACATTTAAGTTTCTTAGACTCCACACACCAACTACACTCCATGCTTTTCCCCAATTATCTTTTCCCCAATACGAGTCTGTAAATAGTAAAATTATACACATAAGTTTTTAGTCTTTGTGAATTCTACTTAAGAGCATTTACTCTGTCCTCACTCATAACTAATATACTCTAATATTTGTCTGATAAGCAAATTATGTCATGGTAGAAAATACAGGACGTATTAAACATTTGCTGAGAAGTTTAGATCACTCTTTATGCAAAGACTCTGAGGCCCATCTGCTTTCCATAGAGTATGAAAGCCTAAGAGATTCCTATAGTTTCATACTCTGTTATTAGTTAAGGACTTTATTGCTTCCTAAATAAATACAGCAATTCAATCCGTAAACTCACCACTGTATAACATATTTAGTATCACAAGTCTGACATTGCCCATCTGACATGTGATTACCAAAAACAGGTGAACAATTTTTGTTCAAAGCACTGTATTTCTATATGTGCTGAGAGAAACACAAAGAAAAGAAATGAAATTATTGTAATGAAATGTAACAAATACCATCAATATTTTCATTACTGTAAAATCTCATAAGTGGTTTTACGGAAATACCCCCTTTCTATTAAATCTAATAAATTCAATGCTTCCTTAAGTTGTTGCCTTAACTGAAGATTTTAATTACTATAACAGCACAAAACATTTACTCATACATCTGGTTAGAATTCCTCTTTGACAAATTTAATCAGTGTAATTATCTATTTGACAGACACATAAAGAGACAGGGAGAAACCTCAACAAGATGTAATTTAAATGCTTCAATTACTCATTCTAAAAATTTGTACAGTCTAATGGATGGATCAAACTCTATGTGAGTATTTGACCAAAGGCTATAAATCAACAGTGACATGTTTTCTTTCAGGCAGTAGCTTGAGAAATTAATATTGTTTCACAAAGTTAGACAAAGGAATTGTAAATCTTGCACTTACAATAGCTCCCTTCCTCATAAAACTATTTACTACATAGGGAATATTAATGATGTAGCATTCCTAATCATGACAAAGAAAGGATAAATATATAAAAGATAATATATAAATATATAAAAGATAATATATATAAAATATATATTATTCTTGTTAAATATTTCCTTTT
The DNA here is from genome assembly GCF_004027225.2 of Strigops habroptila. Classification (NCBI taxonomy): domain Eukaryota; kingdom Metazoa; phylum Chordata; class Aves; order Psittaciformes; family Psittacidae; genus Strigops; species Strigops habroptila. Next base: position 14,923,511 of record NC_044283.2, read on the forward strand.
ATTCAGGTAAAGAACTTCACAGCCCTGCAAATTAATGCACATTAACACTGATGAGCAAATAGTGAAATTCCCCAATAGGCAGACACCACAGTTACCATTTAATATCACAGCACACTATCAAAGCAGAAACACTTCCCCTATTTCATATTTTCCATCAATATTGAAAAAAAAATGCAAAAAAATCGTGATATGAAAACATATCTGCCCCAGGGAAGTGCTATTATTCTAGGAAAGGCTCCAATAGATGATTTGCGCTGTACAGGAGAGAGGACTATATCACTACTGACCCTCCCTGTTACAGATGGCATTGCACTACTGCCTGCCCTTGGAGGCAGCACCCGGCAGCCCCAGCCAGCGAGTCTGTATTGCTCCACAAGTCTCTTGAGCATTGATACCATGAAAGCAGGGCTCAGCACACCTAGCTGGCTATCTAAGAGCACCTCTGGGTGTATGGGCTGAAAGCCTCTCAGTTTAAACCAGCTTGGACCTCCCAAGCTGCCCTCATAAGATAAAGTAAACTTACTGCTTCACACCTCGCCCCCAGTAATCAAAATACACAGCAGCTGAAGTGCAATGTTCTGCAGCAGGTCTCTGTTTTACCACTGTCTTACTCTCAGCAGCGCTGTATGCCCACTTGGCGAAGCAATTCAGAGCTGCAGCATCTACAGGAACTTCCTGCCATCCTTCCCGGGAGGTATGAGACGCTTGACAAACTTCTGGTCTCACAAAGGAAGACTAGCTGAGTTCCTGCAAGTCTTTTACAGAGATGGCCAGAGCTGCTACCTGGTACACAGACGTTGCTGATGAGCTGAGTAATGGCATCTTCCTATAGACCAGCTTAAGCGCCTTCAGCAAAAGGAAAGAATAAAACTTGTACCTCTCCCCTGCTATGAGAATGAGCGCTGTGTCCAAGTGGAATGCCTAACCTATTCACTATTTAGGCACCCTTTAAAATAAAATCCTATCTACTAGCAGCTACCATGCTGCTGTCACAGTACACTTTAAGATTAGGTACCTTTGAGTGACAAGTAATTTTACTCTCTAAAGCACCATGAGTGAGAAATCTTAGGAAGAAAGTTCATCTGGCATAAAAGCGTAGTCTCTTGTCTGCGACCTTCATCAATCTGCACTCTGAGAAGTAGTAGGAGCTTTGGCAACAATTAAGGAGTCAGCAACAGGGAGCGCAATCCAGACTATGCGGTGTAGAATTGGGTGGGAGTAAGTAATTTAAATCTTCCACTTGTTAATACATCTTTCCATGTGTCTCTGAGTCAGCGGCATCCCCCTCAAGGCTGATACAAAGCTCAAGAGGAAAAAGGACTGCTGTTACTGTTTCAGGAGTTCAGGAGGACTGCTCCAGAACATTTTCAGACTTAACATATTGAGCCAATGTTTAAAAACATCTGAGGCTCACTCTGCTCTAAAAGAGGGGGTGGGGGTATTGCTTTCTGAACCATGAGAGTACTTCAAAGGTACACACTTTTCACTTCAATGTGAAAAGCAGACCTAGTGCTCTAAAGCTACAAAGCCCTAACGCCCTTGATGTCTTAAAGATTATTTAAAATCAAATCAAATCAAAATTAATACCAGATGGGGAGGGGCAATGAGGCCAGAGAAAGAAAAAAAAAAAATAAAAAATAACATTCTCTTTTATCTGCAGTTATTTTTGGCATTTCGTATTAGTACTTAATTTTTTTACCCCTCAGTCTGCTATGACTAACTAATTCCAAGCCTAACTGGTAGTGACTATTGGCAATTTTGCTCACTTGTCAGATAATCACAGCAGTTAATTTTTCCAGATCTCTTATTTAACAGTGCTAGGCAAATACATCAACATTTATTTGCAAATACTATTCCCTTGTTGATTATTTCTTCTGCTGATTCATTGCACGGGTCTCTGCACCCTGCTTGTTTACATAGGCCTTGGATCCTGGTAGCACTTACGTTTAGAACTTACTGCTCACACAGAGCCAAGCCAGTGGGACTATGCAAGGATTGAAAGCTGTCTCATACAAACCATGGATACAGGCAGTCAAGCTTTGCATTTACAGGAAAAAAATAGCTCTTATTTCACAGCATAGAAATAACCATTACACATCCTTAAGAAACAGAGAAAAAGATAGCACATTTTTCAGTGTTAAGCTTTCCATAAGAAAACAAAAAGAATAATGTGTAAAACCAGTGAATGGTCTTACGGCATGAATAACTTGCAGCAAGCAGTATAAGAAAAAAACCCACAGTCTAAAATAATTTTACACAGATTACTGATTGAACTTTAGGAAAATGAATGCATTCCCAACAGAATCCATTTGTGGTAACTTGGAATAATCTTCAGGAACATATTTTAAGAATCTGCAAAGGTGTCTTTTTTCAATGTTGCTCATTCAATCTAACTGAAAACCCAATTAAAATGTAAGATAATTTGCTTTAAAGTCCACTAAACTTAACACGGCAGCCTTGGCTCCACCGTATTATATTTATTTATACATGTATATTATATTCAATATATATTATACCATATTAAGAAAAAAAAAAACACAGATGGAAGAACATTAAGCCTCCAAAGCTAAACACTGAAAAGCTAGCAGAGTTCAAGTTGCCTGTCCTGCCCTAGCACTGCCTGCTCGTGCACATGCATTTTGACACCATCTCCCATTATATGACTGCTTACTCTTTTACCTAAAGAAACTCTCCTCCAGATACTGCATATTTTCACTCTCCCTCACCCAGAAAGGTGCAGCACATTCTGTTATTTACTGCATGCAAGCCTTGCTGTGAGGGCAGGATTCATTTCCCCAGTGGTGAATGTGGTGTCACACATCCTCACAGTAACAGGGTGGTTCAGTCATGCATGTACTTTCACAACACCCCCGTCTCCATCCTCCGTCACTCCATTTGGTCTCAATCCCTCTGGCAGGCTGTTGCCTTCCAGAGTTTCACACTCCAGTCACCCAATTCCTCATGTAATCTTGGTCTCTGCCACACCTACAGAACAAGGTTTACATCCAAGTCATAGCGCCAGCAAAAAAAAAAGTTCAAAAGGTGGGGTTTAATCCTGACTTCCTTGAAGCCAATGTGATGAAACTCCTCTCCAAGTCCTGTAGACCCACTCAAGAGAAGAAACACCAGCCCAAACAGCCAAAGTTTAGCAGAGTTTTCACAAACTGAAGGCAGGGAACTGGAAGGGATAATGTAACGTGGTAAATCTTTGCAGAAGAAGTTGCAGCAGCTCTGACAGTAGTTTTTATAAAAGAGGACACCAGCTTCTATGGAAAAAGAATTTGAACTGAGGGACAAAAAAAGCACTTGGGATTAAAAACAACGCCTGGAACAGAGCGAAGCACTCACTTGCGAAGGCCGCTTTCTAGGTTAGGAGCGCTTCATTTTGCCTCACTTTAAGGGCCAGTTCCCACCAAAACATGCCAAGGCAAGAAAGGCAACTGTATGGAAGCAGGCACCGTTAACAGTTGTAGCAGCTGTAGTGAAAAATGTTTATATGCATTTTCTAACCCAAAAAGCAAAATATATTGCATACTCTGAATTAACTCTAATATCTTTGCAAATTTGATTTTTTTTTTTTAATAACAGTAATATGAAATTATACTTCAAGACTGGGTTTTTTTGGGGGGTTATGCTTAAATAAAATGTTAAGACTTCTTGTCTCTATGGTCACTGGACAAAATATTCTTGGAAATTTTCTCCCATTAACACGCAGTTTGTTGGTCAAATCAGCACACTCCCACATGTCAAGGAACATCCTGTGTTGATGAGCTGGTCACTCACAAACACAAAACCAGATGCCCTTTATAAAGGCTGTGTTTCTCTGCACCCCTGTCTCCAGGCTCTTCTCAACCCAACATTACAGGATGCCATCTGGACAACCCAGCTGTGGGTGCATGCCTTAGATCAAATACATCTCTTCTGCGGTGTCTCTCAGCACAAATTATACCAGCTCCTAAGGGGAAATCATAAAGTGGGCTGGAGAATACTGTGCTGATTTAAAACTTTACTGTCCTAAAACCTAGTGCTCTGCTCTCTGTTGGCCTCTGAACAGATGCTTCTCAAACACTGAGTCCCCAGCAGCTACTTTAAACCTTGGAGTCTGAAGAAAGTCCCGGCACTGTCTCTGTATCTGAGAGTTCACAGTCTGAGCGTAGACACTCAGGACAAAGCCCGGTGGTCTTTGATCCAGTGCTTGAGGCTGGAGGCCTGTCTACACTCCTCCAGTCACTGTTGTCCCTTCTAAGCCCCCCTTCTCATGACAGCAGTGCAGCTGAGCTTCTCGTAAGCACTCACATGATCAACACCAAAGCAGTTTCATTTCTATAGACCAAACACCACCAGCATAGAGGTACTGGCCTTCCACTGCAGTGTCAGCTCTGGTAGCAAACCTCTGTTAGAGTTGTGAGGCAAAATTAACTTTTTCTTTTACCAAGTAATTCGTACAAGAATTGCCCCTGCAATGTCAGCTTCTAAAGACCTCACAGCAACCAGGAGCACTCAGTCTTCACAGGAATCCTCCCCATCTCCTAACGTTAGAGAACAAGACAGATAATTTTTTCTAATTGCAACTTTAAGACCAAGTAAAACATCTCAAGTTTAAAATAAATAAATAAAATAACAGCACATTGAAAACAAAAACAAAACCAAAAAAAACCCCAAAAAAAACCCCAACACAAAAACCACAAAAAACCCCACAAACAACAAAACAACAACCAAACACCCAAGGGCTTGGGTTTATTTCAGCTTTATCAAATCCCAGTGACTTTTCAGAACATTTATTCAGCTGGACTGGATAAAAGGTAAGATATAAAATATTTTGAAGTATCATCAGTTACAAGACTCTCTCATAAATTACAAATTGAAAGGTCAATGACGCTGAGCGAAAATGGTAACCAAGGGCAGGAGTCCAACTATTATGAAATCCATCTCCTGACTCTATTAAATAGAAGATTAAGTACTGTGTAGCTGCATGGATAAACCCTTAGTCCTTTATGCATCTATTATTTATTAAAATTTAGCAAATGTTTTGAAGGCCACACCGGCTTAGTGTAGAATCAATCTTGAATCAAGAAGCCTCTGCTTTTTTGCCATAACTACTTGCACAGCTCGTAGTTTTAACACTTTCTAAACTGGGCATTCTTCAGATTAGGGATGTGGACCCTCCTTAATATGATGACAGCCATTTCCTTGGGTTGTGAGGTATTGAGAGAAGCACTGGAACAGGCTACCCAGGGAGGTGGTAGAATCACCGTCCCTGGAAGTGTTCAAAAAACATGTAGATGAGGCCCTCAGTGACATGGTTTAGGGGTGGTCTTGGCAGTCCTGGGTAACAGTTGGACTTGATGACCTTAAAGGTCTTTTCCAATCTAGTTGATGTTATGATTCTATGATCTGAAGGAAAAGAAACCTTGCATTCTCATCACTCAACAGGTATGGATTTCCCGAGTTGCCACTGCACATCTGCAGCAGAACCAGAGGGAGAATTCCAGGTCTCCTGGCCCTAATCTGAAGGCTCCATCCATGGAAGCTGCTCTCTTTTTAAATGTCTAGTTGACAGCATTTAACCAACATTGCTTTCCAAGTGGCTACCTGCTTAGATGTCACCATTTAGCACTCTAGTGGACATTTTTCAGTCAGTAACACAAGTTCTGGATAGTTAACATGTTCTCTGATCCTAGCAGTGATGGCTCAGGAGATGTCATTAAACACACAAGTGTTCCCAGCTCTTGCCTCCTACTTGGAAGGTGTTGCAACAGCACCATGCAGCTTCTTCATATTGAGTATGTAAATATATATTGTGGATATTGTCATTTACACTACATATGAAAGTACCATTGCGAATAGTAGGAATTTGAGGACAGACTTCCTTTGGTCTCCTAGGTATCCTAGACACCTCATTTGGCCTCCACCTTGAGAGGTAGAAACAGAAAGGCTGCTCAGCCTTTACCAGTCAGATGAGTAATTTCGATGTGCAAAATCAGTGTCACCAAGCATCACAGATCTTGCAGAAGAGTAGGCTGTTGCCTTTCTCAAAATCGAACCTAGGCAGCTTCTCGTTTCCACCTTTAAAAGTGCACCTGTGTCTCACTTTACCCTCACCTTTCGGCACCCACATTTGGCTCTTGACTCCTACTTACAATAGCAGCTTTTTAGGGCAAGACAATCATTTGTTTCTGTTATCTGAATGGGGGTTGGGGGGAGATGTCTTTTGGTGCCAGATGTTCTTTGATAAGGCAGATGGCTGGGCAAAAAAAAAGGAAATTCTTGAAAAAAATTATTATCTGCTGTGCTTCTGCCATTAATAGCAACATGTGAGGAAAACAACGTGAATTGAATATCTGGAAGCACAGGAAAGGATGAGTTTGCAGACTGACTTTCTGCAGGTGGAACTGATGTCAAGAGGAGGTCAGACAGTGGTGAGAAGGATGAGAAAAAGACCACTTTTCTTTAGATCTTTTGCACGGCCTGAGGAATGCGGGTCATAAAGAGCTACACATTTTCCCAGATCTGTGATTCCATGTGTCTTCACCTGAACACTCACTAGTGGTACATTTGTGCCCTAGCTTACTGCCACCTCAGCTGTGCCTAGAGCACATGTGCCAGGCCACATCGATCCTGTGTTCTAATAAAAACTGATTCTCTTATGCTCTTCTTCCACATTTTATAAACTGGATCATTTTCCCACTCAAGATTATAATATGGCCATAAAAGCCATTGTACTGCCTTAGTGATAATGGAGTGGAGGGTGGATTTGAAACACTGTAGGCTGATACTGCTGGGAACATCCAACTGCTTTGGTGAAAGGACAACAGCTAGTTTGCATACACACTCTCCAGCCATCTTCCCATTCCTCTGCAGGAAATCTTTAATGTCTGACAAACCTGCTGTGGTAACAGATCTCCAGCTTTGTAGAATTCCAAAGAAATACACAGGTAAGCTGCAAAATGCAGTTCCTAAATGTAAACTGATCTCTGACAAGCACCTTTACCCTCCTTCTTTCTTTCCAGTTAAGTTCCCTGCTGATGATTCAAACCAGGTACAGCACACAGCTTTGACTGACTTCACACTCAGAAACAAAAAATTATGCTCCTAAGAACTTAGGTTGCATGTAGCCCTCTGCAACTTGATGGAAAGTTATTTTTCATATGCTGAATGACATAGAGGATTTTTACCAGCAGTAGATCATCATTAATTATTTGGTGATCTTCACAGCCCCTACAGTTGCCATAATCTACCATATTTCTATTAGGAGCATAAACATTTTGCCAGAATAGGCAAATCCATGGTTGCAAACACCTGTGCCATGATTTAGCAGGTTTGTGCTTCTTACACTGGTGTCAAGTTAGTTGTCAGAAAACACTGAAAGTTGTTGTATTTACTGTTCAGACAAATATCTCAAAGCGAACCATTTCCTCCTCAGATGAACAACAGATACTGCGAATCAACACTCTTTTGGGGTGAGGTTTGACCTCATCCTTGCTATTCCAGCCTAAGAAACTGGAAAACTCTGAGAATTCAGAAAACCTGAACTTTTATTCACAAAAGCCTCAAAACATGCCCCGAGAAAGAAACATCTACTGAATAATGAAGGTTCATGTGCACAGAGGGTAGTAGTAGTTGATGAGTAGCCACTTCGAAGTTTCTGGGTACAAAAGGGGTTATAAGGACTTTATCATATAACAAAACACAGAGCCAACAGCCCAGTTCTTCTGCTGATCCCATCTAGCATTTCTCTACCTTTCCACATGGCCACTTCACAGATCAGTGTAGGACTTACATGATACAGAAGACCCTGAACCCTGACCATAGCCTTCATGTGCATGATTTATGCTACGATGGAGATGAACATATGTGCACAAACCCACCTTTATCTTGAAATTGCTGCATTTTCTCTGAGTCTGTTTTGTCTCTGGAGGGCATGGATTTCCCACTCCCCAGTATCAGTCACTCTCAGGTTTTCGCCTATATTTATTTTAATGAAACTCTATTAACAAGGCTAAATTATACGAACTCACAGATACATTTTTTTGCAGTACCTACACAGAGAGCAACAATAGCAACAGCATTAGGCATAATACAACAGCAGAGATGTCGTGTAAGTATCTATATAACAGCTGCAAGAAACTGGATTTGCTCTGTACATGGAATGGAAACATTCACCTGCTATATCTAGAATTCCACAACCTAGATAGCATCTAACCTGAACCAGTATGGTTAGTGAGTTGGTTAGTGAGTCTGCACTGAAACAAGCTTCTAAACCAAAGAGGAAGAGACTATGCCCACATCCAGGAGGATAAAAAACATCCAACCTGTTGTCACAACTAAACTACAGTAAATTTACACTTGCCTAAAAATAATAATAAATAATAATAATAATAATAAAAACAAAGTAAGCTTGTGTCTTATCCAAAAGTCAACGGAAGAAATTCAACTACTGGTGACGTGTACAAATCAAAATAATTGTATCTCAATCAATTAACTTACACTTGCATGGTAGCAAAATCTGGCTGCACCTTCTCCAAGCATGCTCAGCCACCATCTCTGCTGCCCGGGACCTGGCTGGCCATCGAGTACCCTGGACAGAGGAGGCTGGAAAGCCACCTAGTCAACTCACCTGATGACTGCATGGAGACAGAGTTGAACTCTGACTTTCAATGGCTGGCCATTTAGTCAGAAAGATTAGCAGAACCATAATGAAAAAGAGATAGGGAGCACTCTCTTAGACTCGTGATTATATGCAAGCTTAACTGGCACAAACACAAATTGTGCTTTTAATTTCAGAATGTGTAACCTGTTTGAATTTCTGGGTGATAAAAATCAGGAAAGAGGTTAAACCAGAAGATTTCCATTTCTTTTCTTACATCAGTGTGTGATTCCTGATGGATATGATTAGTTTTCTTGTAGTTTATGCTAGGTTGTGAGCTCACTCACTGTTATAAATGAGTTGTCTGTATAATTGTTACCAATTACATGCAAATTGCTGCTAAATGGCACAGACAGCCCACTTGTGCCAAATGTTGGTTTACACTTTGCTCTCTTTCCAAGACAGTGGGGAGATAAAAAAGCAATTGGATTGATGAGTGGGATGTCAAAATTTCTCTCCAGTTTCCATTATGCAGTTAAACATTGCCTCACCATTCTCTGACATACACTGGAATATATCCAGAAATCACACTTCATTCTTTCCAAGATGGGATCAAATACCTCCCCAAATCTGAGCAAGAAGTACTGGTTCTTGCTTATCCACCATGTCAGATCGGCAATTCAGACACTAAAAATAGGAGCTTGATATGTTTCCCTGCACCATCAGTCAGTATTCAGGTTGCAATGAGTGTTGCCACGCGTCTCCAGATTCCTTTCTCTGTTTGTGTTTCATTACGGATTTGAGGAGCATTTCTTCCAAAACCAGCAACTTGCCCAATGTCAAGTAAATGCTCTGATCATGCAACTGAACCCAATTTCAACTTTTGATTTGCTGGTTGTTTGGGGCTTTTTGCAACTTCTGTATCATTCATGCTAGGCAGAAAAGCAACTGACAAGAAACACCTTTTTTCACTTTTTTCTTTTTAACTTGGGTTAGTCTACACCCTTCACAATGGGTGGAAAATCTAAGAAACAACACTGAAATTCCTCAAAGAACTTTAGCCTCAAAGGCATTTATTTCAATCGAGCCAGAATTTCTGTGTCAGCAAAGTATGCCAGAATGTATTTAGCTTCAAGTGTGTACTTAAATCGCATAGACTTCAAGGGAACTTAAATACGGGCTTAATTTTGAGCATATGCTTAAGTACTTTTGGTGAATAGTGTTGAACCACAGCACTCACTTCTTTGTAAAGGAGTGAATGCTTTCCAAAGCAACATTTACTTCTCAGAGCACGGTGTGTGTCTTTTAAATCCTCCTTTGATGTTTCTTGGTCTACTTTGTTTTTAAAAGTTCACCAGAAATCAAAAAGGATTAGTAGGTCATGATCCTGCAAGCTACCTGGTATGGATCAGCCCAGGATAGGACAGAAATGGAGTTCAGCTAGCAAAGAAAAAATGTTTGCCTGCAGCAGTCTGCAGGACCAGTTTTCTGAGGCACAAATTAGTTAAAAACAGTTTGGTATTTTATTTTGTATTTATAATCATTATAATCCTAAAGGGTATTTTAAATTAGAAAAGCAGAAAGCAGAATACAGGATATTTAGCAGATCATAGCAAGTAAAGTTGATTATTAATGTGTATTAAACACCTTCACTTATGCCGGTGATATGTCATACAACATAAGCAGCTTTTTCCACTCATCCTTAAGAGCAAAACTTTCCTGAACTTTCCTGTGCTATAATTATCACATTTTTTTTATAAATGAGGACATTAATATTTTTTAAAAACACAGATTGCCAACATGACATTAGAAAGTAGAGGCAGAGAAAGCCTTGAAAGTGAAATTAAAAAAAATACCTGTATTCCTATTTCCTCCAGAATTCAGTGCTCTAAATGTGGTATCTGAGCAAACACAAGCTCTTGACCTCAAATCTATATTCTTCTCCGAGGTTCATCCACTAGGATAAGGAATGCTGTGTAGCGGTTAAATACAAAACAAACCTGAAATTGGTACCTTCTGAGGTTTGGTTCTGACCAACCTTTGAAACAAGATTGCTTTCAGTCAATTGGTTATTTCAGCACTTGACATCACCCCCACATAAAACAAGGCAAATGGCCAATTAGCTAACTGGAAGTTTTCCAGTTCAAAATGGTGCCAAAATGAATGAAGATGAAGTGGAGTAGAAAAAAAAAAAAAAAAAAAAAAGAGTTTGCATTGGCTGAACAGTCAGGTCTCTATGGGAAGCTGAAAATAGAAATCAGTTCATGGAACTGAGGAGCTTCCCTATCTTCTATTTGGGGAAGATCAAACTTCGGCATTTGCAAGTTAAACAGGGATCCCCAAGGCTTCTGGAGAGTACTTTATAAAAAGAGGTTTTATATAGGACCTGTGTATTTTGCAAATAAAACTGTAGCACATTAAATTCTAATCACATTCTATTCATAGCATCTGAAATCAGAGTACATATTTGCTTTCTATGGATAATTATCTGGACTGCAGTTTTAATCTCATATGTATGCCATCACCCCTATGCAAACACAGATAAATTTGGGCTTTTTCTTTTCAGTAGCATTCAGCTGTTTTGACATTTTAAGTGGTTATGAGTTTGTTTTAAATGAAGACAGCCTAAAGAAATCAGACGGTATGTTAAGCAGTAGTACTTGAACTAAGAAAGAAAAGAACATAACATTGTGGAATAACCTCTTTGCTTGGGAAATAATACTGAAATTCCAGAAGGAAAAGTAGTTAATCATGCCAGCTTTATAACTATAATTTCTATAAAAGCCAATGGAACTTTAAACGTATCTATCAGGCCCCTCACACAAAGCCTTAAGCTACATCAGAAATGAATGCAAGTATCCAAAACAGGAAAAATTCTCCTGCAGAAAATTTCCCATTATTATAAAATTGTTAATTAAGTTACGGAACAGTAATTTAGGCTTCTGCCAATGCCAAAATTCACACAGGACAGTACAATGCTAGCTAGACGTATCAAGTTTTACTTTGAAATGGCTGAAGACATCAAGTAATAGGGGATTTTGTTTTGCTTTCAGTCAGTTACAGCTGTTGGGCCATCCCAGAGCAGTGATCCCAGTATGGCACAGGTACATAGCGACAAGGCTTCAGCCCCACTTGCTCTTCCTAGCGACTCCCAAATCTTTGGTTTCAGATCAACACATGAAATAGGGACACCTTCTAAAAAGTAGTCTCTACTACAACTTGTATGAAAAGCTCATGATCACCATGAAACAAAGATTACAAACCTTCTTTTGTGAAGAAACAATGCTATTCCTTACATAAAATTAATGTAAAAAGGAAAAATATGACTTTGACTTATTTCAATTGCCATCATCACCAAAAAAGCAAAAGAATAGCCAATTTTAAATATAGCTATGATTTTTTATAAAATTATTATAAAATTTGGGCTACTGGGTTCATTATTAGGTGCATTTGCCAGCCTCTACTCTGACAAGCAAGTTATCTCTGCATTTAAAAGAAGCCACCTGATTCAAAAGCCCTCTAGTTCCAGAGAAACCCAAACAGTACTTTATAGAACAGGTTTCTTTGGTAAAGATGCCTAATCAAAAGAGCATGCCATGTAATTTTTCTAGAGACTTTGTATGTGTCCTTTAAATCTTTAAAAAGAAAAGTTATTCTGGTTAAAAAAGATCTCATCTGTTTTCAAAACTTTTACAAACTGTCAAAAGAACCATGTATTTAGAGAGGAGATCATGAACTCATCACAGGCTCTGGCACGCACAGCATCCGGTCATGAGGGTAAATACCGTCACAACACTGTTCGTGAGAGAGACTCCATGTGACCCCACCAAAGTTTAGAACCACAAAAGATAAGAAGTTGCACGAGTCTAGTAACACTCCAAATACATGTTTTAAAAGTACTGCTAATCCAACACACAGTCAGACACAATATGCCTATTGGTATCCACCACAGCACACAAGACTGACCCTAGCAAGGAGCTGAACTTAGAAACAATTTTTAGCTGTGGAGCTGTTACTGAAATGATTAGTTACAACAGCTCTGAGCAGGCAGATCACCAGTGTGGATCTGTGTAAGCTCAGGGCCTGAACATGTTTCTTCCCTTCATCTGGCCTCAGCTTCAGGAAAAAAACATGCTTCCCCCCTGCCCTAGCCCTCTCCCCATGTCAATGGACATTAAGCATATGTCGTCTCACTTTTGGAAAGCCTTGCATTATTTAACTTCATTACTGTTTGTTGAATTACTTTCAACCAGTTCTTACCTTGCAAAAAACTTTAAAGTGCATTAATATGGCACATGCTTTAACTCCACCAGATGTGAATCATGTGGATCAGCAGTGGGAAGGAGACCGGGCACAGGTTAGTGGCTTGCCTGCCTCCCCCTACACACCACTCTGACTAGATTTGTTTCCATCCCTCCAGTCCCCAGAGAGCCCTTCCCATCCCTGCAGAACAGTGTCTACCTGCTCCCTCTCTCCGTGTTGCTTAATCCTCCAGAATTATCTCTGACCTTTCTGCTCTGCCTGGTGGAACTTGGGCCGTAGCAATGGCAAAGGCATCCCTGAATCTTCAGCCACAGCTGCTGCAGCACTTCAAAGGCAGCTACCACAGTTAAGGATTTAGGCTGCAGCTGGAATCTGAAGGCTCAAGGTGGGGTCCCTAGGGCTGAGCAAAAAGAGCAAAGCTCATTTGTAAGGATTAAAACATGGACAGGTAATGGATCTAAATGGGGCAGGAAGGGTAGGGAACGGCAGGGAGAATGGAAGTCAGTATACAATACAGAAAACCTGAGAAGGTTAAGGGGGGCAGCAAAAGGAGGGGCTGGGGGCACAGAAGACAAGAGATTCCTGGTTAGCGTAAATAACATACATGAATGTTAGGGAGGAAGAATGAGAGCAGCTTGGAAATGTAAACAATAATATCTCCAGAGGGGTATGGCTTTAACATAGAAAATGGGGCAAAGATCAATGGGAATAAAACACAAAAGGATGGACAAGTCACAGACAGCTAGAGAAACAGGCATGAGAATAAAAGATCATGATGAAATGGAGACATAAAATCTGTTTGTAAAATACCTTGGACTGGGACATGTATCACAGCCTTCGTACTGCAAGATTAGCCCAAGTATAAAAGCAAAATTTTTTTATTATTTCAGGTAATAATGGGCTCTGCATTACAAGTTATAAAAAGCATTTCTTCTGAAACGTTAAGATTATGGAAGTTTAAAAGAAAAGCACTGTTCAGTTTTTAAGACCACGCTACTTATCACTTGGGAAGCTTGCTCACATGCACGAGAGAAAGATGGCTCTAGCCATCCAGCTAAGCCAGGTCATGCTCAGCTCCTCAGGGAAAGGGAAGTTCTCATGAATATTTGAACATATTGGGCAGAGTTCAGGACACAAACACACCAAGAAATCTGAGGGTTCGAAAAACCTTACACCACATGCTTTGGAGGGCATAACCTTGTAAACTTACCAGCTACTTCAGAGAAACTGCTTGAACAGAAGTTCCCATCTGGTGGTACTGGAAGACACAGTTCACCGTTCAGTCGCGCTTAACCATAAGGCACAACTATGCAGTGGGACATGAACTCCACAGGACAAGACCAAGAACACAGACTGTAACCCTTACTGTAAATTCACACCTACCTTAGTGTAGAATAATTTCTCAGTATCTCAGCTTGTTTCTTAGAATTTCCCACACTTGAATGATAAAATATTAAAAGAGTAAGTCATCCTCATGTAGCTATAAAACTGTGTCAAGCTGCATTTGAATGGTTTAGAAACGAACTTAGCTTTTCAATGAACCTGGAATATGCCAAAATAATAACAAAAAGCACAATCTTGCCATCTGCAATCTTTCCTTTAACATGATAGTTCAACTATTTTATTAGAGTTTAGTAGTTCCAACTATTAAGCACTTGCTTGAACAACTTAATAGGAACACTTACATGAGGAAACTTATCATTTTCACTCGTGCTATATAAGCTTCCTTCACTCAGCCTCATTAATTCTTTAAATCTTGAAATGCTTTGTTGTACTTTATAAGAAAACGCATTCTAGAGTTAAATCACGAAGAATATTTCTAGTTTAGAAAAGATTTCTAGTTTGGAATCAAGCTGGCTTAATTTTTTTTTTCTCCTTAGCTTTCTGTTCAGATGTGCCAGCAGAGAACTACACATCTAAAAGAGACTGCCAGCAAAGGAACAGAGGAGAAATGTGATGATCGCGGAGCAGACAGCTTTTTAGTCATTTACTCTGAACTAGAAAGAAAAGAGTACCAGGCCAAAAGTCATTCCTTTAGTTATAAAAAATGACTGATCCTAATTGATCTATCAACAGTTTCTAATGCATGCTGAATACATCACTCAACATTTACAGCCCAAACTGTTGACCGAGCTTCATCCATATTCATGAAGACATATAAGCATATCTACTACTGCAAGAATTAATGCTTATGTGGTAATAAAAATACACAAAAGCACTAGCATTTTCCAGAGTATCCATTGAGACAACTGGAGACTTTAGAAACTATTTTTATAATTACAGCTCTATTTCAAGCACTGTTTCTTAGTGGATACAATTTATACATTTTGCACTATGTACATATATTAATGGAATACTTTCCAAATTACCCCTAGATAAAATACATTATCTGCTTGAAATTATTCCAGCAATACCTTTTCCAAGTTACATTTTACTGAGTGTTAGTGCAGATCACAGGAGAAAAAAAAAGAAAAAAATTTTAAAAATGCTTTGGCAAAATACCCTTCCATGGTGATGTCCTTAAAAGTATTTTAAATGCAGGACTTCTTCATCCATTTTTATTCCGGTATCAGTCAAATAAGAAAAAAAAAAAAAAAATATATAAACACAGTTATACTGTTTTATTTAAATATAATTTAAAAGAATACAGATCTTAATTTTTCAAAGTGTGTGGTCTCATGTTTGAATTTTAGCCAGTACAAAAACTGCCTGCCTGCTGCTTCTCAATGTACAACGGTGTAACACATTTGTGAAGCCTCTAATTGCATTGTTGTGACAGTCACTGTTAAAGTTCTTGGTAATCCCAGAGCCTGTGTCAGGGTAGGACAACTGCCGAAGGTATCAAAACAGAGAATAGCACGGTCATTGCACTGCACACATTGAGCTTCTAGGAGGATTAACGGTTCTTGTCACAGGCTCCTGACTGTAGTTGACAATATCTGCTTTCACCACCCTCTGTCATAAAAGAAAACACAGTAACAATTAGGAAATGTAATCTTCATGCTGGCAAAGCATTCAACAGATATTTTGCCATAAAAATATATGAAATATTAGGCAAAAGAGATGCCATTTAGGGTTTTTTCCACTACCTTAAAGGAAGTCTTACCAGGTGCTAATTCTCATTCTAAATACCAGTTTATCTATCCTAAGCAGAAGGAAGTGCCTTATAGGTTTTCACAACACTAAAAATGGATCATGATTTTTTTGCAAAAGCAATTAATACAGTTTTACGTCCAAGAAAATCGTTTTGAGTGGAAATAATAAAACAATATTTGCTTACAAAGACTATGGTATGCATACTTTAAAAATAACTGCCTAAACTGCAATCTGAAATAGTACATAAGTTTGTCTTTCTGTCTTTACTCCAAGCATTGCACAGGACAGAATTCAAAGCCAATTTTAAACACAACCATACTTCAAAAAAGGTTTGATAGGCAGACTGACTAAAGATTAAATTAACATACAAAGAACCTCTGCATACCATAAGTATTTATTTCCGAATACAGATCCAACAGGTATTACCCATTCTATTTAAAAGCATTTTATCAGACTGTTGGTCTCTCCTATATGAGGAGAAGGAAATGAGATGCCAGTTTTGTGTCCATTTCCACCTGTGGCAGCTATGCAACATTTTGAATACACAGCACTGAATACAGTAGCATGAAGTATTTAATTTCTATGAACTATCTAGTTATTAGAAACAACATGCAATTGTACACAGAGTTCCAAATTAAGTATTACACGCACCTACAACACAAAACATTTTTCCAATAGAACTTGCTGTGACAGTTGTTACTTCATGTAAAAGCAATGCAGCTTGGGAAAAAAAAAAAAAACCAAACCAAGTTTTCCATCAATACCTGAACTACTGCATTGAGCAGACTTTGCTCTGGCAGTTGGAAGTGGTGTGATGCTGGTTATCTTCTTCAGGATATTTCACTAGTTCTGCCCTGACAACATGCTGTTAATCATGTATCAGCATAACGGATAGAGAGCAAGGAGAAGAATGAAAAAAGAAAAGAGAAGGAAAAAGACATGGAGAGATTGATCAGTAGTTGAAAAGAATGAACGAATGAATGAATGACATAAGAACACTATGCAGAAGCAAAACAAAAGCATTTCTTTTCAGGCCTTATGCTGATGCAGGAGCAACATGTGTAGCTGAAAGCATCATTATCAGCATCAGGGCTGCTTCTCAAGCTCCTTCAAGGACATGCCCTTTCAAAGCACCAAAATGAAATATTTATACATGCAGCCAACAAATGTGTACTAAAGCAAGAGAAGGGACAGAATAAAAAGGAAGGCAATTCAGAGGAAGAAAATATGTCAATGGCCTATTCCTTTAAGATACTTAAATATTACATTATTCAGCTTCCTATCAGCAACTGTAACAAGTGCATTAGACGTACACATGCATCTTTTCCATTACATAACTACTGCATTATAACTAAATATATAATTTTAGAAGTGACATAAATTAACAACCTCACATCCAAGTGCTGCAAGCTTTGACTTTTCTCTATGTAATGCAAAAATAAAAGGCACTCATTTTACCCTGTTAAAATCAAACAAAACTGTTGAAAGTTTTCTATTATTAATACAATGTTCATGCAAAGGGGAAAATAATTCATAGAACAATTTCACCAAAACAGTAACAGAGGAGGTAGGTCAGTTATGAAAGATAACCTAAACCAGCCTAATAATTTTTTCTGAAATACTTCAACTTCTACACAACATGTTTTCAAGGTTAAAATGTATGGATAAATGAATAAATACTATTATTTTAAAGGAATCTATTAACTGGATTATATGAACATATAAACAGTATATATGTTAAAGATTACCTCTGTAAATAAAACCTGAATGTCAAACAAACAGCAACAGTTGAATTGGCTGGTAAGGGATCTGGATTTATTAGCTGCTGATGTACTCGTCTAGAGTTTAATTGATCACATTCATATTATCTTATCTAGTGGACATTGCTCATGATTTACTCAACTCCTGGCCTGATGTTATCATCAGGGGAAGGTTGCCAAATCCCATGTAAGGCGGTAGTAGGAGGTCATTAAACAGTGTTATCTGACCTCACAGGACCTAGTTTCTTCATACCAATCTTTTGACTAGAGCTGAGAGGAAAGAAAAAGGGAAAAAAAAAAAAAGGTCTTGCAATCTGCAGGCAATTAATTGTTCCTCAAAACATTGGTCTAAATCCCACCCTGTAAACACAGGCAGGTTAGTGACCCATGCTCAGGCACAACGTAGCAAGAAACTGACTATCATAAATGAGTTGGATTTTCTCAAGGAATTTCATCTAAATAGGAGTAAAAAAAATATCACTGCAACATTTCTTCTATTAGCTTCCTGGTAATTGAAAACTTAGGCTTCTTTGTATCATTTCTATGTCAGGCACATCATTGCCATGGTTCAAACCACTCTCAATAACAAGAACCTTTCTTCGTGCAGGTGCTCTGAATTCCAGATCCAACTTATCTGCCAAACATTTTGTTGTACAAAGCTGGAACACACAACCTCATTTGCTGAACTGGCATTTAGTTAAAGAGAAAGCTACACATCACTTAAAAAATGCTAGCTCTTGCCAATGCCAAGGAACAAAGCTGTACCCCATGCAGTTTTTACACTACAGTTGAAAGTCAAAAATACAGAAAGAAAAACATTTGATTAGTAAAGGAGCTATTTCCTCAAATTTCATCAGACTCTTGTGATTTAAAAGGAGGAGTATTTTGAGGACTGAAAATAAGTCAGAATCTGCAATTTTCTTACTTTGGAACTGTTCCATTTCAAAAACATGTTCTACTTTCCAGTCACGTATAAGGAGTAATCTAGTTCTTTGTTTCACCACAGTTTTGTCCAAATAAAGGTTTGATTAACAGTCATCTCAGCATGTTAACAGAAAAGGTTTAGTAGCTCTAGCTGAGATATAGTTTAAAAACTTACCACCCCCAAATGTCTGTCCTATTCCTCTGCTGGAGATCACTGCCGCCAAAGGAGAGCTGGTGGAATGTAACATGTAGTTGCACCTCATCCGCTTCAGCACAAAGTCTGGCAGCTTCACTTAAAAACAACTTTCAGCAGCAGTTTAAGCTAAACTGCTCAACTTCACCCTGATGTGGCCAAAGCACATGATCACTTTCCATTTTCTGATTCTGCTGTGGGAGTGATAAATTCCAGCAAAAGGGCAGTAACAGATAGCTTGGGTTGCATTAATATTTTAAACTGCTGCAGCTGTTTTCTAAAATGCATGGTTAAATAAGTCAATTTCTGAGGCTTGTTCTTGAGGTTCATTAATGAAGTAGTGTTGTTAACTTGAAGTGGACCAAGAACCCCATCCACTTTTCACAAAAGCTTCTCCAGTTCTGCCAGTCATCAAAGCTCTAAAGTCAAGAGTCAAGCACCACAAATTCATCCAAGTAACATGTTTGAGATTCCTATTATTTATTTCTAACCACCTGTTAGTCACTTCTATGATCCTCCTAGTGACTGTGGCAATTATAATTGATTTTAAAAACAAGAAATATGATCTTCAAGCATAAAATCAAAAGCACTAGCAATAATTTTTAAAGAGTATTCTCAATATTAGACAATCAGTAATACTGAAGAAACACATAATAAAACATAAGCCACATAGAGCACATCACTGTTGGCATTTTACACAAACTCAGTATTTCATCTTCCCCTTTGTTACCACCTAGCCTGAACAAAGACATCTAATGTTCTCTGACAAATACATTCAGGCAGTAACCTTCTCATTTTCCAAAATGAGGAAAACTCATATTACACAAAATATGGGAAATTCAAAGATATAATCCAGTATCTAAGTAGTGCACATTTATAAAAACTACAATGTATTTTACTCTTTAAAGATCAAATCAAGTCAACACTTGCATACTAACTGATTTAAGGATGAATCACATTACCCAAGTCAACACTTGCATACTTACTGATTTAAGGATGAGTCACACTACTGTATTGTTTCTTCATACCATTTACGTAGCATACGTATTTCTATTTATTTCTATCTATTTATCTGTCTACTTTTATAGTCCAATAGCTAGAGTATTAAATGCCTGCAAATTTTAAGGAACACATTCACATACTTGTTCCATAAATTAAAGAAGCCCTCTGCCCACTTTACAGGTAGAAAGAAAAAACAAAACAAAACCAGGAGGAAAAAAACAAAACAAAACAAAACAAAATCCAACATCACCACCACACTAAGGAACATGTACCTGTCATATAAAAATATGTGGTAAACCAGAAACCTAGTGATGGCGACATCATGTAACACCACCTCCTTGCAGCCAAAAGACCAGCTCCCCGCTCTTGGAAAATAGCATCTATACATTACTTGAATTAGGCTTTTCCACTGCAGACTAATAAATTTCTCTCAAGACATGTCATTCTATTCATCTCCCTGAGGTTAAAATTTTCCTTCTGCAGTTTTATGTAGAGAATTCCCCTTTTCTATCTTAACTGACCAGGGTATTCGGTTCCATACAATAATGAACCTTAAGATACAGCTAACAAATACTCCAATACAATTTCCATTGGTTTCTCACTGACTTAAACTGGGGTAATTCCTACAGCCCACTCAAACCAGCACACTCAAAGGAAGCAAAGGTTTTATTTAAAGAACTTGTGATTATTTGTGTGATTGTTCAGAGTAGACTGAAACTATGCTCAGTTAGTAGAACTTTGCAAAGTCAGGCAGTTGCTCTCACTCTTCAGCTATACGCATAGCATAGCACCACATAGTGACTTCTGCTGTGCCTGAATGGCAACAATGATGTTTCTTTTCTGTCCAACTCTATTTACTGGCTTTGTTTCTCAGTTTCTTCTTTTGTTTTTATTTCTTGTTTTTTCAGGGGTTTTTATCTTTTTTTTTTTTTTTTTAATCACTATAGCTTGGATTCACATTAACAGTAATGTGTGGGCCACAGTGAGTATCTGAGTTACGTATATTAACTACTTACAAGCTATTGCTAATGCAATTTGCATAATATCAACTTTGATCCACAATTGCATGTTCCATTGATCTGCTCAACAAAATTAAAAACTGTAATTACAATACTAAGGCAGGAGGAAGCCTACTTAAAGCCAATACCAATTTGACATACAAAGTTATGCACTCTTGAGTCAGGGCTATATGGAGGTTCTTACTTTAAAAATAACCTAAAAATAGACACCTTATCTAGAAAGCTACAATTTTCTGTATAATCCCATTTATCATATTCTCTTTCTAATCTAAAGTATTTGCATACCTATCTACAAGCTTACTTATCGGAACACAACACCACAAAGCACAGAGAGGTCTAAGACTGAAGTTCCAGTGCTAGCTAAACAACCAAAGAAAAACTGAAGAGCTCTTAATGTGCTGAATTATTTATATGCAAATAATCATAGAGCTCAGAACAATAGGTGGATGGCACCTTAGTAGTAAGAGATCATTGAATGGACACACTCAATATTTCTTTAGCCATAAATTACAGCTTTTCAGAACCCCTTAGCTTTGCTCGTGAGGTATGCACTGTAAGTATATTTTACCATTTTACTGTTTGCAATACAGTTTTCTAGTTAACCACTTCAACACAGATTGTAAACACCACTGTGGCAAAACACTTTCAGAAATTACATATTTATTGTACATTTCAAAAAGCAGGAGGCCAAGCTGCAGGTAAGAAATGTTTTGCCTTTTTATTTTTTTTCTTAATAAACTTGCTGACTTACTTTGTGGTACTTGTTTAATGTTGGTAGTAACTACTAGATCCAGGATATTACACCACCAGAACAGCTACCTTTTAGTTCAATAAGTAAATTTAAAATAAGCACATTGTAATCTCAAACATCATTCTATAGTAAGGTTATACTATGTATATGTACATGTAAGATTATACTCAGTAGTATATAATCTTTGTTTTTTGAGGTTTCTGAAACTAGGTTTGTATAAAATCTTTTTGGTTTAAACCTATGCACACAGTCTTACTGGCAGGAAAATTATTTTTAGAAGCAGGAACCACGAAGAAGGAGGGAAAGGGAAGCGCAAGAGAAAAGGGGTTATACTAGAAAACCTCTTGCTCACTTGCTTATTTGAACAATTAACACATTTTTCATCTAACTTTCACTGACAAAAACTAAGTGACTTCCAACTCTGGTAGATACAGTTAAGCAAGTACTCACATTTTAATTAATATAGTTACAGTTGGAATTTTTTTAAATAGCAAAACCAACTTTTCCCAATAAATTCATATGGTCCTAAAACAATGCCCTCAACAGAGCCATTCTGCATATAGCAATTAATACACAGGATGAACTCGCAACAAAGCTCTACTACAGTACAGAGCATGACATGCAGCAGGGTTCTGCCATGTGTTCATTGCGAAATCACTAGATTCACATCCCTAACTCACGGCTAACCAATGTAAGAGAATGGTGGATAACCTTCTTGATGACCTTCCCACCTATTGCTGGGAAACATTCTCCCCCCTCAACCCTTTCTTACTGCAAAGGAAATGACAGAAAATCCCCACGATAATACTCATAACTCAAAGAACAAACCACAAAATGCAAGGACAGAAACCATGCAGCTCCTTTTGGGGGAGATTATTTGGGACTGGTACAGTGAGAAAAATAATTGCAGATGCCAAGGAGCCTCAAGAGCTACTCACACGATTTCATAGCTCTGCCTGCTGTTGAGAATGGGTATACTGAACCAGAATAGGATTCATTTCTTATTTGCAAATCAGAATAAAATGGGAAACAGTGACCTTACAAAACCAATATTCCTTCCCCGAGGCAGAAAGTCACTACTGAGGTCCTGTATTATACAGGCAGAAAAAGATGACAAAAATCTGAGATTAACCAAACATAGGATTTGACACGGTTAATTCCCAACTCTCTGACTGAAAATACTATTTTTTCCTGTACAACTACAACGAAGACTGATTTAGAACATTTCTACTCACAGAAGCTTATGCCTTCTATCATTTAACTCTGTAGTGTTCTAAAATGAAATTGGTTTTTAAATACGTAAAGAATTAAAAAAGAACAATTTCATAAAAACCATATCTGACATCAATGTACAGTATTTAATGTATACAAAAAAATCTTCCATGTTACCTGCATATGAACACATATAGAGAGGTTTTAATATCTAAACCAATTTTACATGCTATTTTTAAACTAATAGCTCTCAAATTGAAGTTTCACCCTATATTTGCTCGCTTTAAAGGACAGTTACTAATTTCCAATGATTTTTTTTTTTCTTTAACACTAAATAAAATACTACGGAATAAAAAAACATGTATTTGTGGAAAAATCACCTGTGATTGTTCCAATTCCGCTTTGTTTAATTTGATGCCAAGTATGTCAGCAGCAATTCTCTGAAAACACAGGAAGACCTATGGAAAAAAATTAAATTACGCTTAAAAGATTAAAAACAGACATCCTCAAGGTTCTTTCAAATATATCAAATCATTCTTGAACTGTTAAACAATGAGATATACTAAATTATGATCTGTGCAAAAGAGATCTGAAGACAACCTCATGTGATACATTCAATTTTGTTTAAAAATCAGGAGAAAATAACTCAACAATGGTACAAGGAATGAACAGTATGCTGGATTGTTAAGCAACATTTCTACTCTGCCTCCAGAGACTTAAGTTTAAACAAGCTTTTATACAACTCACCCCTAAAATACTACTCTCAGTGCTATAAAATATGAATAAGGGTATTCACTAATGTTTAGCACAAAAATATATTACCAGTGTATTCTGCAATAGAGATGCAGGTTTCTGAAATTGAAAACAACAGAACTGTGCCTCAACATCGTCAAAATCTCTACTGCACATATTTAAAAAACATTGTCAATATGAAAGCCATGCAATGCTCTATTTGTTCTGAAGAGTCTTACAAAACATTATGGATGTTATAATGAACATAAATATCTAGAAAACAAGCAAGATGTTGTACAGCATGCAGCAGCCTGGCAGAATTAGACTTTGGACATGGTTTGACAGATAACATTGGGTGGCAGTGCTATCTTAAACAACTCCTTTACTTCATCTTAATCCAGTCCACCAACCTTAATGCTTAGGCAGCTGCATTTTAAATCAGATTAAAGAACACAACAGATGTTAAAGAGGAGCAGCTTAAGTTTGCACTGGTGCTGAACCCTGTATTATATTTTATCTATGTAGTTATTCGACTGAGCTCACAATCTAAACTACTAACAAACATTGCTTTTCACCACAACAGCATCCACACAACAAGAAAGGAAATCCTGAACAAAGTCTCTTTTCCAGAGACCTACTTTAACCCACACTAGGCTCTTGGCATACTGAGCTAGATCACCTGCCATGAGGATGCTTTGCACGCAAAACATCAGGCACAAGTTCAGTGCTTTATTTATACAATTTGATGGACAGTAAGACAGTTAGCTATACTAAATCTTTCACGAAATTTGTTTCTCCTCTGAGAAGACTTTCGGGCTTTTCTATATTATAAGAATTAAATATACACACAAAATTATCTTTTGCAAACGAGTCAGTTGGAAAGATCTGAGGTAAACAAAAAAATCATTTATCTTAACTGAGTATTTAAAACTCTTCTATATCTATATGCACAGCAGCAGTTGATGGTCTCTTCTTAAATCACTGTCTAGGGTAAGCACCCTGTTTTTCCTGCACAACTACGAAAAAAACATGAAGAACCTGAAAGGCCAGCATGCAGTAAAAGTGAAAGAATTTATTCAAATCTCTACTGAAACAAAAAAATTAACTACTGTAAACTATACCTCATACCTTCTTTTGTCAGTAGATAACCTAAACAGAGATTTCTGGTTAATGCTTTTTAGGTATGTTCAGATTTACTTTTGTCTTTAAAGAATAAGTGAAAAAAAGAATAAGTGAAAAAAAGAATAAGTGAAAAAAAGAATAAGTGAAAAAAAGAATAAGTGAAAAAAAGAACAATCAGTACATATAGTGGGATGCTGCTGTAATTCATGAATCAATTAAAAGACATAATACAGATTCCTCCACAATTTGCAATGTTAAATATATCAACCTTATAAAAAAGAACTTTTTCTTCCTGTTACCAAATCTCAAAAAAAAAAGATTGTCTCCTTGAGAAAGGAATACATTTTATCAGATGCATACTTCATTGAGCGAGGTATTATACATTTTTTCTTCTGTTTCTACCTTAAAAAGCCTTAATTTAAACAAAAAATTATGCCAAAGACTTAACATAAACTATAAGGAGAATGAGGACTCACTGCATTTGTAACAGCAAAATTGTTAGACTTTAAAGAAAAACTATTATCTTACAAAATTAGGCAGTACAGTGCAGATGTTTCATCACAGATCTTAACTGATTCCATTTGTGTTACAGAATTATACTTTCATATAACCAAACATGGTCTTACTGTCCATTAACAAAAATGAAGTATGTTCTCATAAGTAACACAAGAGAGAGATACAGGACTATTTTATGGGAATGACTTTAGGCATGTGACAGAAATCAAGCAAAACAATACAATGTGATTTAATTTGACTGACACAGTCAACTGAGAAAGAACCTTTTCTTCCATCCACTTACAACCAAAACAAATAACCCAATTAGCTCAGAGTCAAAAGGTTGTTCAAAATATACTCTGCAAAGCATTAGAAACACCAAACATTTGAATTTCAATGGACCTGCAGAAGGAGTGTCTCCCATGGCTCAGGACCCATATTAAAAACTTTGATTGCAACAGGGTCTTGTGACATTATCAACTGTTCAAAGGTTCTATATTGATGGTCTATAGATGGGACACCACCTGGAATGAAGGAATACATTCAACTACAGGCTGTCAGCAAACAGATATAGCTGTTGTCATGCTGATGTATAAACTAGACCATTATCATATTAAAATCTATACATTAAACTGCAAATCAGATGAGAAATCACTGTAATAAAGAATATACACAAAGATCTATTTTTCATGTAACTAGGCAGGCTAAAAGGACCTGCTACAGCCATTGTTCTCAGTGGTTTGATATGTGAAGTATAATAAAACTTCTGCATTTTTAAAAATAAAAAAAGATATCTACAAGGGCTTTATTTTTCTTACTTACAGAATCTCCTGTCTTGGCTGACACGAAATGGCTACTGAAATTGTTTTCCTGACAAAACCGCTGGTGCTTGTCAACTTTCACTGCGCGCATATGCTCCAAGTCAACTAAAGAGTTGAGAAAAGGAAAAGTTACTAAACGGAGCCCATTTAGTTACCTGTCTTAGAAATTATTCATTGGAAACACATCAGATGTAATCTTTTCCTTTACAGGTGCATGCAAATGCAGGTTTCTTTCTTCCTATAATCACTCGCCATAATAAAAACAACAAATTACATCAGGTTAATATTATTTGCAAAACTAAAATGAAACCACAAATAAAACTGTACAGTCAAATGCGACTAATTCTTACCTGAAATAAAGGACAAATTATTTCTGGATACACACAATTTGTAACAAATTTACTGCTAGCTACATACAGAAACTTGAGACAACTAAATTTTGCACATTCTGCTTACAAGCATGATGCATATTAGAGGTTTCAGTACCATCTAAAGCCTTTTACAAAATAGATTTGACCAAGCACATCTGAATCTACTCTTTTTTTTCCTAATCAAAAAAAGTAAATAAGTTATAAAGAACTTTATTGCAGAACATGGTAGAACAAAATCATTCACTATAATAAAAAATGAACTGAGTAAAACCACTGATTCTTCATTACTCATATATGAAGCTTTCAATTCCATAAAGGTACGGTTCAGAAAATTAAAAACAGTAAAATGAGTATTTCAAGAGTCACACATATTTTCATCATTTCACAACCACTGGAAGCAGAGCAAAGCTTTCAAATAGTATTTTATGTTGAAAAAGCACTGGTTGCTTCCAAAGCAAAATGGAAGTCTTGCACAGGTTTTATTGTATACGTTCCAGTTTCTCCAAATCTGATCCTAAGGTAACTGGAAACTATATTGAACAGTTTCTCTTTTTTATTGCATTGCAGTTCCTATAAGGGTGTTGACTCAATGCCGTCAAATTATAAGGCAAATATATTCAGAAGGATTTAAGGACAACCAGGCTCTTTGAGTCAATACAGGAAAAAAAACTTAAACTGATTTCCTGAGGAAGGGACCCAACTGACTTGTAAAAACTTGTAAATTTGCAAATCTAGTAAGCCTGCATAATAGTGTCATTTGATTATCAGCTGAAAAAATGCTCTCCTACTACATAAAAGGCTTTATTTTAAAATGACATTGGAGGTCTTTAATTTGTAGGCTCTGGAGATTTTCTCTTGGAGATTTTTAGTCTAGCAGGGGATTCCTACACCCCATTTATACTGCTTACCTTGGTTAATGTGGAGGTTTTGCCACATATTACTGTTCCTAGCACATCAGTAAGGTCTTGTTTATAAGAACAGGCCTAAAATCATCCAGTTACCACAGGCATTAATTTGTGAAGGACTAAAATACTAAGCTATTAACACTAATGCTTGTAGTTTTTCATAATACTGAACATAGAAGATAGTTTCACAAGGAAGAACAAATACATTTACTAAGATAAAGCCCAAAGTCAATAACAATTTTGTTAAAAAAATTATAGACTCTGCAGTCTATGAAACAGCTACTTAATTTTTTACCTCAACTCCAAAAACCTACACAAGATTACAGTAAAAATAGATAGATAGATAGATAGCATTTACACTCCGTCCCTCTAAAATACCAGTCGTGCTGTGTAAGTCCATAAAAACAAGCTCACAACTTACAATCTGTCTCAAACTCTCTTTCCCAAGATGGAAAGAATCAGGGAGATGAAGGACACAACAGTTGATAAATTTTCAGGAATAAAATGCCACTGCCATATTTGAAATCATATCCTCAAATGCCTCCTATTTTTTATTTGAAGAAACATTAATAATAATATATGGTCAGTGACGCATATACTTTACTGTAGTAGGTAAATTAAAAGCACAAACAATCCCAGAATCTAACAGACTTGGAAGTGAAAATCAAGGTGAAACTATGTTTCAAAATCTTGTGTAATTCTCAGTTCACCTCCCCACTTAAAAGTATTTTACCTTGTCCCTTCTGAACTATGGACAGTCTCCTGTGAACTGTACAGTTACTGTTATGCTAGATAACTGCCAGGTAACTGTCCACGTGCACACTCTCAGCCCACAGTAAACGCAAGGCAATTCCTGTTACATTAGCTCTCAGTGAAAGAGGGCACAGTTTTAGTACAAGAAACAGGTTTCAAGTGTTAATAAATATTAAACTATACAAAGTTGCAGTTTGCAGTCAATGAAAGACGACTATCCTAACTCATATTACTTTTCATTTCCCCAGGCTAAGGGCGAAGACATAGTTACTGAAGATCAGTTAAAATACAGTGAATTGATACCCTCCAGTCTTTTTTTTTTTCTTTTTTGAACATCTGATACTGGTCAGCTCGACAGGCAGAATTCTTAGCACACCAGGAGACAAGTCTTGTCCAGCTTTTATTTAGACATCACAGAAAAAAGACTTTAAGGAGGGATTTGGAGGAGAAAAATTATTTTCTACAAAGATGTTTATAAGGAATGAGGGACTTTATAGAAAGAAAACAAACAGCTGGCCAACGTGGGCTCGTGTGATGAGCCAATTAACAGCAGGAGTAGATATCTTGGGATGAAGGATGATATCAGAATGCACTTAAGCCATGAAAAGTTGAAAGGCAGCGACAAATAAGTTTTGGATAGAAAGAGAATCAGATACATAAATACGGTTTGATTTTACAAACCAGGAAAATGATCTTGCAGAATATTCTAAATGGCTGGATAACATTGCATTGGCCAAGAAAAAGCAATTACTGAAATGAAGATGCAAAATAAGAACATTTTAACTGTGGTAATGGTTATGATAGGCCATATCTAACAAAGGTCTCAAAGAAAGAATCTGCAAGATTTGGACACACATCAAACACAAACATTTAAAGAAAGTCCCAAAGTAAAGATTATGTGCCAGATGGTACAGTCATCCTTCTCATCTGAAGTGAATGAGAAAGACAACAGTGACAGGGGAAAATTAATTGCTCCATTTTTACCAAGTAGAATATAAACTGATGGCTAGAAATTCACAATAGGATGTCTAAAGGAGACAGGAGGATTTTAGTTTTTAAAGTGAAAAGAGATTTATTTGCAAACAGTGCATCTCTAAAGCACACAAATGTTACAAACCAGTACTTTGCTTAAGTGCTTGGATATAAACTCAGCTATCTACATTAATAAATTATGTTTTCTGATCACGAAAAGCTAAAGCAACCCCAAGATGTGCAAGTTTTACAGAATGCAGTGACATATTTCTTTCATTTATCATTTGTAAAATTCTAAAGGTCTTAAAAATGGGACCAACAGGCAGGAATGGCGGTTCAAGTAGTTATAGTGTCAAAGTAGTACATTGCTAATTCCTTGACTATACAGGAACCACTTAGTATATTTGCATTAAATGGAATGCTTAAATAAACCACATAAAAATTGGCATCAGGAGAAGCAGGCGGACATCACAGGCAATGCAGGAGATCAGAAGGATATCACAAGCAATGGGGGAGAGAGGGAGAGGTCATAGTGTTTTTCTGATTGGCCTGAGGACATAAAAAGGGGCTCATCTGCCCCCAAAGTCATTTTGAAGTCCCTTTCTAAGAACAGGCATCCACAATATGGGCTGCTGCAGTTTGCTCATTTTTATGCCCAAAATACACACTAAAAAAAGCTCGTGCAACAAATACAAAAAACCCCATGGTTGCCAGTTACTCTCCAAAAATTATCTTCATTGCTTTACTTTTCCTGTCCTGTAACTCTAACTAGCTAGTCAACAGCCCAACTTTTTGTTTCTCTGCAATAAAACTAACATTCACCTTTAAGCCTGTCTAGTGTGAAGAGTCATTTCAATTAAAATGATAAATTGTTGCTCCATAACTAACACATCTGTATGCATTTGTATGTACAAGTAGCCCATAAAAATACTGGCACAACAAAAATATATCGGGAACTTCAGGAATTCAGACATGACTTCCACCAAGCCAAACAGATCCAAGTGAAAATCTTCCCCCAGAGATGAAACCAGGAAAGATCAGTGTCTGCTGCAGCGAAAGTAGGTAAGGATTACTAAAATACTTGCTTCTCACGAACTCTGGAGAGTTCAGTTTTGATTTGTAGGTGAGACTAAACAGAGATCTAGTATGGTGGAAAAAAAATAAAAAATCAAACAATCTAGAAGAGAAGTATGGAACTCCCACAGAAATCCCAGGGATACTCCCTTTAAGGCATTCCTGAAGACATGAGAAGAAAAACAGATAAGAACAACACTGCAGAATTCAGGTAAGAAAAAATATTTAAAAACCGTCATGGTCACCTCTGTGGAGAGCAAAAGACATTTCAAAGAAGGCAAGGACAAAACAATAGTTTTAAGTTAGGACCAGAAAGAATTGATTAGGTCACATCTTCAGGTGATTTATACAAACATTTTCATTACCCTTTGAATTGCTGCTATACATCACTTATTTGCAGTGAAAAGCTGATAGTGTTAACTCAAAATAGAAAAGGAAACCTTACTTTAAATGACTGTCTGCAAGGCTAGATATCAAATGATAGAAAAGTTCTGAGCAAACACTTCAGAGTATAGTTATTCAAAGTCAAATCTCTATATAACTTTACTTACGAAATTAAGTCACTGACGTTTTAGTTTATTGGGTAGTAGCAAGGGAATAGAAAAACACAAAAAAGCATTAGATGAAACACAAATGGGTGGTTTACAGTCTACCCACACAGAGCCGTTCAATAGAAACTCAGTCTTGATTGAATAATAACGCTACTTTTGACCTGAGACTCGGAAGCCACTAATGGTAAATAAATTAATGCCATATTTGTTTCTTTTACACCATTTAGATATATGTACCATTCCATAAAAGGAAAAAAAAGGCCTGAAACAAGCCACGTTGCACCACTGTGCAGGGACAAACGATCACTTCCATTCTATTACACCATATATATGTGGAAAACCACATATATAACTAGCTTAAATACTACTTTAGCTCACCTGCTTCACTGAAATGAACTAGAATAAATACAATTAGCTCACCAGAGTTCACTTCAAGGAATAAAGTGTGATATCAAATCCCACAGCTGTATTGTCTTTAAATTAAGGCAAGAATAAAATACACGTAACAATTTATCAGAGCAATACAACTCGCACAAACAAAGCCAGTATTTTAAAATATACTTCACCAGTTAGAATAAAGATTAATGTTTTGGTTTTATAATCTTTCAAAAATGCCAAAAATGCAATAGTACATTTTGATTTACGTATTATCACACAAGCAAATAACTGCACATACTCTAAAAAGACAACACAACATCATTTATGCAGAATGTAAAGGCTGCTACTCATGCTATTTATCTCTCTTTTCCACAGGACTGCCAGCCTCTTTCATAACATCACCGGAGAAGAACTCCATGTAAAACTACAGGGGTTTTTAAATCTGGAAACATCCATTTTGCATGAATCTTTCTTTCAGGTAATTCTGAAAGAAATACAAATATATAACTTGTACAGGTGCTTCCAAGCAGCTGAAAAAATAGTGACAGTACTTGTTCAGAATGGCATAAACAGATGAGTAGCACGCATAATGTGTGTTAAGCAAGTGTGACTGTTTAATAGTTTATTGGCATTTCTCCTGGATCATGAGATTACACTTGCAAACTATAAGGCACTATACAGTCATTTTAGATTATTATATACCAGTGATAACTAACCCAACCACTTTCTAAACTGTATGTATGAAAAGAAACATGAAAGAGTTCAGAGAATCTCAGTAAAGGGACGCCTCTCCACCCAAATCTGATCATCTTTCACTTTCAAGCCTTGCAATCGCAATAACTGCAAAGGACTCTGCTACAAAAGGGCAGTTCTGCTGTGTAAGCTCAACTTTTTATTGATAATTACAGTATTTTCCATTAAAAAAATTATTAACACATAAATAAATTTACAACTATCTAGTTTTGTTTTTATCATGCATAACTATTTCATATCTTAATATAATTACGGGGAGTTTTAAAGTTACGAGTAAACATCTGTGTTAATCTATAGTACCACACAAAAATATATTCTTTTATAGTATGCTGTGAAAAATGAAATATAAATCTTTCTGCAAAGTATTTGCAGCTGTTCACACAAGGTATACAATTACATAATGTTTAAATAATGAGCTATCACGATTAGCCCACACAGACATGACAAGTAAAATGCTTTTAATAATTTATTAATTTGATTTACATGTGCTTAAAATTATGTACATATTTTCTCTTCTGAAAATACTCCAGGGTCATAAAAAAGGGGGCTGTATATGACGATCTCTCTTTCACCCTGTTTTTTGGTATAATTTCAGTCTGATTTCTTAAGAACAAACCTAGCTTGAGCACCTGAAAAATCTAACAGACTGAAGACGATGATGCTGTTACACAGGATTATCCTCATGCAGCACACACTGCTCAACAAGTCAGCTTAATTTCAGAGTGTGAAGGTTCTGTTTCTCCCATGCATAAGGAAAGTGCACAAAAAAGGGAATTAAAGAGGGATTTCCCCAAGACGTGCTAAATATCCACTATTCTAATGAATAAAACAGAAATCATGATGAACATTGGGAGCATCATTCTGGGCAAAAGGATTTACTGCCCAGTTTATCAGACCTCTGCCCCATAACGCCTCAGCAGAGCATAGTTTAGCAGGTCCCACCACTCTGTCCACAAAGAAGCCCTCAGGCCTCTTCTGTCATAAGCAGTATTAACCACTTTTAATTCTAACTCTGCCATCACTCCAAAGAAAATAGGAAAAAAAACCCAGGCAATGAAAAACATCCCTGGCTTTTTATTGCTCAGCTTACCAGTAGCCTACTGCTTTCCTACTAAAAAGGTGGAACTATTTCATTTTGAACAGAATATTCGATTGGATTACTTAGAACTTCAAGCATGTGCACTTTCATTTTCTAATTAGACAGAAAAGTTCTTTCTGTGTAAATAAAGTCATCTGATAAAACAAATATATGATGTTATTAATAATTATATAATAACATAACAGTAACCAGAATTATGCAGAAGTAATAATAATTTGACAAAAAACTGTACCAAATCTGCAGTACTATCAGACTTTATTACCTAGCTTTTTAAAAATCATTTTTGATTTGGTACTTTTAAATAACTACAGCACACACTTCTCAAATATTCAAACCTAAATGTCCAAGTGCTAACTGCAGCTTTTTGTAGTTAAATTTTTATTAATACTTTCAATCTTTTTCTCACACTAAAATTGTGTTAACTGCCAAGAAAACTCTTTCATGGAAGTCCTGAAAACTATGCCACTACTCTGATTTAAGGAAGCTCAAAACGAAATATAAATATAGTTCCAGTTCAGATTTTCTCAGTAATTTTTTTAGGTTATCAAGAAAACATCTAGAGTGTTGATCTGGTTATACTCATGTCAGACAAACTACATGTCACATTAACTACCTCCAGGAAGTTATTCCAAACACAAAATAAACTGTTTATGCCGCTTCTCAGATAGATAGCATGACAGATTGTTATTAATTGAAGACAGATGAAATACATTAATTTGATTGCAAGCATGTGTTTACTTTCTCACTGTCATGTACACTCTACTGCTGATGCTTCCCTATGAGGACATAGTAACAAATCAAATGTTGTATTAGAAAAGCTGCTAAGGCAGAATAATAATAGTTGGTGCTGTTCTTTATTACTTAAAAAACTACACTCAACATTTCCAGCTACAATAGGAAACTACTGGCTTCAGAAAGCAAAAACAATTTGATAGCTTAAAAACTCTTGTAATTTACATAAAATACTGTAACACTTCCTCCTCTAAAAAAAAATTAGAATTATCAGCAAATATGCTTCTCAATTATTAAAAGTACAACTCTGTAAATGTCAAATCTATGATCTGAGCTCCTTCTAAACCAAAATACAAATTCCTACAGACATAAGAAAATGTATGCCTAATATGGGAAAAGAAAGATGAGTAATTTCCTAGGTCTCCGGTTAAAAACAGAAAGGCATCTTGCCTGAGAAGTGAGGTTTGCCTGGTTTTATGCACACCTCTCTTATGGGCCTCCACTTATTTGTACAAAGCCTACATGGAATTCTCTTTCCTCGCAAAGAATGACATATGAAGACAAAATCTGCAATAAGCTTCTTAGAATAATTCACATAATAAAAATCAGGTTAATGATAATAGTTTGTTCTAACACAGGAAATAATAAGAAAGAATGTCTTTAGCATGAAAAGTTCTCTTTGATTTGTACATGTGGAAGTAGCTGTAGTCTTTATATTAAGTTTCCTGCATAAAAACATCCCATATTAAATGAGACTTTCAAATACTGCTAATCAATGAAGAATTACAGCATTTTTTCTAAAGCTATAAACCATAACGTTTCTTGTTCATCTTAGGTTAATGAGGTTAACACTTCCAAGATTTAAAACAGGTTTCAACAAAAAGCAAGAGCAGCCAGAAGCAAACGTCCCAGTCTCAGCACACCAAGTGCAACCAACTATAGAGGACATGATGTGACTGGATTCTCACTTAGTAACAAGCATGTATAATGTTTTGGCAGATGACAGGTGGTTTTTAAGAAGATATGTTAACCTTTGCAAATACAAACAGCAGGCATCTTTTCATACCAGAGTGAAATTTCTTATGAAGAAAAAAAATAATACACCCAAGTTTCTTTTCAAAACTAAGATGACAGATGACTGGCTTACACAGCTTGAAGAGACAGTTAAAGTGAAAATAAGACTATTTTTTTTCTCAGCTAGACATTTCCCATTTTCATTTTTTATTAAATTCTTGGCAGAAATTCTTGCAACCAGTTATTATTGGACTGAACAGACTAAGATTACACTGATAGTTACAGTCTGATCCCTTCTGTTAGGTACCTATACTCCTTACTCCTACCCCTAATGCAGACGTTTCGAAACAAGTATTCAAAAAAGACGGTATTATACACAACTGAGTCACCTCATAGTGTTATTTTAGGATTAAAACATAATTGGAACAACTTTTTTTTTTTTTTTCCTTTTTAGAAGAATATCATAAGGACACAGAAAGCAAGAGAGGCGGATGAAAGACGTTGACTGTCATTTCCCGACTCTGCAACTCAAGTGACCAAACACATTGAAGATATATCTAGGCAGCAGACAGTGGCACAGCAGAGAGATGACCAAGTTAACTTGAAAAGCATCGATCTGGGCACATGGAGTTTAGATGTGGCAGCACAGACCTCTGTGCAGATGATTTTACCACATATCTCTGTTTACTCTCTGCAGTGTACAGACCTAAATAAACAAGCCCTTAGGGTAAGCTTAACAAATCAAGTGGGGATGTGAACGAGAGAACACGAAACACTTTTGTGCATACTGGTACAGAGAATGAACAGCCCAGCTTCAGCAAACTCATGCCACTCTCTCAAAAAAATAATCATCTCACAGGACTTTAATGTTCTCCAGTCTCACACCTTTGGTTAATTAGTTCTTACTTTCCACAGAGAACTGTATTATAGGATTACAAGCTCCTCCTGGAAGGAAGGCAGCTTGTTCACTGTTGCTTTTTATCCAGTCAGATCCTTACATTGCCCTTACCACCAGTTTAACACTTTGCAACTACTAATGGATCATTTGCTGACTGCTTCTCTTCCCAGTAAATTAGGCAAATACTATTCTTATTTTTACAAAGGGAAAAATAAAACATTAATGAGAAGATAAATTTAAGCCTTGCCTCTGACTACATGAAGTTTCGCGGAACAATCTGTTTATTACTTTGTGCATTAAATCCTCTTCCATCTTCTTTAACACTTGTGTTCAGGCTTCCTAACCTTTGTGCCAATGAGAAATTTGACAGCAATTAGTTTTACTTCCTTATTAAGTTAAAGCTGTTAATTTGGACTCAAACATCTTTATAAATAGCTATTTCCTGGAGACAAGGAAAAATGAAAAAAAATGGCTGGGACGTAAGAACACCCCCCAGCCGGATTTTTCTCACTATATTCATTCACTTATAAAAATCACTGGGCAGTCACAGTGACCAGACAGCACAGGAACACAGTTGAAGGTTTTCACTGAATGACACCAAGAACGCAAAACAAAAACAAACAAGCAATGTTTCTACAAGTAATAAATATATTTCACCTTTTGGATCCAGCATCCATCATAAACAATAATTAAACATACACATTGAAAAAAAAACCAACCCAAGTTTCAACTGATATGTCATCTTCTAATTGCAAATGTTTTAGCAATGATAACAAGACAAAAGTTACACCATTTAGAACCTACATTTTCTCTCACTAATATAACACTATCCTTTACAGAGCAACATACGAGAAACACAGTATTACTTCATTCATAATCTTGTAAGCATATTTTTAACAGCGCTATGACTGTAATACGTTATTTAAAACATTCATATGAACTCCTTTGGACACATTATCTTCTATGAGCCTAAATTCAAAAAATACATTTCTCTTTAGATTACACATTACCATTTTTTATAGTAGTTTCCAAGCTTCCCTATCCGGAACTTTAATGACTGCCCAAGTGCTCTGAAGCAAGACTTGCTGACAGAAAAATAACAAAAGACCCTTCTTTGATTCAACATGAAATTATTTTTATCAGGATTACTGAAACTTTTTTAAAACTGCTTAAACTGATTTAGCTGAGCTACCCGTGACAAATTGCTGGACTTTCAACAGCTTTTTCACAAAGTCATTTCCTTCCTTGCAATATTAAATCTACTTTTTGGGACAGAGGTTAAAAAAGCGTAAACTAAAAATCTAAATTTTCCACTAATTTGACTACAGATATCCTTTGGTTTAACAATTTCACAAACTGAATGGAGTGTAAATACAATATTACAGTACTGTGATTACTGAAATTCAAAGTTGAATGAATATTTTTTTTAAATGTTCTTTAATATCTTAGTGAAGACTTAAAACTGTAATGTACTAAACATTCAGAAGATGGTGCTAGTCCAATATATCTGCAAGCCATGGATGGATCAGCTTTTTTCCTCTCTCAAATATTTTCTCTAATTTGATGTATCTACTACATCACCACTGGTTTTATCAATCCCAGGACAAAGTACAATCACCTTCAGTTAAATAATAACACAACTAAATTATTTATCATTCTAAAATCCACATAGATTTAGTGGAATGACAGCCATAAAATATAAAGCTCACTATAATTTCATAAACTCAAGGCCTTGGGATCTTAATGAAAACTCATACAACATGCCTTAGATCCTACTTCCAGCCACTCACATCTGTCTCCTTCCACAGTCAACAGCAAGGGTTTCTGGCCACAGCATCAAGACCTACCAATGCCAGCACCGAAACCTGGAAAATCTCACCATCCTGCCCCACTCCTGGCTGTTCATGCCCATTTTCATGCCGCAGCGCACTATTCTCTCCTCACCTACTTAGGAGGCCATGCAACTCATAAGAGCTTACGAAGCTCAATGAGCTGATCCATGTTAAAAATAGACATTTCTTTTTGCAACATTCTGTTTAACCCAAGTCACAGATCCAATCTCCCATGGGGCAGCAGTGCTAACTTCCAGCTGTAAACTGGCTTCACCGCAAAACCAACCGATCGTGGAACCGCAGCCTCTGTCAGCTCAGAAGGGCTGAATTCCCTGTCAGCAATCAAAAGGGCAGGCAAATTAACAAAGTCTGACTCACTATTGCTTGTGAAATTTTTCATGTTATTAAAAGCAGATATCTCCTTATTAATAGATTAGATGCAGTCTGTAATTATAGACAGAATATGAAGCAAACCCCACCTACCTGGCCCCCAAACACCCACAAAATGTTAGACACGTTTGCAGTTCTGCCTATAATTCAAACATTATACAGTGCCTTGCAAGCTAGGTGCAGCTGTACAAGAAACTTCTTCCAAAAATAGTAAATCCGGACATACTATAATATCAAAGCAAGAGCTTTATCCTTACATAGAAGTTCCTAAAACAGTGTTCTCAAAATAATGCATAGAAACATATCTCAGAGTAATGTATTCATGAAGCCATGCAAATTAACTATTAAGACAAAACTTCTCCCTATAAAAAGCATTTACCTAATAAATAACAATTCCTCACAGGACTCACTCCAGCATTCCTGATGACTGCTGCTGCATCTAACTACACAGACCGTTTCCACGGTATACTTCTGTTGACTTCACGCCAAACAGCTATGTTAAAAACTGGCTATCTTCTCAAGTGCGATGCCTTTATCCAATACTCTGAATTACTTGCTCCTAACAGAGCCAACCCAGGTCAGCTCCAGGGCTCTTCCATGCCTGATTCCACTGTTGCTTCCAGCAGATGTAATAAGAGAGTTGGAGACACTTCATGCTTCTCCTACGTACTCCTCTGGGAGCTCTCCCACAACAACAATTATAAATGAACATGAAATCATTCACTAGGATATAAAAAGAAGCTTTAAACGTTCAAAGATCAGGCCAAGTCAGTATTATCGTTATTACAATAAACCTCCAGCATTAAGCAATTTCAAACATCAGTTCTTCTTCCAATTTTTTTTTTTTTTTCAGTGTGGAGGCAAGATTGGCACATATCTGAGTGAAATTACTCAGTTACTAGGCAATTTATTACTGCTTAACTGTTCCATGTGTATCAAATCCTGTTTGACAGCAGCCCAGTTTTTCTTCCATTTGGAAGCTTTTGTAACTAATTATTACCAAGCCAAACTGTTTTTCAACTGGCAGTTAAAAAAAATTAATAGTACAACTCAACTTTATATTAAATTACTTTTTATAACACAAAAGCAAGATTGCTTATTAAAGACATATACTGTGATTAGTTATAAAAGGAGAAATAAAACCCAAGTATATTCAGATTGCTGATAGTAGATTTGTCAGCTATTTCTTAAATTGAGCCACAGCATTTCAAAGACCACAAAGAACTGAATTCAAACTATTTATAATTTCAACAATATGATTATTTCAAACCAGACAGTAGCAGTGGGGCTGCACAATCCTCTTTCACATTTCCCAATTCACATATTTCATTATCATTAACTAGTCACACAGCCAAAAAAAAAAAACAAACCTGAATTTTAATCAATACATCAATCTCTGGTTCATCATTGTACTGAAGAACTGTTCTTGTCTTCAAGCAGAATGAGCATATAGATTGTTTCTTCCTGACATAAATTTATACCATGATGTGAACACTCCAGTCCAAACTTCACTGACTTAATAGAAGGCTATGATTAATTCAGATTCTGACGAAAAGCTACAAAAGCTCTTCTACAATATTTATATCTACTGTTTTTTCACACAAATTGAAGACATCAAATAGTGGACATACTAAGACAGAATATACTAATATTGCAACTTTACAGTATTAAACAGTCTCAGATGAGGAAGGGGAACCAATTCATCTGGCTAGCTACAAGGGACTGAACAAAAATCGTTAACATTTTATCCAAGACTTGAAAAGGTACATAATGCATAAAGGCCCAAAAGGAATAAGAAAAGTACTTTGTACATGATTTGCTTGTTACAGGTCTAACAAAGCAGGGTCCATACTCAGAGCTAACGTGGCCATCTGGATGTGCAGAGCAATCCAATTCCCTCCTCTTGTTTCTCTCACACACACACACCACAAAAAAATAAAGAAAAAAGAAAACAAACGACAAAAAGACTCACACAAAAAAAACTTTTATCAGGAAAGTTGATGGTTCAGTGGAAGGGGCTGGCCTCAAATTGGAGTTAGAAAAGTGGTAGTTTCGTTAGCAGCTTAAGCTACCGTAACTATAAATCTAATGGATAGTCCTGGCTTTCCCTATGCTTCTAAACCTTTGCATGTGATAGCACCATTGCAGAATAAAAGGAATCCACGAATTCTTTCACACAAGAACTCCTCCCATTGTTCTGTTCACTTCAGGCTAGATCAGTGAACTCAACGAACTCTGTGCACTGCTACGAGGACTAAACTGCTACCAGTTGACAAAAGTGAAACTGGGTTAAGTCAGTTGCAAAACCATCTCCTCAGACTGGGCTGAGCATTGTGGGGAATACAGCACAGAACAGCTGAATATGGACACAGGTATGCACTCCTAAAAATTTATTTCAGGATCCAAATTAATTTGAAAATATTAAGCAAGTTAAGGTTCAACTGGGACTTCTTTTCGTAAACTTTTTAATACTGTTTTTCTAAAGCTTCCTAAAACCAAGGATGATTTTAATAGTTCCTGCTTCCTTCAAATTTTCTTGATGTTCGAGAAACCAGCTACATCTGTCTTACAGCAGAATTTAGATGCTGAAAGTGTATTTTCCCAAATCATTTGGTCAGTAATGACCTCACACAGTTAAACAAACCCACTCTACTTTTTATAGTTAGGAGTCCTCAAGGATAAGCAGCACTTCCGTTGCTAGGTTTGAAAAGGAAGGAGAGAATATGAGTCTAGAAGTTAACAAGTCCCTTGTAAATAGCCCTGAGATTTCATCTACCAAAACTTTAGCATGGCCCTGATGATGACCTAGTTTCTTTGTGACTTAGTACACTCCTTGTCTTCTAACATACATTAAGGAGTGGAGTTTCACAGGCATAATTTCAATCGGTGAAAATTTCAGGTTTACTATAGCAAAGAGACTTTAGTTAATGGTTAAACATTTGTTTAGGCCATCATGCTCATTCTGAAAAACTGTGTCACCATCATGCTTCTATTTAAAACATGTTTATAAAAATATACTAAACAACATGCTAGATTTTTAGAACTTTTCAGCAAAACAAACTTCTTTAACACAGTCTAGGCAAGAAATAGGACGAGTACACAGCTGAATTTGTTAGATACTGTAAAGATCGAGAGGCTAAAATTAATCACTAGGGATTACTCAGCTACTCAGTGTCTCTATCCTGCAGACTTGTTAATTACTTTATTGAAAGACTGTAGTACTGAAAAAAATGAATGAGACTGAAGCAACCACCAGCATTCAGGTCACATTCTCTCTACCTGTGCTGTTCCAACCAACCAGCTACAAAGTAATACACACAAATACAGCTACACAACCTAAGGCACTGAGGGCAAAATGGCAAGGACAGGTGTTTCGTTTGCTATTGTGAGGGTTTTTTGGAGAATGGAACGGGGGAGCAGGAGTTGTAACAGCTCAAGGTCAGGAATTTGGGGGGGGTGGGTTAATCTGATATTTGAAAGTCTGGCATAACCCATGCCAGTAACCTGACACAAGGATCAGCCAACAGCAGGTATTGAAGCAAGAAAATAAACTGTACAACTACAAGGGTCCCACTTGACACACATCCCACTCTCACGCAATCTGCGTTCCTCAGCCTGATGCTCCAGGTTGGTAGAAATACAGCTGAAATGTTTCACAGCCACTGGTGGACCAGCCCTCCACAAGTCTCTGCATTTCCTTTCTGAACCCATGTGCACTTTTGGCTTCTACAACAGTCAATAAATGACTTCCACAATTTCGTTTTCCACAACGTGAAAAAAATATTTCATCTATTTTAAGCCTACTGTTTAATAAAAAGGAATGAGATTTCCTTGGGTTTGTATTGAAAAGATGCTATATAATTGTTCTCTAGTCTCTTCTCATGGTTTTATAAATCTGTTTGTCTTTTTCCTACTGCTAAGGAACTCAATCTATTTCATCCCTCCTCATATAAAAGCCTCTTCATTCCTCTGGTCATTACCGGTCTCCCGTATACACTGTCTAGACTGGGACCACCTAAGCTTTTCCCAATTCCTGAGGGTAATTCTGTGAATTACACCCAAAATTCTAATCCCAGCACAGACAGTCCTGTGAGAGCTTTACAGTTTTGCATCAGGGATACTCACTGTGACAGAAGGAAATTAGCCACTTGGCATTTTGTTTGTCCCAATTGTTTCTTCTTTTTCTTTCAGAAATGATAGCAGGAAATTTTTAGGGAATTTTACCTAAATAATGCAAAAATGAGACATCCACAAAACTGGAAGTGATTAACAAGCTTTTTGGTTCTTGCTTGCAAATAATATGAAGTTATAATATGTTTAGACATATACGCAGAAAATAATGACAAAAGAAAAGAATTTACATTGCCACCCTACTCTTCTTCACTAGCTGCCCACACAAAGAAAACTTTCAGACCCAAAACATTAGGCTGCATGCTGCAGGCTACAATTTGGGGGGCAAAAGTGATACTGTAAGTGCAATACAAGCGTGGAAACCCCAACACAGCAGTCAGAAGTGTAACAAAACAACAAATACTGAGACAGACCATTTTAGTGATGGCACCGGTTAACACAGGCTGTAATTTGCTAAGATTAAAATATTACTGACACCTCAACAACATAAATTAAAAAGAAAAAATACAGCTTTGAAGAAACTTCAAAAGCATTTATGATTATTATCATTCTGCTGCCCCATGTAAAGTCAAGAGACTTAATCAGAAAGTGTGGCTCAGGGGACATTTCACTTCAGTGGATCAACACAAGTTACCATACAAAGCTTGTTCTGTTGCATTCACACATACAAGGTTGTATCTATATGCCACATGTAGCCCAGGTCTGCGCTACAGCCAGATATCTGCCAGGCTTCCAAACTGTATGAAGACAATCCCACATCCAGATACATGTTCTGAATATTAGTGCACACTGACACAGTAAGCTTTAAGCTAAGCAAACTTACTGTCCCCTACAACCAGGTAACCTGATGAGACAGGGAACGGCTGTTTACAGAAGGTAGACTAAACAAGAAACAGTCCAAATCTTTCCTCTTTTTTTAAAATCTTAACATCTGATAAATTCCCTGCATGTTTCTGTCCAACTGATTAGACAGATTAGGAAACTCAGACTCAAAAAAAGAAATCCTATGATTATCTCAAAATGCTTAAGTCATGAGCAGGACTATAATGCCTGCAAAACTGCGCAAGGGAAGTATTATCCTTTTACATTTAGTCTTGGAATTTGAGAATTTCAATGAACAAGATCCCTCATTAGAATCAGATGGGGACAGATGTACCTACATGGTGGGTGGGCACAGAGGGACATCAGCCCCTCCAACCTCTCTAATGAGCAATTTCCCCAGATTCAAAGAAAAATTTCATAAAAAGTTAAAGAGACATGGCAAGTTGCCTTCTATTACCACTGGCCTAACTGCTAGGGCTGCTGCTTCTATAAAATACAAGGTTTTTTTCAAAGAAAATTATTGTTAAAACCATTTGGCTGAAAGTGAAGAGCTATTGAAAAGTAGAGTCAAACTGGCAGCTTGCTCTTAAAATTCCCCCCACCACTTTTATAAGTATCGTTTTGCTTGTGGCTTTTAACAGCTGTTCACACACGCCTAAGCTAGATGTGAACTTTTATTTTCCCAAAACTAAACGGGAAGCTTTAAACAGCATCTGATTTAATTTTTTTTTAATTAAAAGCGGAGGTTAAAAGGACCGTGGAAATGGATGATGCAGCTGTGCTGATGCTAGGGAAAAGAATTCCAGAACAAGAAGTGAGGTAGAGTAAACACACAAAGTAAGTTTCACAAAACTAAGTGCACACCACACTGAAGTGATTTTGTTAGCTAATGGGATGTTAACTCTATGTTTGTTCAGAAGTTTTTTCCAAAACTATATTAAATTGTATTTTGCAAATATAATAGAATTTGGCTATCTATTATGCTCTTCCCTCAGAGCAATCCTAAAATTAATTCCAGAATGAAGTGGCTTCATAGATTCCGGTATAATTCCCAAATACATTTAGGAACTCATAAAACTCAGACAGACAACTCAGCTAGCTCACTAGTATTGTCATATATTTACTGGTTTGAATCTCGAAAGAATTTAACTTCCCCTGCATTTGGATGTCTTCTTGGAATAATTAAACATTTGGAATCAGATTTGCAATGGTATTGAGATACTGAAAGAGGCAGGCGGGCATTTCTAGGGAGACTTTTCAATATACCAAAGCACCTACTGAGCAACTAGGCAATGCTTTAACCACATCTGAAAATCCCACCATACAGCAGCCTACATTTTTAAGCACCAGCATACTCACAGAAATTCTGCCCTCTC
This sequence comes from Strigops habroptila, assembly GCF_004027225.2. NCBI lineage: Eukaryota > Metazoa > Chordata > Aves > Psittaciformes > Psittacidae > Strigops > Strigops habroptila. The sequence continues at coordinate 14,967,539 of NC_044283.2, forward strand.
GGCCTAATGACTTCATACGTAGCACTAGACACTAAATTCAAACAAATAAACAGCCAACCCACAGAAAGGAGAATAAAAATGCCACATTTTATTTCTACTTGTACACCTTAAATATAAAAGCACACAATGACAATGTAATAATTCTAGATATCACCACATATTTAAAGGGTCTTTTCTACTAAAACTCTTAGGAAAAACATAAAAGTATTTTTAAGGCAGAAAATTCAAAGGATTATAAAGGAAATGTAACATTAATCCACACGGATTATATACCCTGTAGACTGTAACAGCTCCAAAAGAAATCTTTTCCAGTGCACTAGTACAGCTACTATTTAAACCAAAAGACCTTAGTAGTTCATCAAGTTTATTCTGTCAAAGAAGCTGCTAGAATTTTCAGGAGATATCTAATATACTAAAAAAGCATGCAAACTAACTCACATTTCTCAAAATGAAAAAGAAAAGTAACAACATTAAGAGCACTCCCTTTGTACCAAGCACAAGGGACTAGGTGTAAAGAGAATGGGGAGCATAAAAAGTGCAAGAAGAGCCACATGTAATCCAGTCTGGACAGCAGAGCCTAATAGAGGGAGGCAGGTGGAAAATTTCACTGATGCAGTCATTTGCTTGCCTCCCTTGTCCACCCACATACAAGAGACTCAAGGATGCGAAATAAAGCATTTGTAACAGATATGAAAACCTGAGCTAATCAAAACCAGGAATTCAGAAAGTTCTAGTCAGGCCCAATAAAAAACACTGCAACCTGGAACCCTGCCTAGGGTTCCTCTGGGACATAACTTGATATTGACTTTGATGAAATAAGGCCTTGATTTCTGTTGGGCTAGTTCTTTGCTGAATCCAAGGCACAGTTTAACAAATGAAACCCACGTCACAAGTAAAATGTTTTATGCAGGTGCATATAAAATACATTTGTGCACTTTAATACATCAAACATAACAAATAAAAATTTACCACAGGTAAACACACTGATAAAGCAAATACAGCACTAATGTTTCTGAACCTTCTACAAATAAAACCAAGTGAGATTAATATACTGTATGTCACTGACAGATACAATGATTCATAGCACACTAATTAATAAAACATGTTTCATATTAGAGCAGAAAGAAAATTCAAGTTCTGTAACTATGAAGTGGTTAGAAGTCACTTTTTGCTTAGTTGCCTAATGATGCTTCTCTCAGAAATACAAATATACATAAATCAATTAGAAAAGTATCACTCATGAAAATACAAAAGGAACTATCAATGACCCATACACACTTAGCAGAAATACAATTCCTTAATTTTCCACAAGTTGACAGAGAAGGGGTGGGGTGCGGTAGTAAAGGCCAAGCAACCTCAGAATTAGATACACACTACAAAGACCACAGAGATGCACCCGCACTATAAAATGTTCAAAAATGGATGGCATAGAAACAGAAAATGCTTAGTTCCCATAAGATATTTCTCTGTCCAAAGGATACCAGAAATCCTTTTTATTTTCCTACAAATGCATGTGGTTCTGCAACCTAATAAAGGCATAACACACTGAAACTAATCAAATGGAAATCAAGTGTAACCCTTTTCATCAATAAAGCAATATTATCTGCTCGGGGTAAGAAAAGTGGGTTTTCTCCATGTTTGCTCTGTGTTCCCTTTGCACCTTGGTTTCCTAACCTCTGACTTTGTTGAGAGATTGACTTTGTCTCCTAATGACAAGCAGGGCTTGGGATGTTAGTAGGGTCTGCACTGCTTGAGAGAAAAACTGATAGCCTTTCACAATGGCCTCTTCCAGTTCAGTCTGAACTACCAGACAAGAAGCAAGAGTTAGAGAGCAAGATATTATGACCTGTCCTGTGCAGATCAAGCCTGATTATAAGGCAGGGCTTGTGGCTAAAATCTCCAAAACAAATCCTGGTCGCACTGACGTCAAAGGCAAAACAGTACAGTGGAACTAGACATTTGGTTTTAAATTTATGATTTTTCAATTCCCTCTCAAAACAGATCAAGAATATCCTAAATCTTATCCTCACATACCTGTCAATATGATAAAAATGTAAGGTACTACTCAGTGTAAACATCACAATTATATTAATCATTCTATCATCTTTTATTTCAAAATTAAGAGATTAGGGAAGTTAACAGTTGTTTTAGTGACTGTTAAAAAGCAAACCAGCAGATTTGCAAGTATGCTTCAATTTTAAAGAAACCACATACAAGACATTTTTCTGTCCATTTTGCTCTCTAGTGACCTCTCTCCATTATTATTAGTTCATTGGTATGCTCGAAGTTTAAATATGTGAAGGAAACTTCAGTGCTTTTTCACTGCTTTTGAAAGCCAATGAGACCGTTTGGAACAATCAGGATAAGTGTATACCATGGGACTGTGATGCTGCTATAGTACTTACTCTTCCATGAATAGTAATTACTCTAGCAAGTGTGTAAAGCAGACAGGCCCAGTTGCATAAGGCTCAATGCAAGTTTTATGAACTGCAGAAAAGCATGATTAGTATGGAGGGGGGGAAACATGTTTCACACTTTTATTGTAAAGAACATGAGCATCTCAAAGAAACTGCCAGAACAGATGTTCATAAATTGGGCTCTTAATCTGCCGCACTTTCCAGGTTTTAAGCTATATCCACTGGTCTGTAGAACATATTCCTCTCTTTTTAATATAATTCTTCTGTTTAGTTTTTTTAATAAATAAGTTTATGACTTTAGTAGTGTTGCCAGCTGTTCAATTTTGATTTACTGTCAGAGTCTGCTTTAATATATAGTGGCTTTTGTGGCTTACCCATATAGATTACATTTTAAGCTTCAAGATATCACTATAAAGCAGCTGGAAAAAGTACTGGCTGAGCTCAGAAACCAGCATTATTGCCCTAGTGATCAACCACTTAAACATGCAACACCACCAGTAACTATTCTCCAAAAACCTTTTGGATACACCATTCCCAAAATAAAACTGCAAAACCTACGGTGTAAAAGGAGGTCATCTTAACATACTTACTTCAAAAATCCAGCCAAGAAAATTGTTAATTATTAAATAGGTGAGGTATTAGCTGGCAATAGAGATCTCTACAATGACTATTCTTCATTCTTTCATTACATTGTTTCCTTTACTTCTACTGTGTAGCTTAAGACAATATCAAAAATAAAAACCCTTCACACACACAGAAAAACACCCAAAGCAAACATGTAAGTTCAAACATTATTAAGTCCAGACATTTTCAGTAATAGTTCCTGATAGACATCAGTAGTACTGTAGAAAGTTACAGTTGCTGTAGCAAGAAGTTACTGTAGCATGACAAGAAGTAATGAATGCATTAAATAACTTCTAGGAAAACCCAGAACCTTTCTAGCCTGAACTTTTTTTCCCCCCTCAGAAAAAAACTGACCTATAAAATAAACCAAAAAAGTAGACAGCAGAAAGAAATTGCACCTCATTCAGAACCTCATCAGGACATACCATCTCAAATACTGGAACAATGAAGAATTCATAACCAGAGGTGCTAATGTCATGAAGGCATTAATATGCTTAAAGCTCTATGAAGAAAGCCACATATCTAGCAGTGTATACATGCTCCTAAACTGGAGTGCCATAAACTCAGAATGCCTCATTATATCAAGTATATGGAGCTATAACTGTGGACTAAACTTGAAATAGTATCATTAATTTCCACTTCTTCTCTTGCAAATCCCCAATAAACATGATAATGTCCTGACAACTACACAATTTTAAAATATACATATAATGCATTCCCCATAACTTTTCTTCTTCATTCTTACATCTGCATGCACACAATTTATACTATACCACTGAGTGGCTGATCTGAACGCTCATTTGTCTTCTATTGTATTGTGCTCCTAAAGGACCTGACAGCAAATTATTTTGAGAAACAGCAACAGAGCAAGATAATCCTACATTATCCTAACTTTAAGCTCTGTAAGAACTTCAAATTTTCTAACATATTTTCAGAACAATGTTTCAGAATTGCATTTTTCACACTACAAATTCGATCATATTAATGGCGGTTATCCATTATGATTATTCCCCGTATTAATGTAAGCTTCATCCTCTAAATTGAGCTGAAATAATTACCATTCACTTCCAATAAAAATCTTAAATGTTTCTGGTTCATTTAAATAAATAGAAAAAGCTCAAGTTTTTCCTGGTGATTAGGAAGAAACTTCTCTTCCACACCTTCTGCCTGTACAGAATAGTAAACACATTCAATTACTATATGCATTTCCGTTGAAGTTGCAGTGTACACAAATACTGTACAACTGTTACTGTATTTATTAGATTGACTCTGAAACTGTGAAGCATAACAAAATGATTTTACTGACTTATCTAGCTTTTAAATAGAAAATAATGCTACAATAGCACTTGTCCTTTTCCCACTTCGTCCAAAGTTCTCGTAACTAATGCTCTATTCACACTTGAAATTTGGTTATCCTCTCTCATCAACTTCCTTCAATAATAATATATGAGAATATATTTCCACAGTAGCTAATGGAGACATTCCTACAAATCAATGTGCTGCAGTGATACAGAAATAAAAGCTTATTTCACTGTAATGATGCTTCCAGACTTCCCTCAAGTCAGGTGGTTACTTGCAGTTAATGATCTGTGACATACCACACAAGTAGTCCTAAAAAGACTTATTATCCACTGCATGTGCAACAATATTTGCTTTATGGATGGCTAAATGAATGAAGACATTCAATGTAACTGTAAAAGCAAAATCAAAAGAAAACTTACAAGTAACATGTTTTCTTTGAGTAAAAGAGCTGTGAACATTTTCCATTAATACTTAACCTTTTGCTGGAGCAGTGCAACCACATATAATGCTTGAATCCATAAAGTCCAAGAGCTGCTCAGGGTTAACACTGATTAACTGCCTCCAATCAAATGCTACAAACTTAAGAAAAATTTAGAGAGCTTCATTCCACTAATGAAATCAAATTCCGTTTCTGTCATAGGAAACGTGGGAGCAGAACATCTTGCAAAGAGAAGAAATTCTGTCCTATCTTAAAAACAGGTATTTTTTTCAATCCAATAAAACAGACATGAAATGGATAGGCTTTTTAAACTATATATTTTATGCTGCACTGAATTCCATTAATATACTAATAGAAAAGAATAGCAAATTATCTTTAAATAAGCTACAATCCAACAGTACAATATCTCCCATGACTCTCAGACTGTGCAGACATTCACACATTTTCTGTTTATAATTTTTTTCATTTACTAGACTCAGCTTTTGTCCACCATATGTCCACCGTAGATTAACTATTCCCTTAGGTACAATTAAGGGCTTTCCATTTGTTGCAAGAAGACCTAAGCATGAAGGACGCAGCCAGAAAAAACATTTCTACCTAAACCAAAAACAGAAGCACATTCAGCCTGGACTATGGTTTATGCAGCGTCTTTTTTATTAGATGTATGTCTATACTGCTAAATAAACTACAGACAAAATCCACGGAAACAGTAAGAGATCTCTCAGCATTTTGTTTGTGTATTATTATAAAAATAGGATACATATACTGTTCTAATCTTTGTATTTAAATGGTTTACTTCTATTTCCATTTTTCAATGACATCTTTATATTTTTCTCTGAATGTAAGCATAACTGTTTGTGAATGAGAATATATTATTTACACGCACTTCTGTCACACTGGCATTTGAGTTCCAGCTACACTAACAATATTCTACCAGGTCCTTAAACTTGGTCCTAGTTCGTGGTTGGTCTTAGCAGGCAAAAATTATGTGTGCAAATAAAAAACTGAAGTGCAGCCTCAAGATTTTAAGTGCAGGAAGAAAAAAAACAGGTTATTCATGGTCACTAAAATATAAAAGCATAACATAAAAACTGCGTATCAGTTGGACTCCTTCATGGCTATCCTCACTTTCTTTTTAAAGCATCATACAATCCAAATGAGAAAACATTCATTTGGGCAGTTTGTACAGTATCTACTTTGTTCTGGTTCAAATGAATGCAAATTCATTGATTTTCACGGAATTACACCTGTTTCTATCAAGGTTCTGTCTACCTGTACGAACCTCAAACTCAGACAAGTGGTATAACAGTAATTTAACAATCTTCTATGTGCAAGATGCATATATTATTCAGTTTCACCCCTGTATTGAATCCCATACTGCAGCAGAACACAAATCAAAAAGCAAGCTCACTACTAACTAATCCTATCCGTGCTGAACACCACAAATCGGACTTAAGAAAGGTAGAGCAGAAAATTATGATCATGATTATTAATTATCTTTTGAGCAGCACAACAGAAAATATTTCCCCTTTCTACTCTACTTTTGCTGTTAGTATTCTGGCACAGGCCAGTTGGCTTTTGACAGCCACCATCAAAACCCATCCTGTACACATGCTCCAGAAATGCTGCAGCACTGGAAGAAAATCCAGAAGTTTAAAAATCTGCCTTTAATCAGGTGATTTAGCAGCTGCTGTGTCCACTTTGACTTCCCATCCAAGAGACCATTTTATGCAGGATTCTGAAAGAAGGGTCCAAATAAAACATGGGCTGATTTGCAACCAGATGCAACAGATACATTTATCACAGCACATTACATGAAGACTGGGGCCAGAACCCTTGTGATCTACGCTGTTGTGCTTGAGAAGGTGCTTTCCCTTCTCAGCTAATGGAATATGTCTAATAAGTTGTACTTACTACTGTGAGCTCAGCCACTTTCTAAAGAATGACACTTGAGGCTCGGGCTCCATTTATGTATTTCTGTGTGGCATATATCACAGTTTAGTAGACTTGCCCACAGCAATTTAACAGACATAATTAAATAGATCATTTTAGCAGCAAGGGTAGCCAGCACTATTAATATTACGCCAAGCATGATTTAGGATCAAAATCTTGCAAGACAGATGCTTTCTCACACAAGCAACATCATTTTCTGACTCAAAAATGCGTATTTCTAGGTTGCTCCCATCCCTAAAGTAATACAGAGCATATCCAGACACTGGATTGGAAATGTATTATTATGATGAATAAAAGATGATTTTCACCTGTGATTTTCCCTTTCATTAACTTAAGTTTCTCGTTGAAAATATCTTTTTTTTAAAGTTACCCAACCATTGAAACCAACAAATCCATAAGACTGCCATTTTCTATTAATCTTACATGTTTGTCGAGACAAACATTCTATACATATTTTGAAACAGGGTAGCATTCTACATTTATTCAAATGAGTTGGTAAATTGACCATAGCATAGGACAAGGTTTTCTTTTTAAAGGAGTCTCCACATGTAAGTAGTTTACTCTCCAATCCCAGGAGCATGTGTGAGGCTCAGGTGACTGGACTTGCTGTCAGGCATACAGGAACTTTAGTTTAATCAGACATAAGACTCAAAAGAACAGGGGTCTTTTGCATTTGCTGCTCAACACTTGTCTTAATTACAGGTGAAGACCTAACAAGTGCAAGCCCACAAGAAATAAGAACAGAAAACTGTGGGAGGTTGGAAGGAACAAGAGAATGAATGCATAGTTCTGAATTTTAATATACCAAAATCTCATAGTGAGTATTAATGAAGAATTTTCTGAGTACAACTGGGGAGACTAAGTATGTAAGGCAGTCAACGTCCAAAAGCAGACTGGGCATGTTCTGTTCTCAGCCAGATTCACATTAGTACACAGTACACCAAACATTCATTGGTATCTGGGCTGGAAAATGTTTCTTTCTGTGCTCAGATAAGATAGGTAAAAACATTTTAAGTTGTATGTAAAGGCAAGTTAAAGGGTACACTAAAATGTAACCTTTAAACTTCACAATGTAACAGCATACCACTTCCTGTTCAGAGATAGCACTCCAAGATCAATTAATCATGGCTAAGACGAACAAACGGTCAACATTGTTAATTAGTGTTGATGCATTCTCCTCTGTGCCCTCATCTGTCATGAAGACTGTTTAAAAATCTGAGTTATTAGTCTTTATTGAGGAGTGGCTCTGGTTAATATCTCTAAGAATAGGAATCATTCATTCATCCACTATACACTGGTACCTGATAATTCCTACCCCCTTTATAAGGCTACAGATAACCACCGCCCTACGACCATCTTGGTAGCTATAAATCAAAATGAGCGTAGCTCCCATGCAACCTGGGTTAATTTTTGTTTACAATATATCCACTGAAAATGTTGGTACGACACTTGAGGAGACTGCTTATAGATTAGTGCAGAGGAAAACATATAAGTAGTCAAGGTAGAAAGGAAAGATACACATCAGCTATACAAAACACAGTAAAACCTCTCTAATTCACACTAATGACTAGAAGATCCACTGTGATTACTGAACTCTGTCAATACCAAATTTAAGCAAAGAACCTAAGTGCACAAAACACAATTAATTCACTTGGTAACTATTGTTTCATTTATATTATCCAATATAAGTCAAAGTATTTGACAGCGACCTATCTATAAAAGTTTTAAGTTACTGCACTGAAACTCACAGGAATTTGTTAATCTTAACAGTAAGGCTTACTGCCCTATTTCTGGTGCAAATGAAGTGGTACTAGCAACACATAAATAAGCAAGCTTCAAATACACTCTATATTAAATAAGATTAAAATACCGCAAAGTTAGTTAAAAGGAAAGTTAAATTTAAGATTCAATGCCAACTGTATATTTTAGGATTATTGAGATCTTATGACTTAAAATTAATACGAAAAAGAAAAAAATCAACATTAAATGTTACAATTCCTTTTGTTGTTTACAAAACACATAGACAAAAATCTATGGAAAGACAGTTAACTGATAATCAGACGTAAGTGCAGAACGCAGGTCTGGGTAAGATCTTGACTCAAATCAGTTTTCTGCTCTCTCTGACCAAATGAGTAGGTCAGGCTACGGAAAAGAAAAAACGTATGGGAAGGAAGAAAGAATGAAAAATAAAACTAAGCACCCAGGAAGAAAACAGTCACCTTAAACAAAGTACTGCTTTCACGCAGGAGGACTGCAAAATGGAGAAATACGCATTTCCTTCAGCAGTATTAGTAAGTGAAAATGGACAAATGAGAGCATAATCCCAAGCTAAGTATACTTAAAAGAGGAACACTAAATATAGGCCCAAGCTTCAAAATGATGGTTTCAACTGGGCTTCCAAATTCTTATCTAGGTATCTAAACACTAGCCCAATGCTTTCCAGCTGCTATGAAACAAAGGAATTGCATTCTTGGCCATTTTTTTAAATTTTTATCAGAAAGTTAAGTGTTGGAATAACTTGCCTGTGGATATAAATCTTTCTAGTCTTTAAGTGAGCATACCTGGGTATTTTCCTAAAAGACAGGTATAGCTCAAAAAAACAAGAACAATCCTGAGACAGAAACTACCGAATGAAAGTATTTCTCCTGTATGATGCATGAGGTCAAATAAATTCATCAATTCATCAAATGGCTTTAAACCTATTCTTGCTCTTGCACTGCATACAAATGTCTTATCAGTTACTGACTAAAGAACTTGAGCTATACTGAACACAGTGATTCCACCTGAAGAACTTGTTAGTACTGGTAGCTTTATCCTTTCATAATTTGCAAGAGTCAACACCACATTTCTATTTAAACACTTACCTTGTCTTCTGTTTATGAAACAATAGGAGCCTGACTACAGGTACCTCTCACAGATCATTAAATTATTGGGTTGGAAGCCCTCCTAGATATTCTTCTGCTATTACAGAATTCAGAAAAGCAATACACTTCTAAAAGCTTCATTTTTATCATGCTGAAATAAAGGAAAAAGCGACCTGTGTAAACAGCATCCCCTGCATGTTCTACATGTACAACAACAATAAACATCCTTAGGATTACATGGAAGCAATAGTTTGCTTTTTTTCCTTAGGCACAGCTTCTGAAGGAAAACAAGGTAGCATGCATGCTGTTCCTTCAGCTGCTATTGTCATAAAATGAAAGCCCTTACAGTAGTGTCAGCCTTTATCTGGAAACTCACGTATGAAACCAGACACTATTTGCAGATGCTCCTAAGGAAATACTTGGATATTAAAGAATTGCAGACATGTATATGAGAAAAATAAATATATATTTGAGGTACATAACAGAAATGAAATTCCTTCAAATGGAAACCAGTGTCTTGATTTTCTACCTGTGGTGTGATTCCAGCAAAAGAACATTATTTATTCCATATTTCAGTGTATCTTACTGTAGATATTTCATAAGATTTGCAGAACTCCAGCTAGGAAGTCCAATTTCGGGGCAAAATATAAATCAGTGAAAAATATTTTTCATCTGAATTTCAACAGAATCTGTATTATTGACTCTGGTCTGCTAGAGTACAACACAGTCTATGTTATACTTTCACAAGTGCTATTTATATATTGTAACTTTAAGAGCTTCTCTGTTTTCTTCCCAGAAAATAAGTAGTCTTTCATAATTAATATCATGTTACAGCATCACACTAGCAACATTACAGTTAATGGTTCTAAATGAAAGTGTTGTTTCTACATTGTGTTCAAATGCATTTAAACAATGCTAACTTGCTGCATGAGGTCTTTTTTTTTGGGTTTGTTCATAAGAACATTGTGACATGGACACAAATTACTTGGAAAGTAAAAAATCAAATCTGTTTTTTGTTGTTCAAATAAATAAATTTACATTGTTAAAAAAAAAAAATTCCGTATCTGCTTCCACCACTTTGTTTCTAAAATTGCTTTATCTTCCTTTTAGCATCTTCTATAATAAAAAGGGTAAGAGAGCCAGGATCAAGTCCACAGATATGCTAATAAGGATGTTACTATAAAATTTCTTAGCTGGAAACAGGAGAATCTGGAATGCATCTAATTAGGAAATTAACTAGGTGATGGTTATTTAAAGTAGCGTATTTTGGTGGTCAGAAGAAAACCATTGTATTATACTTACATGATCAAAAGAAGACAAGTTAAAAAAATCCCAAAACAAAAGGAAATAAGTAACCTCATGTGCAAAACTACAGATAGCATGCAAAAAAAAAAAAGCTTCATAAGCAAGTCATAAATATTATGCCTAGTGCGTAATGTAGTTATTTTAAATAATACATATACACCAGTACTTAATTTAGCAGTCTCTTGACATACCGAACCATCAAATATACCTGTTATTACATCCAGGAATGCTTCCCAGTTCTCCATTCTAGATGCACACCATGGCTATATCCTGAGGCCTTCCCAAATTCCCTTATGGGCGAGAGAGAGATCTACTCCTGTGTGCTGCTCTCCAAGTAAAGAAAACACAAGGAGAGAGGCTGCAGGCTAGGCAAAGCATGATGCAGCAAGTCCCTCAACCACACTGCCCAGAACCAGAATCCTGAGGTACACCCAAATATGTCATCTGTACACAGCAACATCACACAAGACAGTATTTAGTTTCATTTTACAAAGATATATGCCCTGTGCCATTTTTTCAATAGGGAGTAAGACCCAGAGTATTTAAATTAATATTTAAATATTAATAACTTACTTTTATTTCCAACCAAGGCCACAAGTGGCTGTGTTTCTGATTCTTCATTCACTTTTTTTACTGCATTATACCAGTCTTCTAAATTTTCAAAACTCTGGCTGTTGGTAATATCATAAACCAAGAGAACAGCCTAAATAACAAGACATATAAAAAAATGTTACTTGTTGTAAAAATATTTTAACATGGTAAAATTTGCATCCGTCTCAGTTATTATTATCATAAAACAGACCATTAACAAATAATGACATTGTATCTTTTCAGGCATAATTAAAGGAATTACAAGTTTCTGTAATAAACACATTATTACAGTATTTCTCCTGCATTCTATGTGTTCCGAATGCAGATTCTAACTGAACTACGAAGCCGGAAAAAAAAAAAAGACAATTCGGTAAAGAGCACAATTAGTTATATTAGAAATATTTCAAACTGCACATGCTTTATGAAAACCCCAACAGTACTTCACGCTACTAGTAAGGTAAAAAACACACTGGAGAATGACTTTTCTTTTAGCTGATGTTATTTGTAGTTTCACTGTTCCCTTTTTGAAGGGGGAAAAAAAAACCCACCAAAAAACAAAGCAGTTCAATATATCCCTGCAACTGCACACTGCTCCTCACATAAAATTTGCACAAATATTCTAAAAAAAGACCCCAACACAATGCATACAAAATTAGCTGGTTCAATAACCCACTGTCAAGCGAAAAGATTTTTTTCAAGTCAAGTGTTTTCAGGCATTTGTCTGGGCCAAGCTTTACTTCACAGTTTCACAAAGAGTGTCTTCGATCACAAAATAGGATGCACACTTCTTAAATTAATTTCACAGATGACAACAAACTGGTAGAGACTGCAGGATTATTTGAGGAGAGTTTAGATTATGTGATGAGAAACAAGCTAAAAATAACAGGATACAATTCAGTAAGTACCATGACAAGTTCAAAGGAAGCAATAATCACCTGCACAATAGGAAACATCTGGCTCTGTAGCAGGTTCTATACAACAGGATCAAAGAGTTACAGTAGATCACAGTTGAACACGTCAAGCTTATTTTATGGCAAAAAGGCAAATATCACACTGGCATGAAACATTCCAGGTGAAATAATGCATCCAGCTTTGGACATTAAATGTCAAGAAAAGGGTAGACTAGAAGAGACCAGTAACAATGTCGGAGGTTTAGAAACCATGACTGACATCAGAAATTTGAAAAAATCCTTGTATTTTAATGCAACACTGATGGCAGGTATGATGATGCTGATAAAAGTTTCAAGAGAAGATAATGGTTATCTTTTTATATGCTCTTATATATAGTCTGCAGATGACACTAATCTGGGAAGACCAGCCAATACACTTGAGGGCAGGGCTACCATTCAGACATGCTGAAGGTATGGGCAAACAGGAACCTTTCAACATTCAACCAGGACAAATGCAAAATCCTGCATCTAGGGATAAATAAACAATACAAGAAGGAGGGACTGACTGGCTAGGGAGCAACTGAAAATGACCTGCAGGTCTTGGTAGACAGCAAGCCAAGTATGAGCCAACAATGATCCCTGGCAGCAAGGATGGCCAACATGACCCTGGGGCTGTATTAGCAGAAGCACAGCCATGAGATCAAGGGATCTACTTCGTTCTACTCAGCACTTGCTAGATCATATCTGAAGAAATACATCCAGTCTTTGGCCCCTCAAGAGATCAATAAAGTAGAGTAAGTTCAGTGAAGGGCCACCAAAATTCTAAGGCTGCGTACTTATCCTATGAGGAAAAGCTGAGGGAACCAGAATTCTTCAGCAGGAAGAGGAGGTGGCCCTGGGAGAACCCAAAAGCAGCCTTTCCGTACCCATGAGGAAGCTATAAAGTAGATGGAGCCAGGCAAGTGCATGGTAGGAGAATGAAACAACGGGCATAAACTGAAACAAGAGAAATTAAATTAGATGTAAGGAAGAGCTTTTTTCACCAGGAGGAGAATCAAGCAGTCAAACACGTTGCCCAAAGAGGTTGCTCAGTCTCCATCCTCAGAGGTTTTCAAGAAGGAACAAATGGATAAAGCCTTGAGCAACCTAGTTTCACCTCACAGCTGACACTACACTGTGCAGGAGGCTTGACTAGACCTACTGAGATCCCTTCCACGTTGAACTTTCTTACAATTCTGTGATCAATATGACATGCAACAATAGGTTTAACCTCAGCAAGAAGATTATAGCAAGGGTACATACTAGGAAAAATAAAAAAAGCAAACCCATAGACAATAAGAATAGTAAAGCTCTGAAATATACCACCTTCAGAAATAGTCACCAACACTGGAGGATTTGTGAAGGTTGATAAAAATGAAATAAACATTATACACATATACCTTCAGAAGAGGGTAACAGATCCTGCCTAAATCCTTTCAATTCCTACTTCCCTATGATAGCAGTACAAATCTATTTTTTTCCTTCGACACCATCAACTCTTGGAAAAATGAGTTCTTCATCATATTTATATGGTTGCTATTAATTTCTGTGGAACAGCTTTCACCAGTTCCTTCAAAGAAATTAAGAACTCGCACACACCTTCTCCCTTGCTATCTTTTCTCCTTTACCAATCAAATCCAATACTAAATACCCACTTTTCCTCTTCCAACTTCTGTACAATTTATTCCTTCCTATCTTGCATTTCAGTTAACTTTTCCCAACTATTTTTATAACTATGCAAGTGCCTGTGCATGTATATATTTGTCTTCCATAACATAAGACTTGCTCTAGAAAGGACATACTGATGTTAAATGCTCAGTGGAAAAGAAGAAACTCAAGCTGAAGGACAGGTATTGTAAAAGTTAAAAAACCTCAGACATAAGGTTGAATGTTGTAAATAATAAAGTGCACATGGCATGTTTCTTTCAACAGCAGTCAAGTTCTCTCAGCAGCTTGCAGAAAAACAGAGCAGACTACCTAAACCATCTTCAGCATTAAAAAGTTTTATCAGAATTAGATATAAGATAAAGTTAGAATCTGAGCATTTAAGATTGGCCTACTCTGTTTGTAACTAATTCTTCATCAAAATCCTATTCTGCTACATGTCCTTTAGCCAACTGCAGCCTACCTACACGTTTGGAAGAAAGGGCATTCACAGTGGATTTACCGTAAAAGATATCACTGAACATAGTTTGCTATTAGAGCTCACCTAACTTCCTCTGGGCCTCCTTCTCCATGGTCTAAAACATTTCCTCTAAAGCTTCTTAACCACTCTTTTTTTTTAATCTTGCCAATATTTGCTATACTTAAGAAACAAAGATGGCAGATAAGACATCTTAGAGATTCAAAAAAAAGGCAGCATGGCATCCAGGTCATAAAGAATATTTCTTGCTTTGATTTTTGCCACAACAGCACTCTACAAGTAACTTTGTATGACACATGTAACTAATGAAGGACTAGTCATAACTCATAGCTAAAATTTATTTCACCTTTTCTATTTAACATAGAAACCCCATCACAAAAAACCCCCATATATTTTCCACAGTATATGGAGTACAGAACAAGTAAATAGTATAAAAGCTGTTGTTTCCCTCTTATGTATGAGCAATTAAGGTGGAAAATTAACATTGGCCTTTTTACATAGAAGTAGCTCATTTCCCTGCCATGAAAAAGGTTTGAAACACATGGCAGACAACATGCCAAGAACAGCACGTTAATTCTCTAGTCTCCAGCAACATGGCAAATAGTCCCTGCTTGCATAATTGCACTCTAGTAAGAGAGACATTCTGCCTGTATTAGTGCATATGTGAGTGCTTTTTGTTTTGGAATTATAGAGTATTTTCAAAAATAGGTCACTGGAAAGTGAGAATATTGCAGAAATGATTTGCTGGTCTCTGGAGAAGGTAGGGTCTGCAATACTTTTATTCTATTAACAAGCCAATTTATGAGGTAGCGTATGCCAGCTCTTAAAGATACTTTAAATTAGATATGTGGGTAGGGGCAGCAATTACAGGTAAGAGATGGGAGCGGTTCTGAAATATTTACCATGCAAACAGCAGTGGTATTATTATGCAGCAGAACTGCTATTATGGAAGTGTTGTAACCAGGCAATATATTCACACTAGACAATCAACATTTTAAAGGTGTCAAGTTTATGTCAAGATCTGTCACAATAAAAGAAAGCTACAGAAAATACTAATTAAAACCATATGTTTTCTTCTTCAGGTTTATCCTCAGCTGCCCTCATCCTATGACTGACTTTAGTATGAAGGAACTAAATTAACTTTCAAATTTTCATTAATATTTATGAAACATGTCAGACCAAATTTCTAAAATATTTTTTCTAGTCACAGATTATTCATTTTAGCAAAGAGTAACTTCATTATGATATCTTGCACATCTGCAGAAATGCTATTTTTACAAGTGAAAACAAGTTACGGTCTACATATACTTACCCATAGTTGTCTTTGCTAATACAGAGGATATAGTCACTCAAATGCACATGATTAAATTGCTGTAATAGAACGAGCTACTGTCTATCAGTTCAGCTGTGGTAACTGACTATACAATTACTCTTAGCCTCTCTCAATTCTGAGATAAATGTGTCAGGTTTAATCAGCCCTGACAGAAAGCTGTTTATTAGCACCTTTTATTTATAAAGATCAGAGAGCTCTTTTTCCCCCTGCAATTTGCAGAGTTCTTCTGACCCATCAGTGAAATTCAGCTACTAAGACAGGATGCAGCAACATCAGATCAAAAACAGGTAGGGAAAAAACTGTTCCAAGACAGCAAATGGTCTCTCAATAGCAGCTCTGCCTTCCAGCACAATGACCATTTATCACCAACTTGGTGCAATTTGCAAACAATGATCTGTTCCACTGTTCAAAGAATTAATAAGACATGACCTCAGTACCGAGCCCTAAGGAATACGTCTTATAACCACACACCAGTAAGACACTGAGCAGCGGACCATCTCCCTTGAAGTCCAGCTGTCCATTCAGTTTTTCAGTCACTTTATGGTCCGTCCATCTAGTCTGTACCTCTACACTTTGTCTGTAATAATATTATGGGAGATTACATCAAAGACCTTGCTGAAGTCAAGGTAAATGACATCCACTGCTCTCCTCTCCGCAGAGCCAATCATCTAACCACAGAAGGCACTTAGGTTGGTTGGGCAACACTTAACCATTCCTAACTACATGCTAGCTCTTCCCAGTTACTCTCTTGCTGCTTTGCTCTCCATTTACAGGAATTTTTATACATACCTATTATGACTTTTCTTTCTAAATACTCCTACTTCCTCTTTTTCTTCTTAAAAAAGCTATAGATGTTCAATATGAAATAAGCTTCTGCCTAGAAGTACGCTGAACACAGTGCCCTTCCAAATTATTCATGGTGTTTCATGAATTGATGAAAATAAAGATAGTTTCATGTGTCTTTAATGTGATTCTGTTACAAAGCTAATAGAAAAGTGTGTTACAAGTCAGCTTTGATGATAAGAAGCCTATTACAGACAATGGCAATACATGCCAACAATGGGCGAGAAAACAGCTATTAGTTCATTAAAAAAAAAAAAAATAATAATAGGGTTACAATGAGGGTTGGGGAAGGATTAAAGGAGAACAGACTTGATGTAGGGGTTTTCTGTTAATGTGCTCAGAATGACTGAAAATCAAACTTTTGTAACTTTAGGCTTACTGATATCCACTTTTTCACTACTTTGGGGCACTGGTATTAACTTTTTGACCTGCTATTGCTGATAAGAAACTCCTAAGTTTATCACCAAATTCAATACAGACGAAGTTAATAGCCTTTTATTTCCTTCATCAAGTTTACTTTGGACATATGGCAACAATTTGTCATCGATCAAATTATCTGTCATGGAAGCCACTTTCTTCTGTTGCTTGGTAGATTTTTAACAGGGCAGAAATTTTTTTTTATTAAAAAATAAGAAAATGCCATAAAACAGATGCAACAGAAACATTCAGACATTTTTTGAAAGTGATAGAATGTTAAATTGACAAGTTTGTGTTTATCCCATTAACTAATAAATCCTGGTCTCCTTAATTAGCCATTACTGTGCTATACTTGTTAGTACAAAGTTTCTATCCAGTAAAAGTTTTAGGATTCCATGTTGCTATTGCCTAAAGCACTGAGGGAAAATTACGTGCATGCATTTTGTTTTCAGACAAATTTAACATTATATAATAAAACAAGTTATGCCTATTGTTCTCATTACAAACTCCAAATTAAAGAACAGAGTATATTTTAGGATCGCTCGCATTAAGAAGTTTGGCATATAGTACATCCTCCAAAATCATCTCATAACTCTAGATACTTTTATAATATTTAGCTCTTACTTAATCCTACCATTCACTTTAAGTTGCTTAGTTAACCACAAGATAAAATTAATTTCCATTGGATAGGAGTTCTGCAAAAATATTTAGCTACCTGGTTGCCTCCTTTTGTTTGCCCTCTTATAACCCCAGTTGCATGTATGAGTTTAATGGTGTAGGATTGCCCTTAATTTCCTCCTTCTACTTTTCCCCCCAGGAGGCATCTGTTCTAAAAGCAGCCACTCTATATCTACCATGTGGATATCCAAATAGCCTTTTATTTACTATGATTGCTTTTCTTAACTCAAGACACAAAGCATGGAAACATACATACATCTGTTCTTACGAGTTATTCAGATCTACAAATGCGTACTCGTGCTTTGCTTTTTAAGTCAGCTCTAAAAAATTAACTGCATACCAAACTTAGATGAGCATATTAAGTAAGTTTAGGTTAAGTAGTGATTCAACATTTTTGAGATTTACAATATAATAACCTATAAAATATGTATAATTTTAAGAAGAAATTTTCAGGGAATTTTATATAATTACTATAGATACTATTATCATGACTTATACTGTACCTGAGCTCCATAAATATATTTATCCAGCATTTTGCCTCCTATCGTTTGTCCCCCTACATCCCACACTTGAAGAGTAACATTCAAATTTCCTGAAAAAGAAAATAATACAGATACTGGGTAACCTGGAAAATTTAAATGCAAATAAAAGTAAGGATATATTATCACAGAAGGTAATACAGTTCTATTATATCAACAGCAATAGCTTTTACAAGTATACAATAAATAGTAACTAAATAAATTTCAACACAAAGATGAATGTATCATTTGAAAAAACTCACTTGTGTCCAGCTAAGTTAAGATGCAGTAAAACTACAGCTAGACATTACCATATTTCATATTAACAGAAAAATAACTGGAATTGCACAGTATAACATTCCTGACTAGAAATTATATAGCGTACTTCACTGAAGAAAACTGTAAAACTTTACAGAGAGAGTTCTAAAGCACAGTGCTTGGAATTGAAAGGTAATATAATTAACGTCAACTTCACCACATTATTCCACACGCTGTGTCCCTTCACTACCTTCCTCCAAGTTTTCCTTACAAATCTAGAAGCAGGGAAAAGCTTCACAGTAACTGCATTTGGTAGGGATGCTCTTAGTACTATACAGTTAAAAAAATGAAAAATGGAAATACACATATCTAACTTGAGGATGCAAAACTATGATTATTTCCTCCACCCACTACCCAAAGCAGGCAACTAAGTTGGACATGATTTACATGTCCAATTTCATCTTTGAAGAAACTACACCAAGAATAGATCTTCCTTTCTATTCTAAACAGTTTTTAAGCTATACTGAAAGTGTTAACAAGCTTTCAAAAACAAAGAAACATAAAATCAGTCAAAATACAGAATATCAAGTCATACATATTCTGCAAGCTAATAACTCAAACTCACAGACTAAACACACACACACACAAACATAGTAAAGTATAATTTGGCTCACGTTGCATGGTGAAAACTGTTTTCAAAACTGTACTGATTACCTGGAAGCACCAAACTTTAATACAGTGAGGTCTGATGAAAATTTTTCTAACCTACATACAACTCACATCACTTACATGTTAATAACAATTCTATATACTCACAAATCATCATAACTCCCTATTGATTTTACTCCTAGATTTAAAAAAAAAAGGCAACAAACTTCACATCACAACAATTGAGTTGAGTGAAAAAGAACATCATTTTTGACTGCTAAAAAAGGTATAATCTTAGTTCAATTATTTCGTTATTCACAACTTTATTTTACACAATGTGATCTATTCCACAATCAATTTATAACTAACACAGTCATTAGTTACGTAAGTGTGCTCCATAGAAATATATCCCAGCACTCAGTGAATATAAACAACAAATTAGAACCATATAGCTGAATATATGCTATTTGTGGTATTAAATATACCACATTTTATTTTTATGAAGCATCTTGCTTTAACCTGATTAAAAGTGCAGATTTCCTAAACTGTTACTTTGCTTTCAAATATATAGAGATGAATGTGAGACAATCTACTCAGTATTTTTAAGGTACACTGCGTTTTATCTAACAGTAAGATAAAGAATTTCTATATGTAATACAATCAATACATCATAAACATTCCAGTTCAATAAAGCCAACCTTTCATAGAATAAAAAGCTTATTTCTTTTGACAGTGCATATACTATGTATTAATTATTTTTAAAGCTTAAAACATAACTGACTGCACACAACGCAGGAAAGTCTTCCATAAAGCATCTGGCACGGATAAGCTGTCCAATCTGCAGTCAGAAATGACTATGCATCCTCCGTGGGTAAACAAACTAAACATGCACAAAGGCTCACCATGCTGCAGTGTTCTACCCCTAACTTGGTTGTTTGTATTCTTCTGGAAATCTACCATGTCATTCATGCCAGCTACTTGGGAAAAATACTTTATAAATATTATCAGTTTCAAACTCAACAATTTTCAGATGCCTAATTTTGTGTTCAAATGCTTTAAAAAGTTTCTAACTTCATTTTTGCTCCTAAGAGTAGTAATTATGCACAGCATACTGGGCTTAGTATCTGGGTAACTGTATGGAATGATCTGAGAAAATTTAATGCATGAAGTTAAATTAAATGGTATAACAGTGACTGTTCAACTTAAAAATCTACTGTTATGAATTATTTACTTTCCTTCAGTACAACAGAAAAAAAAGAAACTGGAAAAAAAAGATTAGAATGTTCATTTAAGGTGAAATGATTCTTCATTAAGACCTCACTAACTACTAAAATTCATGCTGATCATGTCCAGTCCAAAATCCTTCATCTCCTTTTTCTTTTTTTTTTTTTTTCAGTTAGGTGCCATAATACTTGTGTTCGGAAATTGCTTTTAGGGCTGAAAGAATGATATTAGAATTATTCTGAGTGAAGGAAAAACTCCAGACAATGTGCCTAGCAAATACTCAATTAACAACTATGATAGTAGCACATGTTTTCTGCAAAGAGTTTGAAATGTTCTATTTTTCCATAGATTTAGGAGGAACATAAAAGCTGGAAAATGACAATAAAAAGAAACCATGTATAAAAAGACTTAGAAATAAGTTTAACATATCAATAAAAATAACTAAAGAATCCCATAAAAATAATATGCAATATGCTGATATGGAACAAGAAACATTAGCACTTCTTTACTCTGCAGAAAACACAAGTGCACAGTACAAGTATCTAGATTGTTTCTGGTATGAACTGAAGCCACTGGGCTGACTCAGTAGTGATTCTGCAGAAGTATACTTGGTGCATCGGTTAACCTTACTTGAAGTGCTGCACAGTCAAGATGAAACTAAAAACACAAGTCAGCCCACTTCTTGTACTGACTTAAAAAAAAAAAAAATCCTTTTAACAGAAGAATCCTGTTTACTGGACTACACCCACAGCCCTCCTAAAAGTATTTGACTATGGCTCTTAAGAATCTCTACCAGCAGACCCTCTGACTAATAGATACACTATATAAGCAGTAAAATCAACACCACGGTTGCATCCAGACTACACAAGACACTGCATCAATAAATATACTGAAACTGATTTGCTTTTGAAAAAAAAATATTTTTAACAAACTGCATGAAGAGAATTTGTCAACAGTTGAACACTGAAAGTTGCTTTGTTCAAAATTCATCAAAGGTTTTCCTATTTGTATTAAGCCATATTGTTTTACCATGTAAAGTACTTATTTTCATTGCAAAACTGCATCAGTTACTAAAACTGGAGACAAATAACACTTTTATTTTTAAAAAAGCCCAAAAACCAGAAAAACAGTACTTTATTTTACAAGCTAAAATACATTTCTAATGTGGCCTAATGTAAACTTCTGTGCAATTCTAGAAATCAGCAACTTTAACTTCTGAAAACTTTGTTTACAAGAAAAAAAATTCAACTACTGAACCACCAATGCACCAATTCTCCTACTAAATAAGAGAAATTGAGGGGGTTTTCCTATTGATATACATATTATAATTTCTGTGCAGCAGTATGAATTAACCTTTCAAGTAAACACAGCAGCTCTGCAAACCCAGAACTAATCAAGAAATTAGAAAAATCCGCTTACTTAAGTAATGCTTCCCATTCCAGTATTTAGAAATTTTACCTCCCTCCTTCTCCTTTCCCTCACTCCCCACCACCAGTTCAGCTTACCTATAAATCACAGAAATCTATAGATACCTAAACCCATATATAGGCATAGGCGAAACCAGAATGACGATCTGCAGAAAAACGCTTCTTTCCGAATATGAATACATTCCACAAACGCTACTATTTTGTTAATGATAAATGAGGAAAATAAATGTACAGACTTTGTTGCCGTTTTGGTGCTATATGGTGCTATAAAACCTTCTCATTTTATTACAAAATAAACTAGAAGTAAAACATGAATGAATCAATAGTTGATAATTTTCCAAATTTTCCAAATTTTCTACTCCACAAGAATATTTAGAATCCCAGTAACATACTAATAGCTTCTGTATGCTTAACAGCTGGAAAAAAACTTGCAAAATACAAGTTCTCAGCATGCACACTGCATGATTTGTGTACACATTCCACTTGCAAGTACTGCTGTTAAGTATTATACACACTGGTATTTTTAGAGGCATAAGCAGGACAATAAAAAAATTATTCTGTTGATTTTATGGAGAAATAAGCACTGAAATTTGGTACTTTATCACTCACCAGACACTAAAAAAGCAAAATGGCCAAACCAAACGTGTGAATGCAGGAATAGTCTGAAAAGATTATTCTGTTTCACTTATCAAAATATATAAACATAATCAAGAAATGATTGGCAATATAATTTTAACAAAACAAGTTCAAGAACTGTATATATTTTCTTATAACTTCAGTTTACAGCTAAAATGCTTCATTTCTAGCTTTGCTTCCCTCCTCATCCTCCACAAGGAAAAGAGACAGAACTATAGAGCTTGCACCAACTTTATCAAACCTCACTACAACTTTTAATAATTACACATATTTTGCTATCTTCTTCTGATTTTTGAAGCCAGAAGAAAATGCATTTAATGAAATATTTGCATAGCTCGAAACTGAGCAAACACAAAATCAATGAAAATACTTATTTCAAACCCCCAATTGTTCAGAGACAAACTTCTACCAGCAACTATTCTTTTTTAATTATTTCTTTTCATTTTCCATGCAGTCTGCTGCAACTGGCATCTAAATAGTTTCTTTGCAGTCCTGAACTGAAAGATCTTGAATGCTCAAACTGTATTTTTATGAGTGCCGAGGGACCCTAAATTTTAGTGGTCTATTAAATGCCAGCAATTTCATGCTGCCTTGCATAAAACAGCATTCACATATTAGAGCGCTGCGATTCCATAGCTGCATTATGCTTCTCTAACACAACTCAAATACAAGTTGTGTATTTCATTTAAAAAAATGAAAAAAAGAAAAATCTATTTCTTTCAAAGCACATATACTTTTGAATGAATATATTTAAAGTTCCATTTCATTGTTGTATGTTACACTATCCACATGGACAGTGAGTACACTCATGTAGAGATAATAAAAAATCATTAACATAGATAGCATTCCTTTTATTTGAATTCAGTGTTTTACTTAAAGACATAAGTTGCAAATGCATAACCCTTTGTCATGTGGCAAGAACACACTAACAAAATTTTCTCTGAATAACCTGATTTACTTTGCCATAAGAAGCACTGTACTAAGCTTATTTGGTACACATTACTTTGAAGAATCTCTTTCCGCAAGCCCTACTCCTGCCCAACCTTTCAGTGTTACTTTTTATTCTCTTACCTGGCAATATTATCCTTTTCAAGAAGAAGTCCAATCCTATGGTTTGTCTGTACTGTTTTCCAAATGTTTCTTGAGCAAAACGTGTAGCTAAGGATGTCTAAAACAGAACAATACCAAATTAAGTTGTCGTTTTAAACAGCAAAAAACTTGATGTTAAACCAGAAGTATGAAATACAGTTAAGCACTTTTTTAATCAATGCATGCCAACAGTGTCCATGGATTTGGTCTGACGAGCATTCCAGCCAGCTTCAACATAATAAGAGGTCACTTCTCCTATTAAAAAGGTTACTAATTTATGTAAAAAGAAGCAAGGTGCATACATCCTTTGTATTTCAAAGGTACTGTGATAGTCATATTAGAAGATATTACACAGATTTGAATAAGACGTCATTCGTACGCTCAAACTGAAATAAACCGAAGTGACAATATCATTACCTGAAGAGACTATTTTTAAAAAGCATTTATTTCCAAAACAAGGGTCCTTCCCTGGTACAGAACACCACAGTCCCAGACCAACTTTCTGGGAGGGAACAGAGATTTGCACAGTGCAGAGTCCCACAGGGGCTCCAAAGTGTGGCAGATTCCCACCACTGTATATCTAAGTTGCAGGATCAGATATTACATGATAGGAAAATTATTTTCTTGTATACAGAAAATTCTAAAGTCATCTTAAGAATTCACATTTGCAGAATCATTCCTTTAAGCAGAACTTTGGAAACTTATTTCTTCAATTTATATTTTGTGGGTTTATGAAAGTAAGTAGACCAATACACTGTTGACCTAATAATCAGCTTTTACTACATACTGCTAAAAGGATACACAACTAAGCTACATAAAGTAATGAAGCAAGGCATTTATATTCTTTCACTAGTCATTTAAGTTCACAATGCAAGGGAAGGAAAAAAAAAAAGGAAAGAAAGAAAAAAAAGAAAAGAAAAAAGCCCTAGAAGCCACAGATTAAAAAAAAAATTTAAAGAATACGAAAGCTTTTATTGTGAAAAAACAAAAATTAAATACATTAAAAATGAATGTCATACTGATAAAATACATCCTACATCAAATTAGTGGTGTGTACTTAACAAATCTCTTGTTGATGTGACATCTGAAAATATCAAGAGAGAGTAATTGCAGAAAAAAAATCTAAATATGCATTTACACATACAGGGGAATAAAAGCCTAAAGGCCTCACAAAACCTTTGCACTGCCTGAGGGAACTCAAATGGGCAAGAAGTATTTTTTCTGCCAGCTTTCCGTTCATCCAGACCCAAAGAGATGAGTCACATTGTTATTAGAAATAGCTGCTAAGAGCACACAGAGTTAAAAATGCAATAGCAAAATAATGCCAATAGTTCTGAAACAATTAGAATAGGCAAGTTCTGTTACTAGAACGGTTATAACAAAGTCTAAATTATGCTAAAAATGTCAAATGTACACAGGAAGAAAAGGTAAAATTACTCTTTTTGCATGAAAACATGGTCACCAGAGCTCCAGCATTAAAGCTCTAGTATGAATAGCCAAACATTTATTCTGCTATTAAATTACCTGTGAAGTAAACATAAGATTTATTGTTTTCTCATTTCTATATCACATATTTATTCCTATCACTGTCCTATATATGTAGTAAGTGATGTTTTGATATTGGAAGACACGTTTAGGAAGTAATCCAAAAAGTCAATTAAAGACTATGGCAACATTTTCATTTACTTCACTAAAGTCAAGCCCCAAGAGGATTAAAAATAAATAAATAAATTGGGGGGAAAAATGCAAGTAAACTAGAAATAGCATGAATAGGGTTATATATTTATATCACTGTGGAAAGGGTGAAGACCACAGAGGATGAATCATGAGAAGATTCTTCTGCCTACAGCTATGTGACAGGACTACTAACAACATGCAGAAAATAAAATTCAATACAGATTTAGACTGCAGTACTGAAAAAGTCAGTAGAACTGATTCTTTTAATCACAATAGTTAGTCTGTCAAGACTACAAAGACATTATTTTTAATCTGTCATGACCCTAAATATGTAGATAACAACAACAATGTTGCAGGAATATACCATACAGCCTTCTCCTTCAAATTTTCCTTATCATAAAAGTAACCAGTACCCACAGTACAGATTAAAATATCATCTAACTATATTCTATATTCTCCAACACACTAATTTAGATCCCCATTAAATAAGCAACCACTCCCTTCTTGTTTTAAGGGCTCAGTAAATATTAGCTTTATCACTCTGTGACACTTGATATTCCCTCAGGGCCTCTAGGGGTGTTAGTGAAAATAAACAACATGCATTCAATTAACAGCCAAGCAATAAGAGCAGCGAATAATCAACAGCATGGCAAAGTTCTCAGACAGTTTTCCTCCACTGTGCTCTTGAATGTAAAGGAATTTATAGCAGAAAATCATTGACTAACTCCTTTTTAATTTTTTTTCCTAATAAATATTAGAGTTCAAGGTGTTGGATTACCAGACTAGAATCCTCTATTCACAGAACAAACATTTATCCACAAAATACTAAGAGCAACAGTTTAAATGTCTCCACAACAGTCAACAAAGTCATGTCAATGCATATTCAGGTACCTCTACCTCTCAGGTACCTCTATCTGCAGATACTCCCTTCAATCCTGAAACTGTTCCCTGCCATGCTTGCCATAAAAGATTATGTATGACAGAATCTTCTCTGTCAATGTAAGGATATGTTGAGTGCAATCTATGTAAAAAAATAACCAAAGTTAAATAATCATTCAGTAGAACTGTAGTGATCAGTGACTGGTTTTGAAAAAGATTATGCTACATTCATAAGATTTCAACCACCATTATAGAGATCAGATGACAGTATGATATCAAGAAGGCCTTGTTCCTTTATCTATCTCCTAAGACAACCAGGCCACCAACTTTCATAGCAGACTTTCCATTAGACCCAGTCTGACAGGTTCACACATTTGTCACACAAAGCAAATGTTTAGAATGCTCATATGCTGTTCTGAACAGCAATACACTACTGAAGGTTGGTGTGATAAACTCCCTCCTTTCAGACAATAAAAAGTCTGAGTTTAACATACTTCAATAAAAAAAAATACATCAAATTAATAGTATTCTAAGGGCAAAATACAATGCAATATTTGGGAAGGTTTTTCTGGAAACAAAGATGTGATTAAACCACACAGGTAAGGCAAGATAATCCTTGTTTCCATTTGTCACTGTCAACAAGTCACAGTACAAACTGCTGACATGCTGTTTCTAAACACCTACCTTCCATGTAAACAGAAGAGAAAAAAGGCAAACCCTACTTACGAAATAAATGGAAATACACTGAACATCAAACAGAACAAGCAATGATAGCCAGCTCTAACTGACACTGACCACTCACCAGGGCAGCACAGAAACTTGGAGAAAACCCCACCAATGACGATTATTTGAGTAAAATCCTACAGAAGAAGCTTTCAGAAAGTCGAAGTGTAGCATCATAGTTGTAAGGAAAAAAAAAATAAAACCAAAATTCAATGGGATGCAAGCACATAGTTCTGAAGCCATGAATTTCCACTCATATATCAATTTTACCAGCCAACTGAGAATCCACTTTTCAAAAACACGTATCTATTCCTTCCCTCACTCCCTCCTAGAACATCAATGTTGCTCTCCAAGCACAGCAACATTCACCCCTCAGTCATGTCCTACCTCAACTGGCAAGAATTTTAAAACAAACAAAATGAAAAGAAACACTAGGCTAAATAATTAAATGCTTTAACTATCATAAAAACATGTAACTGTCCAATACAGAGAATTTCTCACTGAGAACAGTCTAGCTTTATTGGGGTTGGATGGGAAGTATTTTGTAAACAAAGGAAGAAGTTCTGCCACCTGAAGCTGGTGTCTTTCCACCACACTCCTAATTACTGATGAAACTTTGTTCACTCTAAAAGAGAAAATTATCAAGACTTTTTTGACATTGGACATGGATCTATGAAGCTAGACCAATCTGCACAGGACACGATGCAATTTTCCACTTGCAAGACTCAACAATAACAGTGGTTTTGTCAACACTGATGAAATTTTTGAGCCCCTGTTTAAAAACAAGATCCAGAATTGGCACAATGCTTAGAAATCTGGCATCCTAAAAAATCCCAAAGCAAGCTGGACACCACTCTGTATTCCAGCCTACACTTTAGCTCCCACATTAGGTCAAGCATTGGCTCCTTCATCTTCATAATCAGCTGTTAAAAGGAGAAGAAAAAGGTAGGATGTTCCTGCTATCATACCTTAGACCCAGCTGCAACAGATGGCAGGAAGACAGAACCTCAGCTGCTTGGCGCCTCCTGCATGGCTATTTTTCAGGACCTCCCTGCCCCTGAATAGCTCCAAGATTTGCTTCCTGAGGCCTAAAACGTTTTTCAACAGTAGTAAATCAGAGTAGTTCTAGCTCAAATCAGCATCATTATATACTTCAACATTAAGCCAATCTGTGCATAGCAAGAGTAGAAATATCTGGATAATAATACCACTTTTTTTAATCCATACTAGTACTGCTGGTTTATTTTAACAGAAAATCATTCTGGCTCGGGATGAGTGGGTTGCTTTAAAACCTAGGTGCATAAGGCTACTCTGTATATATATGGTCCTTCCTGTAACCAAAATCAAAAAGCCAACTGGTATTAATAATTGCTGTTTTATTTCATCTGACATTGTCCCCACTTCCGATTTCTTTTGGGATTGTTCTCCTAGTTAGTCTAGTTCATTAAAATAATTCTTTGTTATTATCTTCTTACTAACCAATCTTGCCTTCCTCAATTTTTCTTTTTAACAATTTACCCTTTTCTTACTATCTCTATTGCACTCAAACACTTTTTCAGATTCTATTGTCTCATTCCTCTCTTTCATTCCTTCTTCCATTTCTGCTCTTCTCCCCTTAAAATTCTAAGTATGCAATTATTCATTCAACTACCACAAAACAAATTAGTAGAAGCACAATATCCCTCCCTTGCCTCATGGATAGGGCAATTCCCAGCTAATGGAAACATAAACATTACCCTTAGCTTGAACTGGCACTAATTTGTTTTTAAACCGCTACCAACCCTTGCATAGAACCTGAATCGCATTGCTTCTAAACAATGGATGAGGAAAAAGAAACTAAGTTTACACCTTTGGCCAGTTGACTCGCAAAGACATATTTTTTTTTCCCCTGGAGAACTGAAGACCAGAAAGCCCCAGACGGCCAAGGGGAAAGAAATAAAAATATATATACACTTTTTTTTTTTTTTTGGCAGGAGGACAAGCAATAGAAAGAAGTCAGATATGAACATCTCGCACTAAACACCAGACACAATCTTTCCAAGATATTATCCATTATTCCCTACGCTCCTCCTGTCCAATGATCCCAGCAACAGAGGAAGAGGAAAAAACGTCTTGCACAGTAAGTGAGAGGCTAAGTATGCATGTGTGTAAAGACCAGCTGTGAACCAGATGTGAGAGGCACACTATTTAGAGTTGAAAACACATAGACATACATGTTTCAACAAGTACGCGGAACGAGTAGCCAACAAAGGACAGGAACCTCAACAATTTAGTCTTCTGAGGTGCTTGAAATAGCAGTAGGTATATTTTATCCTTCCATTCCATGACCCAATCACTTCTTTATTTTCACAAGACCTTACAATAAATCTATTATTGCAAGTGTTTGCTGCTAGGCCCTCAGGATGGCTGGAAGAAGCTTCTATTACAGCATCATCTAGGGGGGACAGGAGGAAAAGCAGCCCACCATGGTATAGCTGCTGCTCATGCAAAATAAACTGCACTTGAAGCACAGGATTCCTAGAGACAGCAGGAGATTCAGTGAGTGGCAGCTCCCGCATGAGAGGTAGGGACCAGCAGGAATATACATCAAAACTCAAGAACACTTGAAAATCCATGTTTGGCAAGAGGTCTTGCCACAAGGTGCTGAATAGCAGTAGTGAAAGGATTCCTCAGCTTGAATGGAAAACTCCGGGGAAACACTACCAGTGAAACAGGACTTCAGCTGTCAATCCTGTGTATTTATTATGCTCTCATCACATAGTCACTTGGAATTGCCCATCTACTGACTGAGATGAGTACAATACCACTTCAGACTGGGTTTATAACCACTGGAGACAAAAAAAATGTTTAGTTTCTTCACAGAGCTCTGCATAAGTAAGTGAGCAAAACCATGCGTGTACTTTCCATACAAGCTTATTTCTACTAATCGCAGGCAGTTCATTTAAACCACCACTAAGAATACTTCTATTTTTCACATGAACTGTGAAGCACACAGACCTTCTGCCTCCCCGTGTTTTCAAAAATTAATGATAAATGAAACCTTCAAACCTTCAATAACCTTCAAACGTACAATAAAATTACTATTTTTAGGCGGATCTCACAAAAGGATTCAGGCTACATGTGGCAATAATGTTCACCTGTGCATAGTAAAAATCAGTAAGTATTTTAACAGGTAAGAAAACAGCCTCTTTTTGCCTTCTCTGGTCTGTCAAAATTTCTCTTTTTAAAAGACAATTTGTTTATAAACAAACTTTTATAAGTAGTACTTCATTATGTTGACAGAAGAAAAACCCTGCAAAAGTCACAAACAAAAACTAAATTGACTCCAAAGGGCCTTTCCAAACTCTGAACAGGAACTCAAATAGATGCATGCTCTTCTATCCACCTCAGGAGGTTACTAGCTCTGAAGCCAAAACGAGAAGAGCCTGTAGATCCAGCTAGGCAACCTTCTCTGCTCGTCCTTTCGGCGGGAACCTCGAACTCACATGCTCGGGCCTGGCCCCGGCCCCCTCCCGGGCACTGACAGACGCGGAGAACAACTTCGGGCACCTCCAGCCGGGCGACCACCCGCCGCCAGTGCGGCCAGCAGCGCACGGGCATCACTGGGGGGAACCAGGACCAAGCAGCACCACAGTCACTACGTTACTAGCCGCTCCTTTCATTAAGGCTCAAGAAAATGGATTAAAGCCGTATACATCTATTTGTCGACCGAGCCTGGCCGGGTGCCGCAAGGGTACCAAAATCCCGACAGAGGGTTTCGCTGCCGAGTACGGAGCGGACACAGGCGGTCCCGGGGCGAAGCTACTCCCTGAGGAACCAGTCCCAGCTCTCCGCTACTCCCCGCCCCACACACGCGGGGGATACCAGGGAGAGGGAGAAGTACAGGGCCGGGAGTGAAGGGGGAGCAGTGAGCCGGCGTCACGGCGCCGGGTATCGCGACAACGCAGCGCGACAGAGTGGAAGCCGCCACGGGTTGCTCCCTCCTCAGCGGGGGAGCCGAAAGGAGCGCTGAGGGGGAAGGTCAGGAAGGGGGCTCAGGGCACCGCGGCGACGGAGAGGAGAGGGGCGCTGCCGGCCGGGGCCGGCACTGACCTTGCCAGTGGTGCCGTCCCCCAGCACCACTAGCTTGAGCTGGTGGTCCGGACTCTCCTCCTCCTCCGACTCCGACATGGTCCCTACGCCCCCGGCGGGGAAGGAGAAGAGGCGGAGGGCAGCCGGGAGGGACGGGGTGCAAAAGCGAGGAGGGGAAGGGGGAAAGGAGCGAGCGCCGCGCTCACGGAGCCGGCAGCACTGCAGAGGCCGGAGCCGCCATCTTCCCTCAGCACACCGCCGTCGCTATGGCCCGCACGGGGCGAAACCAACGAGAGACTAGAGAGAAGGGGGAGAGGGTAGCTCGCAGGCGGGAGCTACAGCAACAAGTCCAACAGCCGCTACGGGCGCAAGCAGGGGGCACCCGCGGAGCCCTCACTTCTGCCTCCCCCCCAGCGGCTGGGAGAATGGTTCAACCCGCCTGTCAGCTGCGGGCAGCGGTGGTCTGGCCCCGAAGTGACGCCCCGCGCGGTAACCAGGGAGCGCGGAGGTCAGAGGTGGCGGGGCGGGCTGCCGGGGGGCTCGGAGCGGGGAAGTGCGAGCGGGGTGGTCCCCAGAGGCGTGCGCTGGGAGCAGGGAACCGGCCGCCTGCGGTGCTTCACCGAGGGGCTGCGTTGCCGTGCTAGCTACACCCGCCTCCGTGACCAGGTCCCGTTCAGGGCCGGGCTTCCGCACAGCAGCAAGATGCATTAGTGTTTTTAAAGAAGTGTGCTAACACAGAAAGCTCATAACAGTGGCAAGCACTGCACCGAGTCCTGTCTAATAACCCCATGTTGCAGCACAGTCGTTCTTGACAGTGCTCTGCCTAAATTCCTCCTAAACCCACCTGATAGGGATGCCACTGCTTTCTTGCATGATCTGCTCGGAACCTTTCCATCTATACAGTCAATTAGTAAGAAAACTTGTCGACATAGCCCTAACTGAATTTTAAGCCATTATTTTGTTAGGCACAGTGACCACAGAGAACACTTATCCTCTTTCACAGCAGCCTTCCACGTATTTGAATGCCGTTAGCATGTCGTCGGTCTGCCTTCTCCGTAGACTAAACAACTCATCTTCGTTCAGTCTTTCTCTAGGTTGTCTTTTCTGGACTTCTGATTATTCTTGTTGCTTTTGTTTGGCCTCTCTCCACTTTCTTGAAGTGGTGTGCCAAGAACTGCATACAGTACTTTGGTTGAGGCCTTATGAGTACTGAGTAGAGTGGAAGTATTACTTCATGTGTCTTACATATGAGACTCCTGTTTATATATCCCAGTATGATGTTTGCTTTCTTCACGGTATGACATTGCTGACTCATACTGTTTCTGATTTACTAAAAAACCTCTGAATCCCCTCCTGTTATCAGAATTTCATACACTTTGAGGTTTTATTCCTGCTCAACTGAGCTCCTTTATGCTTGTCTCCATTGAATTTAATCCTATATTTCAGGCTACTCAAACAATTTGTCAATGTTATTTTATTTATAGTCTTGTCCTCCAAAATGCATGCTATCCCTTCCAACTCATTTGTATCTACAACTTTAGGAATCATATTCTCTGTCCCAAAGTAATTCATAAAGATATCCAATAGTACCAGATCCCTGCAAGCCCCTGTTTGACATATCTTTCTGACAAGTGATAACAATTCTTTGGGCGTAGTTTAAATAATTTGAACGAAAGAGACGGCTAGAACACTTTAAAGTATAGATATATTTTAATGGGTTCATTATCAAGCTAGGAATGTTTAGAACAACTTCATGTAATGCCTGAATAAAAATCATTCCTGTTTCAGTCTCTTTCAGGTTTTCTTTTCGAAATGTATGACAGAAATTTCCAGTATTACAAGTACACTCTTTTACTCAATCCTCAGCAGGATCAAGATCCCTTATTACTCATGCATTCAAGTGTTTGCAGAATTGGGGTCAAATGCTTTCCCAATGACATTCTGAAAAAAGGGAGGTGAAGAAACAAAAACAGAAAATACCCTAATTTCAAATGGAAAACCAGACACACATCTTTGTGACTTTCGTCATGCACTCATCAACTGTTTTCCACTTAAGATCATCTTTTAGCCTAATTATATTGCAAGTTCTCTTAACTAGGAACTTCAGCAAGATCATCATAAAGGCTCAGTTGAACAGCATTTCTTGGACAGAAGTGCAACAGGGCAAATGTGGAATTTTCCTTTATGATTTGTGACATACTGAAGGGTTGTACAATTGGCATTAGACATTTAAAAGCTCCATATCTCACACCAGGGCAGACTGGTGATTGATAAACCACTGTGGAGGGAACTGTTCATATTCCTGCTAATTCTGCCTCAATCACAGTAAGAAAGAACATAAAAGATTAATTCAAAGCTTCCCAATGCTTTTGGGGAGAAGCAGGGTTCTATTCAACCCTGAAAACAAGAATTAGGGGTGTTCAGGTTAAATGTACAAAAGCAGGATGATCAGAGAGCAAGGTGCTCCAGGTCTCTGGGTACATGTATTCTTGTTTGAAACTCAACAAAAAATGTGTGTATTATAATACTCATCCCCAAACTTAATTTTCTTCTTAGATTATATTAATTTTTCCTCCACAAATCACCCAGGCTTACTGTAAGTTAACATCATCAACTAAATGAGTGAACAATATAGAAAGAGCTGTTTCATCTTGAATATGGCATTTGCAGGCTTAAAGTTGTCTTGAGGCTGTGTATCTGATCTGTTTAAATAAGCACTTACATATTAAGGCCTAATTTGGGAAATACAGAGATTACTTGCTATGGATAAACATGCATGTTTGCTGCTGACTACCAAAAAGAATGAATGGAAACTGCCACAGGAGACAGCATACTAGCATAATCAGACAATTCAGCCCTCCAAGAGCCTCCTTGCTGTTAAGTGTAAAAAATCAGTGTACAAGATTAAAGCTGCCCAGTGGAGTTAATGCTTTAAGTAACAATACAACAATCAAAACTACCATTATTTCACTTTATACTAGCACAACAGAGCAAACAATCCTGCAAATCTGTATACATCTTATCTGTCGATGTTCAGCAAGCACAT
The DNA here is from genome assembly GCF_004027225.2 of Strigops habroptila. Lineage (NCBI taxonomy): Eukaryota > Metazoa > Chordata > Aves > Psittaciformes > Psittacidae > Strigops > Strigops habroptila. The sequence goes on from NC_044283.2 coordinate 15,001,573, forward strand.
TAACAGCGTGGTGTGGTTATTTTATGTGTGGTGGTACAGATTGTTGGTATCAGCACATCCCCTTTAGGGAGGTTTTCAAATGGAAATGTTTTAGTCTGTTTTAACTAGTTTGTTGTTCACTAAATATGAACGTATTATGTGAATATAATATGTCCATATGCTAAATATTAATTTTATAGATTAAAGGAAGCTGGTCTTGAACTGCTTGATGCTTTACAGGTAAAGAAAATATATGAGGCATGTTGAAAAGCACTGGAGTTAAGAAACAGAGCACGCTGCAATCAATTTTTTTTTTTCTATTGGTGGTAGTACACAAATAATTTTAAACTCTTCTGCGTTTTTAGAATACTAAGAAAAAAATCTCTGAGCACTGCCTTTGAATAGAGCTTTCACTGAAAAATGACTGTGTCACCCAATGGCACGGAAGACATATTATTTAGTGGACATTCAGTCAGTTGATATTTGCTCTTTTGTTTTTCATTATACTTTGTATTTTTTTAATGAAGAAATTTCACTAATAATCCACTGGTAATTGAGAATATTCTCAGTGATAGTGAGATCTTTGTGAATGTGTGGATTTTCTAGAATATAGTATGAAGTTGAATTTCCTACATGCAATTATCCACAAAAAAGCCAAAAATCATGACCGACATAGGAAGTAGCCGTATGCTTCTCCCAGGCTCTGAGAAAAGGTGTGAATCAAGCTGAATGATGTGGGATTCTGGGCTGACAGAAAAAGGAATGGCATGTGTGAGAGCCTGCAACCTTTCTGCCATCCTCTTCAGGAATGCAGGGTCGTTAGCTAAGGAGTCATCTGTGCTGTCCTCTTCAGCGCTTGATGGAAACAACACATTTCTCAGAGTGACTGACAGGAGCTGTGTCCTCTGTTACCAATACAAGCCATTCTTTTAACTTTTGCTCTGCTTTGTTTCCCTCTGTGCTTATGCAAGCACGTGCATTTCTTTTTGTTTCATTCATACCAGTTTTTTTATTTCAAGTCTCTGAAGCTGGGATCCATAGATGCTCCTTTTCTTCAGGGCGGAAATTGCCATTACATCTGTTTGAACGAGGAAAGTGTGCTTGGAAAAGAAAAGCAAAATTGTTGCCAAAAAAAGTGGAATGTGCATTCAAAAAAATTTAAGAGATTTACTTGCATTATTGTGTTGATTTTGCCACTCAGCCCTGGAGCAGAGTAGAAAGCAGCTGTTACTTTTAATTGCACTAGAGATTTGCAAATAAAACCCAAACTGTTTCTTCTTCATCAATACCATCTCTAATGTCTTTACCAGATAGTCTTTTCTTCTGCACTGCTTGATTACTGTGTCTTGAGTGAGACCCGGTGATTAATGCAGTTGACTAGACTGACAACTGAGTGGAAATGTTAAATAATCACTTGTTTTTATACATGTAAAATAACAGTTCCTACTCAAGTTGGAAATCCTTGCTTTTTGAAGGGCATTCTTCCAGCTTGCTTCCTTCTAATCTAAGGTCACTTAAGGAATAACTGCTTTAAATGCTCATTGATTACAGTGATGTAAATGTCTCTGGCCCAGACACTGCAGTGAACAAGACTTTCCATACAGGAATATGGTTAAACCGAAGGCCGCAGCTTTTATGAACTACATTGCCTAATAAAACAGGGAAGCACCGCTAGCCAGCTGTTCCCCACAAACTACCCAGTAAAACAGGACCAGTGAGGTTCACCGAGCACAAGACTGTGGAGGCCAAGCTAAATGTTTAAGAGAAGGCTAACCGCATCCTCCCTCCTGCAAAAGTGACCGAGGCAGGTGGTCCCAAGCAAAGTATCTCCTTCTACACTGTCTGTGCTAGGGAGAGAAAAGTAATAGTAGCTTTTTCCTTTGTGTAAGGTGCTAAATTTTGCCTGCTAACTGACACCTGGCTAGTATTTAAGGCATGAACAGTAATTCTGGCCACAGCTAACATGTAAAACCCACATTGGAAACTTGCTCTCCAGTTGTGTGAATGCACAAACAAGTTCTCTGGTCTTTCCACTAGCCAAATTTACTAGTAAAGCCACACCACATCTTCAGTGTGGTAAACACTTTTTCTCACTGTGGAAGGAAAGTGCTAGCCAGCTCAGAGCAGAAAACCCAGCAAGAGACAGACTAAATAACAACAGTTAAAGAAAGAGAAGGGGTCAAAGAGACCTTCAGAACAAGAACTAATCTGTAGAAGGGGCAACTGGAATTCACACAGAGTAGATCTAACTTCTACTGAGAGGGTTGTGCAAATTTGGGATTTCCCGCCTGAACACAGATGATCACTGGGAACTCCCGTTCCTTGTCTCCAAGCCACCACGTGTGCTAGAATAATGGAGAAAGCTGTCTGTCTCACAGTGTTGACCTGTTACCAGTCCAATATGGTCTATGAGGACAGGCTGAGAGAGTTGGGGTTGTTCAGGCTGGAGAAGAGAAGGCTCCAGGGAGTCCTTAGACAGCTTCCAGTGCCTAAAGAAGGCCCACAAGAAATCTAGAGATGTAATTTTTATAACAGCAAGTAGTGATCGGACAAGGGGGAATGGCTTTAAATTGAAAGAGGCTAGATTTAGATTACGTATTAGGAAGAAACTCTTCACTGTGAGGATGGTGAGACACTGGAACAGGTTGCCCAGAGAAGCTGGGGCTGCCTTATCCCTGGAAGTGTTCAAGGCCAGGTTGGACAGGGCTTTGAGCAACCTAGTCTAGTGGACTGTGTCTCTGCCCATGGCAGGGGGGTTGGAACTAGATGATCTTTAAGGTCCCTTCCAACCCAAACCATTCTATGATTCTATGAAATATGCTATGCCAGAGGTGCTGCCACCATCACTGATGGGCTTGGCCTTGGCCAGAGGCAGGTCCTTCTTGGAGCTGGCTGGCATTGGCTTCATCAGACATAGGGGAAGCTTCTAGCAGTTTCTCACAGAAGCCACCCTGTAGCTCCCCCACTACCAAAACCATGCCACACAAACCCAATATGCTACCATATCAGTCTTGTCTAAAAATTCTTTCAGCAAAGAAAACTGTCACATTAATCTGACAAACGAAGTAAACTTGTGTTGCAATGTATCCTATTTTCCACTTGCCTGGAGGGCTTTATTAATATTCTTTTTCACACTGAACTTTATGCCAAAAGAAGTCCCTTGGAAGAACATCAGTAGATGCCTTTATATAATGTATCAGTCTGTGAAGATATGATTTACTTGTGAACAATTCACAAGAAGACAAACTCAATTTTCTGAATAAATTATTAATTGCACATGATTTTTAAGACTTCCAAAATAGTGAATATATCCCTTTCAGCATTTTTATGATCAGCCTCTCCAACAGTAATCATTCGCTATCGGTCTCCATTCAAGGAAGTGCACATACATGAGTTGAATGAATCTTGACATGGGAAACCCACTGCAATCCCCTTTCTGCCAAGTCTAACTGACCTGCTACAAGTTGTCTATGATGTCAGCCTCAAAGGTAGGATAGAGCTTGGGGTTTCCTACCTTAACCTCTCCAAAAATATTTATCTTAAACAATAAACTGCAGATGTTGTAGTCATGACCGTTATACCTAAACATGCCGTTCTGTGTTCACTGCAGCACATACCAACCATGCTTTCAGTATATTCAAACCTAATTAGTTCCCCAGACCCCTAAGCTTTATTTTACTAGTCTCTGAATAGCATAGAAAAATATTCTGAGTTGTGATCCACTTGGCAAAAATTTAATCCCTGTTCCAGGAGCTTTTTTTCCAGAAAGAGATCTCTCTAGAGCTTGAATTATGTCAGTTATGCATCTACATAGCTCTTCAAGATGTTCCCATGCTGTATGGCAAAAAATGATATATTGACTATACCTGTGTACATCACCTAGTGAGCTGAGATCCTCATGCTTGACTACAGGTTTTAGGTGCTGTGAATATACAGGCAGTACAGTCAGGTGTACACCTCAGTCTGGAATTACTCAGCTGGATGCACACTTTCCTGTGAAACTTTCATGGGAGAGGTCTCCCATGAGAGACCTCTCCTTCATGGGAGACGTCTGCACTGACTGCAGACAGCCAAGCCTGATTTTCTTGACTAGGCAACTATTCTACCCCAAAATTAATTTGCAATGGCTGTAAAATGTCATTTAATAGCCTCCTACCCAGCTATGTACCGCTGTTAGAGTCTATGTAAGATACAGGGCAAGAGATGATGAAGCCTGGCGTTACCTCCACAAACCATACAGCCATTCATCAGCAGTGCTGTTTCAGTGCATGTCAGCTAATGAAGGCAAAGATGACTGAAGCACTAACCACCCCAGTACATTTTGCCAGAAAATGATCCCCATTTGGATAACTGAGTGTTTAACATGTCATAATCAGCTTCAAAATGTCTAATGTGCCCGACAGGCATTTGTGTCACTACCCAGCGTGGCAGAGGGCTCTGACTCACGTTCAGAGAGCAAACAGCTGCAGCAGTTCATGATCTTATCATTCCCACACCCTCCGTTGTTTGCTACCGCACCTTTGCCTGCAGTTACCACCACAGCAAGAGATTTGGCAGCCACAAACGTGCACCCGCACCTCACCCACACCACAGCCTCATGCCTTCATATGAACTTATCTTCCTCAGTGACTTAAGCCATGACATGAGCAGCGAGGCCAGGAACAAATCCCTGCTGCCACTTCAGCTGCTGTGACATCCAGCAAACTGGGGAGCAGATGTCCTGGCTGGTCAGCTGGGCATCACAATCTGATTCAGCAGCTGGCCTGTCGTAGCTCTAATAAACATATTCTCTTGGATATTATTAATATTATTTAACACAGTAATGCTCACAGCTGGAATGACAAAGGGCTGAAATTTCTGATACTTTTCCTGTCTTTCCTATTGCACATGACGAACTAAGATCAGAACTAACTGCCAATAGTATGACCAGCAGAGTTACAGATCTGGGATAATTGATTTTCAACACCCTGCTTTGTATTGATTTTCTTTTGATGTGGCATCAAAAGTTATGACTCACGCAAAATGCTTTCTCTCAGCACTAGCCTATGTGCTCCCAAACTAATTTCCTCCCTGGTAACCTTACATCTTTGAGAGCAGTTTGTTTACCACTGCCAAAACTATAAGCATTCCTGATGAATCTGGAGTAGTTTTATGGCATTATTATCTCAGATCTATGTTTAGCCAAACTATATAGATAGTAGCAACCTGGTAAATAAAGAAAATAGTAAGGAAGAAATAGTTAAGAGAAGCACACCAGGCAAAAATAAAAATAACACCTGTGACAGAGTTTGCATATCTAGTTCCAAACTCAAGTAGACCAAGATGAAATCTTGCAGTTAAGGTTTTGAGAATATGGAATATTCAACTATTACTAGTCAGAGATTACCTAATACCTAATACTAAGGATATACCACCACATATCCTTTTAGCATGCAATAGTGGATCAGATCCTGTCAGTTTTGCTTCACTCAGGCAAAATTCGTGCTGGTTAATAACAGACTAAAATTTGTCTTAAATTTGGCAATACATTAAATAAATTAAGATCTTGCACAGTTTATTGCACGGACCTGATGAAATACTATGAAAAATACACATCTAGAGTACTATGAGAATCGAGTTCAGACTTACAATCAGATGAATCGAGATTCAGACTTAAAATTAGATGTGCTAGCTCTGTAATCTCTTTCACCATGCAACACAATTTGAAATGTTTGGAGTAATTTTCTATGGTTACTTGCAATTAGAATACACTTTTTTAGAAGAAAATATGATATTTGAGTAGATAGTGTTCCTTTTAAGTGGACACTCACACCCTCAGCCACCCACACTGATGTATGTATCTGTGACTGCTGGAGCACATCAAGTGAAGTGCTTGGATTTTAGATCCCCACTGGCAAAACCAAACCTGTTGGATGCTATGCAATTCTGTCACTTCACTGTGGTGCTTCAGTGACAGCTGTAATCTTCTGAAAAAGAAACTGGTCTCATAAATGTCTGAGCTGTTTGGCCAAGTTCCTACGATCCTTTGCCTACACAAAACTGCCTTCTCAGGCTCTGTTATCCATTAAAATGTTACCAGAGAGCTCCACTGATCTCACTTTGTCACGCAAAAACTTTTCCAGAATATTCCCTGCAAGGTTTCAGCTTTAACTGATAGGTGTTAGTATGGTTTTGTTTGTCCTGAATCATTCAGTGTCTGTCTCAAATGCAAAACAAGGATCCTTGAGCCAGACTCTTGCCATGTACAGACATAAGAAATTTTTGGGAGATCAAAGGAGAAAATCTGGCTGGCCTGAAGGGTGATATCACTGCTAACCCTGTTTCATTTTCTGCTTAGTGAGAATGAAGAGAAGAAACCTTTATAAAACATACAGTGTAAACACAACAGAGGGCATGAGCCTGTCAGCCTATCACTGATATGAGACATGCATACCTGGATCCTGACAAGGACATTTTGTGAGCAAAGGCAATAACAAGGCTTTGAAAAGCACACATTTAAAAATGGTGAATGCTTTAGAGCTGTGCTCGTACAAGTTGTGATTTAAAAGGCTGGAGGCTTCAATCTGAGCCTCTAAAATTCAAAATGACAGAAACTTACAAAATTTTATTGCTCTGCATTTAATAAAATTTACATTTACAAGCTGTCAGTTTGAAACGCTGAATAACTCATAGTTTAGAACGCCGAACACCAGTTTTGATTGCACCTGAAGTTCACTGCTTCCTACTTACAGTCTTTTTCAGATACTTAGAATAATACTTCAATCCACACACTTTTGTTGTCTCTCTTAATTCAGCTTTGGCCCCAAAAATATATTGGCTTCACAGGAAGGTCAGGGAAAAACATGTATCTTGTTACCATTAAAAATAAAATAATAATAAATAGGCATAATTAAAAGCTCCCTTTCTGCTTGTTTAATGTGCTAATATGAGAACATTAAGGCCAATGTACCATCTACTGCTTGGTTGCTTCAGCTGTCTGGGTTTTTTTGTTAATTTACAGACTCAATTATGCAGACTCTTAAATCAGCAGCATTGGTGGGTGGTAAGGTAGATGGTTAATGAAGAAACATAGAGTAGGAAACTTCTTTAATACCTGTTTTATATGTATCTTGGGTAACATTTTTAGGAGAACAAGGATCAAAGATTGTAACTTTAAGAAATTCTCAAGACGGGAATAAATGTACATGGTTGTAAGGCACCCCTAGAAATTATGAGATGGCTAATATCCCTACGATTCTGTGGTCTGTTCTGAAACAAAAATATTAAGCCAAATGTTTGGCTCTTACAATAAAAACAGATTATCTAATGGTTTCCAGTGGGAAATATGAGAAAGACCATTCAGAAAGACTCTGTAATAGTTATGAATTATAAAGACTTCCTCATTTTCGGTATAAACTGAGACCCCAATAGAAACTGTTAGATATTTATTCACATGCCCTCAAAGGGACTGCACGTGGACATTTTTAATTAACATTATTTGCAACACCTTACTCAAGTTGTTCATTATTAATTTGACATGTTTTGAAGTCCTGACCAGAAAGTTTTCATCACTTACTCTAATTACATTATTCTTATATGACTTTAATACTTTTAAAAGGCTACAGTGATTTGCAATCTATACTTATTTTAATTAAGAAAGAAAACCGTGTTTAAGTAATCTAGGTCATAACATAGGGGGGGAAAAAAAGTCAGGAAACTTTAAATAAACTTTGGGTCATTATCTTTAACATGCCACTAGGCCTTCTCTAAGGAAAAAAAGATAGATAATTTAAAAGTAAAGACATGATTTGGCAGCCCTTCTGCATTTCCAGAGATGCCTCTTTTGTCCCCATTTTACCTTTCCCTTTACAGGTCCCCAAAATATGTTTATGTTTATTAGTGGGTATAAAAGAGGTACAGCACCCTCAATTTGCCCCCATCCATCCTCACTGTCCAGATGTCTGTGCCAGTCAGTTCAAACGATTAAACTAGGGTAAAACTTCCTTGTCTTGCCTCATTTGAATTATTTTCCTCAGCTTTATTTCTTTCATGAAGTTTAACCTTTCATGAAGTTTGCCACTCACCAAAACTGCCTGGTGAGTCTGCAGAGATTTGTCTGAGGTTACAGTGGTGGTAGCAAAGGCAGAAAATATGCAGGAAACTATTGACACGACCTTCATATTTGTGTCTACAAAGGATAAATAAACTCTGCTAGTGATGGTAAACATGACTAGCAGAAAAGTGCCACTGGAGAGACCTCATAAATCAGCAAAGCCTGAGTTGTATCGTGATAGACACAAGAACCCTGCTCATCCTTCAAGGAGATCCAGCAGTCTCAGTTACGCTTAAACTTTGCTCTTTAGCTGGAAGCTAAAATGTTGAAATTTATTGTGTTACATAAAACGGGCACCTGGCACTTTGAAGGCATGTATTAAACTCTCTGCAGGCTCAGCTACACCTTTTTCTTTGCAAATTAAACCGGTTTTGTAAATAATAGCTGAAACTCTGGAACACAAGATGGCAGTGTCAGACACCACGTACTAAGCCAGCGGGGGACTGCAGGCTGGTTCCGCTGGGTCTCTTGTCAAACAGCACTGGGAGCTTCGTGCTTTCCTTGATACCCACATGGAACTCTTGCTGGGAAACTAAGAGACCTTTCTGTTCCAAAAATACCTAGAAAATACCCTGTAGAAGGAATAAAGAAACGGTACTCTCTGAGAAGCAGGTATTGCTCCTAAACAGATCTCTGAGATCTCCAGATTTAAGATAGTGTGTTAAGACAAAACAACATATGTCCTGGAAAGTTATCGAGGAAAACGGACCGTCTGTCGCTGGAACATTGTTTTTATTCCCCTGAGGTTATCCTAGCAGAGAATAGAAATATAGGAGGGGGGGGAATTGTGTTTGGTTGTAGTTTGGTTTTTTTAGTCCAAATTCATGTATCACTAGTTTCTGTAGTGGCTAGAGTGACACATATAGTAAAAGCCTAGTCTTTGTAAAAGACATACGGGAAAATGTGTTTATTAGTTCTATTTAAGAATGGCTTTGTCTTGTTGCTTGTTTTAGGAAGCTCTCTATAATCAGTGAGGGTGAGCGTGTGAAGGTCAGAGTAGAGAAGATGTGATCTAAAACGTTGCAAAACCCCCAGTCCAAACCTGTCAGAAATTGACCTATCTGCAGTCCAGACACCTGGCAGAACCTCGGTGGGGAAATGTTCTTTAAAGACCCTTTAATCACACCAGTATGTCCAAACTCAGTGGAGGTCATTAACAATTATTGTTCTGCTGAGTTTGGGGGGTTCTTACTGGGGTGTCCTTGATGACTTTCCTAGCGCCTGATCCCCAGCCCTGCTCCCTCCGAGGGACGTGGCTCTATTCCCCTGCACGATGCAGCTCTGGACCCCCCACCCTCCAAGGAGCAACCAAGCAAAAGTTCCACTGAGTGTCCTTGAACACTCAAGTCGAGCCCTTCTCTCGTTGACCTGGGATCGGGAAGATCCTTTGGGGCGAAGGGAGGGAGGATAAGAAGGCGTTTGAGGATCCAGGTGGGGCAGACACAGGTCCAAGAGCTCAGCGGTGCTGGTGGCCCTGCAGAACGAAGGGCCAGAGGGATAACGCACCCGGGGAGGAGGATGGCAAAGACACGGGGTTGGAGTTCCGCATGGGGGGAGAGAGCGAGGCTACAGGGGAGGGACTCGGCTCCCAGGCTCCCTGCCCGTCCCGTCTCTTTCCCTTTTCCCTTGCGGTGTGCTTGGGCCCTGAGGACTTGGGCGATTCGGACCAGCCCTCGCCCTGGTAGTCTGCCGGTACAAGGTGGCTCGCAGTTTGTAACGTGTAGTGGGCTGGTGTTTTCTTCCATCTTCTTTACTGCTAAATCGAGGGCTGAGAAAGTATTTTGTTTAATTCTTGGGGAAACTGCAAGAACACCTCAGATGTGCCGTGAAAGTTTAACTAGAAATAAACCTCCTAATCAAAATACCTCGCTGGGAACCGAGAAACCTCAGTCAGGCAATCTCTCTGGTCCTTACTTTAAATCACATCGATGGAGAAATCCTTCCGCTTTCTCCGTTAGAAGGGCTAGGAGATACACATGTCCTCACCCCAACTGTCCAGTGTTCAGTGTCTTTGCTCTTCGCGGGGCCATTTCGCTGTGGTCATGGCGGGGCGTGAGGACCTCACGCCGCCCGCAGAGGAGCGGGGCCGGGCCAGGCCGGGCCGGCGGTCGGTCCAAATTCAGCACTGTCCCGCCGATGATAGTTCCCTCTCGCCGCCTCCAGCGGGGTCCGGCCCGGCCACTCCCCCGCCTGCATCCCTGCAGCATCCTCCGGGCTGCTTCGCCTCCGGAGGACGCGGCATCCTTTCGCCCTGCCGCCCGCTACAGGTTCTTCGCAGGTGCCCAGGGAAGAAACAGCAAGGGGAAAAAAAAAATAGTAAAACAAAACAAAACAAAATAAAATAAAATAAAAATTTAAACCGTAGCTGTGGGGTTTGGGTGGGTTTTAAGAATTTGCTGTGAAGAGAAACGATATGCAAGACAGCGGGGAAGGGCTGTGTGAGGGGAGGCTTGAGATCATGAGTGAGTTTTGCAGAGGCTCTCAAGGAGCGCAGTAACGGGATGGAGACGCTGCGAAGCCTCGAATAATGCCCCGACACGCTCGGACATGTGACCCTCACCCTCACTGGTGGTCATCAGCCCAATCTGCCTTTCCCAGTGGAAGCATGAGCGTCTTCGAGTGACTCTGTGCTTGTCAGTCGCCCGCACTACGCCTTGGGCTGCGTCTGTGAGCATCGCCCTGCAGGGAGAGGAGCACGGCGGCAGGACCTTGTTTGCTCCCCGTCTACCCTTCCTCGCAGCTCTGACTAGGATAGCCACAGTCAGTCATTCCTGACGAAGGAAACGTTTCATGTTAAACATTAGTGCAGCAGAAATATTTGGGGGGTAAAAAGCAAGCGGTGCCTGCCGGTCTGTGGAAACGGGGGTTTCTCGCCTTGCAGCACTTGGCAGGGACGTTGTGCCGTGGACGTTTCGGTGGCGCTTCCTTCTTGCGGGGGGTAAACCCAAACGCTACTGCTTCGTTCCTTCATTCACTCAGAATTAAAAGGAATCACCCAGGATAAATCCACACCCGGTTGCTTTGGCAAAGCGTGTCCCGGTGCGGAGGGGCCGGGGCCACCGGACATGCCTGCCCGTGCAGCGGGAGGGAGCCCCGATGCCCGGGCCGGGCTGGGCAAGTGGGGCTAGGGCTGGGACGGCGACGGCCGGAGGGGCCGGTCCTGCTTCCATCGAATACATTGGATCTCTCAGAGACCTTCCATCGTGTGCACCGGATTTCCAGGGGAACCGCGGAGATAAACGCCCCGGGAAAACCTATTGATGTGATGGAGAGACACTGCGAGCCCTTTTAACAGCTAAACCTCCTCGCTACTCCTCACTCTGTCTCCCGTACGGGGCAGTCCAAGGCCATGTGTCCCCACGTGGAGGACGATCGGGGCTTCTCGCCTGTGCTGAGAGCACGAATAAACGCGGGGGTTCCCTGGGCGCGCTGGCGATGGGGCAGCGGGCGAGGTACAGCCTGCAGGACGCCACTGTCCACCGGCTCCGGCCGCTCTTCTCCGAGGCGTGTGACCGCCCCGAGGCCGAGCCCAGCTCGGTGCCCCGCGAAGGCGGAGGGGCCGACTTGCTCCCCGCGGCTCTCGCTTCTGGCCCCGCCGGCTCGCCCTTCGCACGCCCGCGACCACGGAGCTGTCGACTTGCGGTGGCAAACGGCAGCCTGGGGCAGCGCAGGGGCCCCGAGGGGTGGTGGGGTGGGTGTCACCCCAGGTGTCCCGCTCCCCGGAGAGGAGCTTGCTGCAAATGTCATCAGGGCCTCGCCGCCTAGCCCAGCGCGTTTCAGCCACATATGGTGGGTGGATTTAGGTGTCAAAAGCCGGCGAATTAGAAATGGTAATTGTCCGTCATTATGGGTGAAACGCGATCTATCACAACAACTGGAACATGTCTGGGCACTAGCAAAAATAATTTGAATGATTAGCGATCATTATGGATGTCAAGCCGCGTCCATTAAGTTGTATGAAGAAATTATCCTTGACGTGCGAAATCAAACTACAAATACACAGGCCTGGCATTGAGGAGACCCTCCCCGCTGGGCCGCGGGAGGCCGGGAGCGGCCCGGGAGAGGCGCCGGGGCGACCACGCTGCCAGGGCGGCTTGGGGCGAGGGGTCTGCCCCGAGCTGTCCTGCTCACGGCGCGGGGACGGGGAGAGGCGCTCGGGCGGTCGGAGAAGGTGTTGCGAGTAGAGGGAGGCGAGGGGCAGGGAGCCGGGCGGGATGCGGTTGTCCCGAGTAGATAGCAGGCACCTCCCGGAGGAGAGACGTGGTGGGGAGTGATTCTGGAAGACGTCCCCTACCAGGGACACGTCTGGCCCTCCTGTATTGCTCCAGCCCTGGCCAGGAGTGGCCATGGGGGGACCTGCTCCACCGGTGCTCCCGAAGGGGTGCAGCGCGCCCCGGCCCCTCCGCGCCCGCCGGGCGAACGGACTGTGCCACCGCCCTGAAAACGGTACTCTTCCCTGGGCGAGAGCAACTCGCAAGCAATTCCAACGTTGGAAAGGTTGCGTGTATTTTTTCTAAGATAAAATGTCGGGTTTTCCTGTTAAAGTTCGCCTCTTACGGCGAGGGCTTGTGGTAGGTATTTTTTTCCCCTGCACCTTCGTTTCTGATCCTTCTTCAGCGAAATCGTTTGCAAAAACGAAGGGGATATTTCAGTGTATTTTGGAGGTATTTTTAGTAAACGATTCCACTGTGATGCCGCGGGCCACAGCCTGACGCGGACATCTAAGCACAACTTCCCAGGGTCCGCGAATCCGCGGCACAGACCGCAGGTTTAAAAGCGAAACGCAAAAGCTTTTCCCTGAAAGCGAGGAAAACCGATTCTTCCATAGACTTTACTATTTTATTTTAATCCAATAAATTAGTAAAATGTCAGAAAATTAGAGGAAATTTCAGAGTCACTTGACAAAATAGCAGTCCGCACCCCTGCAGAGCGGTGTTTGCAACCAGCGAATGAGCGCAGATGTGCTTTTCTTGTTGTGCTCTCTGAGAAGTTGTATGTCCGTAGAAGTTCTCCGTTTGCGACTGTTTTTTATTCTTAACTGAATAAAGGAGCCGCGAATTGTTCCTTTATATATATATATTTTTTATTATCCCAGTAAAAATCCCTTGTTTTCTAAGTTCATTTTACAGCGCTGTGCCCATGTACAGAACACATCGGCCACGCCGCCACCTCGGTAAATCCGCTCAAGACACCTAAATCCGCTCACGACACCCCCACGGGGGAAAACGGCCTCCGAGTCCCCGGCGATGGATTTGGGGCTGTGCTCCCCGCCCGCCTCCCCCTGCCATGGCATCCATGGCCAAACAGGCAAAGCCCAGACCCGTCCCGTCCCTCGTTTCCCTATCCCGAGCAGAAGAGCCGGCACAAGCCCGAGCGCTGCCGGCAGCCGGCAGAACTGCTTCCCTCCCCTTCCAGCCAGCCTGGCTTGATGCGTACGGTTTGCAAATCTGTATTATTCCCGCACAGGCCAAAAATAATATTAGTCCTCTCCACGCGCATTTCATCCCTAATTATCACTCGAGTCCTTTGCGACACAAAGGGTTTCCCCGGCCGGTTTAAGCGCAACGCAGCGCAGATCCACAGGCAAAGTGCTTTACCCTTTCCCGGGAGAAAAGCCGGGGGGTCTCGCCGTCGAGCGGCTTTAACGGGGAGCTGAGCCCGGCCACCGGCGCCGAGCGGGGTCCTCAAGCCGCCAGAGCCGAAAGGCTGGGGCGGGCTCTGGAGCCGCGGGCAGGGGAGGCAGCGCCTTTCAGAGCCATCCCCGCTGCCGGCAGGACTTGCTTTCCCCACAGAGCAATTTAGGAAACAAAGCAGCAACCCGCGACACCCGAGCACTGTCCCCGTGTCCCCCCCCGGCCCCTCCGCCCCTGCTGCCTGTTCCCCAGGGCGCTTGCCGGTGCCGTCCAGCCCCGGGAGGCTGAAAATCAGCCCGTCTTGTGTCTTTCCGCCCGGTTTATGGGTTTCTGGCCATTCTCTCTCGGTGTGGAAGAATTGTTTTGGTTGTCAATCGGCCGTGCATGAAAAGGCTGCGTGTGGCCTTTTTGGCTCCCATGGCCTTTTTTTTCCTTCTTTTTATAAGAAAGAAAAAAAAAGTTTGAAATACTTATGAGCACTATTACTTAGATATGTATTTTTATTAACAGCTGTGTCACTACTCTGGTGGGAGAGACATCAGTCACTAGTCCTGGTGGCACTCCTTTGCAGACAGCAGGTAGTCCTTGCAGGTCGCCATCCACCCGTGGCCAGCAGCTCCAAAGCCGCCCCTCGCCTGCGCTCCCCGAGCCGAGCCGGCTCACCCGCAGTTCTGCCCCAGCGGAGGGTCCGTGCTGGCTGTCAGCAGCGTCTTTGGGGAGGTCAAGCGCCGGCCTCTTTACTACCGAGTCAGATTTTAGGCAAAAAGCCCCGGGCGCACCAGAGAGCTCTGCACCCACCGCTCCCCGCTGTTAGCTTTCCAAGGAGCTCCCCAAAGATCGAGTTCGTCGCCAGCGTTACTGAGGACCAGCAGGTACAGAGCTGGGGAAACAGCCAGGGAAAGAGGCGGGAGTTGTTCTTCAGCTGTCCCATGGGCCCGAGGCGGCCGAGTCAAAACCCTCAGCCCGCGGCTGGGCCTGTCCCCTTGGGCCCACGGGAGCCGGCAGGGCTCCGGGCAGGTAGGGGGCCCCTCTGCCACGGTTGGAGGGGCATCCCTCCGCCCTGGCACTGAGACATCCCGCTCCCGGGCGGGCCCGGGCGTGAACTCCCCCTTTCGCTCCACTCCACATCCCTCTGGAGGGAGCGGGGGTTTGTGTGCGGATTGCCGGGATTCTCTTCTTCCTTAAAACAAATAGTAATAAAAGAAAGAAAGGAAATAATACAAATACAAACACAAACCGTATTTTAAAAAAGGACAAGTCCCACCTGCGGATCAGAGTCCGCCCGTTCCCGTGGTTCCTTGGCCAGGCACCGGAGCAGCCTCGGGGCGAGGGGAATACCGCAGAGGCGCAGGCCCAGCCGGGCCCGGGGTCTCCGGTCTGAGCCTCTTCGCTTATCGCTCGCCCCTGGCGGAGGGAGCGCGGCGCGGTGCGGGATGCCTGCGTTGGCGGCGTGCGGCTTGGCTGGGAAATGTTTCATTTGCTCCCTAGTTCACCTTGCCCCCAGGAAATCATGATGTTCCCCGCGGCAGAAGAAAGGGCCCGCTTTGGGAAGGCTTTCAGACAGCGGTGGCAACCCCGGTGGTGCGGCGCACGCAGAAAGAAAGACCTGCCCTTTATTTTCCCCATCACCTCGGGAAACGGGTGTCCCCGGGCTGCTCGCTGGAGCCACCACTGCCACCGCCTCCGGGCTTTCCTTCAGGTCCCAGCTCTCGGGCTGCCTGGGGCTGCCCCTCTCCGGCAGCCTCCCAGCACTCCTCTACCCGCGGGGAGGACCATCCCTGCCTCGGGCCCCGGGGCTGCCGTCGCTCCGTTTCTGTGCTGCAGACCCGGGGGAGCCGCCGGGTTCTCCGTCCCCCGGCCCGGGGGCCGCCCTCGGGGCGCGTCGCCTCCCCACTGACAGGAGAAGCTGAGTGGAAAAGTGGCTGCTAAAGCCCCAGGCCTGCAGGGGAGAGGCCCTTAACCTCCGGGCCACCTTTGCCCCCTGCTCCCCGGAGCCCCTGGGAGGCCGGGCAGGTGCTGCGTGCCGGGGGGCTGCCTGCTCTCCGGCATCTTCTGCCGCTTCTCCTCCTCCTCTCCCCGGGGAAACGTTGCTGATTCCTACCTGACAAGTGTGTGGGGACACACACACACATCTCTAGTGGTTTCCTGTTTTATTACCCTGCGAGCGTATCTAAATATAGGCAGCCTCCCTTGTTGCAGAGTTGGTCTCCGCGCCTGTGCGAGTGTTTAATACACAAACACAAGCGCCTATGGAGACATATGCGAAGATATACACAATTTACATTACATTTCAACAATCGAATTGCTCGTAGCTGCGGTAGTTTCTCTCTCTCTCTCTCTCCCTCTTTCTATTGCGACTGTTTTCCCTTCTTTAAGATTGGAGCTTGTCCATGGCCGGATGGAAGATTGTTCCCATGGCTTTTGTATGGATTCAGAGTTTCGGAGAGAGACCGAAGTCGGGACATATCGTTAGAGACATTATTTTCATGTCGCAGCCGCATGTGCCGATAAGCTGAAATTGTGTTCGGGGTGCGGGGGCAGGGAGCATGGGTGGAGAGGGGATTTTAGAGCCCAGGTTTTGCTGATGACTTAAACGTCGAAAATTTCTTTGGCCTTGGTACAGTTCCGCTCGGGTTGCGAGGGATTTCGTCATTGAGAAAAGACAAAAAGCCTCAGAGCGTTTGCTTTGTATTTCAAATCGTAAAACTATCAGTAAAAACAGGAATAGAAACGGCTTCAAATTCCAGTAGAATTCCACTAAATTATCGATTAAATTTCCCCGATGTAAAATACTGCCGTTTCTCAAATACCGGATTTCGTCAACGGCAAGCGAAGACACCCTCGATGCGTAAACATTCGATATTAAACACAATCCTAAAATTCCAAGTAGCTTCACTCGGGTCAACTTTTCCACCCATTTCTATCTCGGGTAAAATGCGTCATAGTTTTACCGGGTTCAAAGGAAATAGTCCGAGGCTTCCGCCTGTTCTCCCGTGTTACCCCTCGGGGAACCCCGGGGAAGCTCTCATGACCGACGCTTGCTTTTCATATCAGGCGGTTCCCCACAGTGCTGCATCCGACAGCGAGCACGAAGCAAAATAACAAAACACGGCGACCTACGGGGAGAAGAAGGCTTCGAAATAATCTCTCTCGAATGGGGAACCCAATAGGAAGCATAGCCAGCTTCGCCGAAAGCGTCCCGCCGCCTTGCCTCCCTATCCCCTCCGGGGGCTACACCTCCCCTGGCGCGAGTTGTCCCGTAGAAGCTGGGGTGGGAATCGGCTGCCCGTGTTTGGTGTGAGGTTGCAAACCTCACCGGTGGACACGGGGCTGCAGGCAGAGAAACTTCCCCAGGGACAAGAAAAGGAGCAAACTGAGCTGTCTGCGGGGCAGCAGAGGCTCCTCTTCACCTTACCAAATGTTCCTGCCATCCAAACATTTAATTTTTGTAGAAGGGAAAGCTGTGGGGAAGGATGACATTAAATAGTTAAAAAAAGGAAAAAGAAAAAAAGAAAAAGGGTCAGTCCCGCGTATCCGCCAAGGTCTTAGCTCTAGAGCACTGGACCGCTGCGCCCGGAGCGCTCCTCTCGCCGACCCGCCGGCGGAACAAAACCAAATCCGAAGCGTCCCCGCGGTGCCACGACGGCTGGTGGCTTTAGGAGCAGAGAGCTCGCCTCGAGCCAGGGCTGGAACCGCCGCAGCCCTTCTCCCCACCGCCGAGCGCAGCCGGGGGCATCTCACCTGCCAAGCAGAGGCAGCCCGAGCCGAGGGAGGTTTCCCCTGTGGGGGAAGAGCAGCCAGCGGCGATGGAGGATCGGGGGCGCCCGGGCAGCGCGGCCGCCTGTGAAAGGGCTCCATGGCCGTGGAGAAACTACCGCAGCCACCACCGGGTCCGGTATCTCCGAGCGCCGTTGCCCCCGGGGGAGCTTCCCGCCCCGTCTGGCAGCGCTGTCCCCGGCGGACACGGCCGGAGGACGGCTGCCGGCGGCGGGGTGCTCTGCCGGCGGCGGGGTGCTCTGCCGGCACCGTGCCGAGGGCCCGGTCTCGCCGCTGGGGCTCGGAGGGGTGTCAGTCCAAGGCGGGAGGCTGCCCCAAGCGGCTATCGCGGTTGTGTCGGGGTACAAACGGCCTCGGCCGTTTTCGCCGAGGACGGCGCAGACCCATCCTGCAGCCCCAGCCCGAGCCCCCGCCCGCGGCTCCAGGCCCGGGCTCCCCGCCAGGCCCCAGCAGCTAGAGAACCGCTCGCCGATCCGCACACCTTCCCCGGGCCGCCAAGGTTTTAAACCGACACTGCCCGTGACAGCGGGCACTGCCCGTTCCGCACAGAGGCCGCCCTCGCCGGGAAAACCGATCCGATGTTGCCGCGGCCCACCGTAACCCGCCCAGCCGCAAACTAAACCGGCCACCGCGGCTCTCTGGCAGAAGGGGAGACCGCTCCATCCGTGACACGCGTTACCAAGTAACTCCTCCATGCGCCCGGACCGAGCAGGGAGGAGGCCCCGGCGCTGCCCGGTGCGAACGCGCAAGGCGGCTCTGGGGAGCCGCTGCCAGCCTGCGGGCGAATGGGGAAAGGAAGGCTGTGGTCTGTGCCACAGCCTGAAGTCAGTTGCGGGGAAAAGGTCGCTGGGGAAATCCGTGCCCGCTCTCAGAAACGACACAAGCGGCAGATCCGAGTGTTAAACTAAAGTTTATAAATTAAAAAGAAAAACCCAAAAAGTACAGCGGGTAGCTTACAAACATTCACAATTCATTTGAAGTAAATAATCTAGTTGAGTGCACAGTGCCATTGAAAGAGAAAGGGAGGCGGTAAAAAAAAAGAAGGGAAAAAATAGAAAGCAATGAGTTATGAGTTACCTTGAAAGAAAGAGACTGTAATTACATTGCTGAGCAGATCTGAAATCCCCACCCCTGAAGGAAAGGGCTGCAGAAGAACTCTAAAAGGCACTGATGGTATTAGAATTTCTCATTACATCGATTTCTTAAAAAGCCTGACTAGAAATATTCACATTGAATATAAAAATAATAATAACAACAACTTTAATACAACTGGAAAGTGCGAAAAATCCGTAACTCCTCCCTCCCCGAACACGGAAAGATCTCAGGAAAAAAGGAAAAGAAGAAGTCTGGAGTTTCGATATAAGTCTCACCCTTTTGTGGCACATTTATCCTTTGCCAGGGCTCATGGAGTACAGGAATAACATGGGCAATAAGAGCAGGGGGAATCTGAAAGAGGCTTCCTTACATTCAGCACCATACAAGGCACACTTAGTTTGCAACGAGTTGGAAGACCAAGGACTCAAACAGACGTCAAAAATAATCTTCCTTACAATCCACTGAGGGAGTCCTTGATCTCCTCTTTTCAGCTGCATTTGGTTTTGTGGGTTGGTTGGTTTTGTTTGGGGTTTTTTTCTCCTCTCTTTTTTTCCCTCCTCTCTCTTTCTCTCTCCCGCACAAGATCGAGTCTCTACCAATCCGAAGCGAAATAAAACAAACAAACAAAAAGTCTACGCCAAATACACTGACAACATGGATACCATGAACTAGTCGTGCCGAATCGCGCAAGTCCTCAGCTGGCAGGGTGGGCACAGGGTGAGGGTCGGGGCAGGGTGGCCCACAAGTCCTATGTTGGAAGGGGAGAGAGTGAGGAACCATCCAAATAATATTAATAATAAAAATAACAATAAAATAATAATAAATACTGTCCGAGGCACCAAGAGCTGCAGCTGGGACTCTGGATTTGAGAAGCTGGATGGGTGGATGAGCAGACGAATGAATGGATGGATGGATGGATGGATGGGAGGTGACAGAGGGGAGATGGGTTTCCTGGCTGCCAGTGTGTGTGGTGGGAGTGCTGCGGGGTATGTTTTCATGCCTCTCACTGGGTGCCGGCGGCTGCTGCGCAGGTGGACAGAGCCCACCCGGGCAGGCAGTAGTAGGGGTAGTAGTAGGAGGGCTGGAGGGAGAGCAGCGAGGGCGGCCGCAGCACCTCACCGGGGTGGTACTGTCTCTGGTCGTCGCGCACCAGCACCTTGACGGCCACCTTCTTGGCGGCGGGGGCAGCGGCTAGGAGGTCAGCGGCCATCTGCCGCCGCTTGGTCTTGTACCGCCGGTTCTGGAACCAGATCTTCACCTGAGTCTCGGTGAGCTTCAGGGAGGCGGCCAGGTCGGCCCGCTCGGGCCCCGACAGGTACCGCTGGTGGTTGAAGCGCCGCTCCAGCTCGAAGACCTGCGCGTGGGAAAAGGCTGCGCGGGAGCGCTTCTTCCGCGGCTTCGGCGCTGCCGCCTCCTCTTCTCCCGGCAACAGATTCCCGCACTTGCCCGCTCCGTCCTCCTCCTCCGCGGGGCTGCGATCTGCGGGCAGGGCGAGAGCACGGCAGTCAGGGCAGGCGGGCACCGGGACACCCTCATCCCCGCTCTTCGGCGGGACAGCACCCGCACATCTAGACAGCCTGCGGCGACGGGGCGGACGGGGAGTTGCCCACCGCGCCGTGGGCCGGGACACTCGGGGTTTCCCGCTCTCCGTTAAGCGCCGGGCGCCCTCTCGGGCTGCGGGCTCGGCCTGGCAAAGGGCTCTCCCCGATCCGCCCTCCCTCGCCCCGCGGAACACATTTCGGGTGCTCTTTCCGCCGGCACAGCCAGCCGCGCAACACTGCGGGGCCGGTGGAAAGTCCCGATCCTCTCCCGTTCTCAAATCCCCCTCACACTCCTCCCGGACCTTCCCGCCCGCCCCGCGCGAGTGCGGACGGGCTGCCGCCGAGGCTGCTCCTACCTGAGACGGCGGCCGACATCTCGCTGTCACTGAGGCCGGCGGCGTCCCGCTCCGCCGCCTCTGGGGGTTGCGCCTCCTCTGTCGCCGCCGGCCGCCCCCCGCCCGTGGCTTCGGCGGGGCGGGAGCTAGCAGCGGCGCTCTCCTCCTCGGACCGTCGCTCGCCCTCGGGGTCCTCGCTGAGCGCAGAGTCCGAGTCCCAGCCCGCCGGCATCCGCGGGGCCGGAGCGCGGGCTGCGGGCGATGGCAGCGGCGGGTCCTCGGCGGCTCCGCACAGCCTCCAGCCACTGGCCGGCCCGGGAGGCGGCGGCCGCCCCGCGGCGTGGCGGGCGCGCTCCTCCTTCTTGTTGAGGATGGCCTGGATGGAGAAAGGCGTCAGGGCGTTGCCGCCGCGGACGGCCATGGCCCGGCGGCGGGCGGCCCCCACGGTTTTGCAGCGGACCGCGCCGCGCCTTCAGCTGGGCGACCGCATCGCCGGCCGCGGCCGCGCCGGTGCCGGGCCCTTCTCTGCAGCCGGGAGGGCGGGCTCCAGCGGGGGCAGCCTGTGTGCGCCGCTGCCGGCCCGCCCGCCCATAGGGCCGGGGCCGCCGGGGCCGCCGCTCCGCCGGGCGCCGCCGCGGGTCCCTGCCGGCGCGGGGCTGCCTCCGCCCCGCTCTGTCCCGCCCCGCGCCCGCCCTCTCCTTTTTCTGCCGGCGGCGCTGTCATCGCTCACCGCGCTGACAGCGCCAGCCCCGCGCCTTCCCATTGGGCAGCCCCCGCGCGGCCAGCACGGCGATTGGCTCCCCGCCGCGGGGCGATGCGGCTCCGCGGGGCGCGCGGCGGGGCGCGCCGAGCCTTAACCCCTTGCGGCCCGCGGGGCTCACCCCCTGTACCCCCCTTCCCGCCCCGCGGTGCCGCATCGCCCCGCGGAGGGAGCGCGGCTGTCCCGGGACCGGCGCCGTGTGTGCGGCCGGGAAAGCGCCCAAATCTCCGGCCGCTCGCCCTGCGAGTGTCCACGCGAAACGGCCTCGACCGGCTTTCGAAAAAGGGCTTTTCCGCACCCCGCTTATTTAAAAATGGGGTCAGTCTTTTGTCAGGGACAGTCTTGGGTCCTTGAGGCTTTTGAAACCCGTTTGAGAGGACAATTTATCGCGGTTTCAAAGAAAGCAGTCTTTAATCTGCGAGAAATTGTGCTTCCCCGGAAAGAAAACGGCCCTAAACAGGACGCTTTTGGAAGCTATCACACGCACGTGAATGGTACCGGCGCGGCCCGTTGCCAAACCGCCGTGTGCCCCAAGCACCTCGCCTCCCCTTGTTTCAGATACTATCGGCATCCTTGGAGCTAAGAGGAAAATCCCGGCCAGGGTATCCAGCAGGTACAGGGGAAATGAAGCGCCAGCGCTTCGCCGCCGCGGGTTTTTGGTGCTGGGTGACGCGGCGGCATAAAGAGCTGGAGAGTATCAAAACGTTGCCCCCCAGTCCCCTAAACCCGGTTTTGCTTCGGGAACCCTATTACCAGTGCCAACCTGCTGCTTCCCGGGCATGTGTCCACCGCCAGCACTTTCCGCCTTGGACCCGCAGAGAGGAGCGACTGTTCACAGCAGACCTCGAAGCCACCACAATTGATTATCAACGACTACGGCACGAAATAAATGTTTTCGGTCACCATTCTTACCCGGAAAATAAATCAACGAAATAAATAATCCCGCTTTCATAGCGTGGTTGTGTCGGGAAGCTGGAGAGCACCTTTGCATGACTGAGCGAGAACAGGCTTCAACCTTATGAACAAATCCATCCCGTTTTAATAACCCCGCTTGGACTCACTCCTTACCCCTTTTTCCCACCCAAGTATTTCCCGGGAAAGCCATCGCTTCTGCCACCAAAGACTTCAGTGCCACGATGCACTCGGGAAATACCTTGAGTGTATTTCCTGTAAAAGGGGAATTTATTTCAAGAGGTGGAGGGAAGCAAGAGATATCTGGGGAAGCTGCGAGAAATCCACTTGCGCGAATATGTGCGGGAGGTGTTGGAAGGGTGCCCTGTGCGGGCGTTTTAAGGGGTGCTAAAGAGGCGAGAGATGAAATCTGGGACTTCGGAGGAGACGCGTGAACTTAGACGTGGGGAGAGAGGAAGGGCTCCATCCTTCCGAGGGGAAAGGCTGGAGGTGCGGGTGGCGGGAGCCGTGGTTTTGGCTCCGGGCACGGCCAAGGCGATGAGCTCAGCACTGGGCCGCTTCTGTGCTGGGACTCTGCTCAGGTGCGCAGACCGCCGAGCAGGCGATCGCTTGCGGGCCGGGGATGCAGCGAAGACGCGCTCTCCCCGGTGCAGCCCTCTCCGAGCTCCAGCACAGGCGGCATCCAGCCCGCGAAGTCCCTGATTTACAAGGTTTCGAGCCGAAGCTCTTGGAAATACCTGCGGTTAGTTTACAATGGCTGTAATTCTTTGCTAATTTACCCAGCTCTCTCCCTGCCACCCCCTTTTCTTTTTCCTCCTTTTTTTCTCGTTCTCTCCCCCTCTCCCACGGCTATCTCTGCTCCCTCTTCCCGACCAGAAAACTACTGTTTAGGGGAGGAAATGCCTGGGGAGGAGGCCGGGAGGAGAGCGAGCAGCAGCGGGGGTAAGGCGCAGGGGAGCGGCGGAGGGAGGCCGGCCAGGGCCGGGCCCCGAGGCTGCAGCGGCCGGGGGCCAGCTGGGTGGTCCCGCCGCGCCCGCTCTCCAGCCCCGCCGGGGCAGACGGGCAGCGGGATGGAGCGGTGGAGGGAGGGATGCGGGAGCAGCGGCCCGGGGAGCCGGCTCGCAGCCGGCCCCCGGCCTCACTCAGCTGGGGCAGCATTGGAGGACAAGGGCCCCTGGCCTCGGCGTGCGGCGGCTGCGGGCCCCCCTCGGGCATGTGGGGGTAAAACGGGGCGGTGAAAGGCAGTGAAAGGCTCGGGGGACACGGGAGGAGGCGGCGGGGCGGGCAGGGCAGAGCCTGAAATGTTGCCGGCGGAGGAACGACTTCCACCTTTCCCGCACCCCTGACAAGGGCTCCGCACCCGCCATTGCGCGGTTTGGCAGCAGCTAAACCCCATACACTGTGCTGGATCCTCCGTTTTACAGCACCCACCCCGCCGTTACCCACGACCGCAGCTCCCCCCGCCCCATGCGGCTCCCCGCGGGGAGCCCGGCAGGCCCTCGACCCGCTCCGCTCCCCGCGGGCCGCCCCGGCTGCGGCGGGCTGGCTGCCCCACCTAGAGGCTGCCCCGCGGAATGCCCGGCCTCGGGGCGCCCAGGGTGTCCGCGGCCACACAGCGGGCCGAGGCTGGACCACGCCGGGGGGACACACCAGTACCCAGGCACAGCCCCAGTGCCCCGTCTTCTATCCAGTGACAAACCGTGGCGTGGGTTGGGAGAGCGGGAGCGGAGCCCGTCTGGCTGCAGCGTGAGTGGCGGGGCTTCTTGCAGTCACCCGGGGCGTTTTCTTTTCAGGTGGGAAGAAACTGGCTCACAGAAGCACTCGTGTAGAGCAAGAGGTGATGAAACAGGGAAGGATGTGTCCCGCTCAGGGGCATCTTATGAAAGCATCAGATAAACGTGTGAAAGACGACACACACATAAACGAAGGTGGCTGCAAAACCTTAAAAAAAAAAATTGTAAAGAGCACACAATTTTTATACACTGTATAAAAAGACCCAGATGAGCTCCTGGGTGGCAGTAGCTTGCACTGAGAAAAGGGAACAGTGCAACTTTCCTTCAGTATAGGATTTACCCAGTATTGGAAGTTACTCAGGGAAGAACCTCCATGCGCCAGCTCCCACATATAGCCAGGCCAGCTCAGCCCCACTTCTGTCCCGCCTGCCTGTCCCCTGAGCCCTTCTCAGGCTTGGGGCTACCCCATGCTGTTGCACTGTTGGCAGCACTTCCCAGAGCCTGCAGGGTAGTAGTAAGACCTTTGCCATGCCCAATTAGAGGTGGTCTTTTTTTCCCTAGGCAGAAGCTGTCTCCCAGAGTTGTTCCTAGTTTGCCTCCTGATACACAGAGTGGTGCAAATCTTTTCAGTCTCCTGCTGTGTCTTCCAGGGGCTTAAGTGGAAGACGGCAAATGGTACAAATAATGCTTCTGCCTAGAAGGAATTTCAAACCCCTGTGACTCTGTTGGTGACGGAGAAGATTTAGTTCATGGCTTTTACCTCGGCTGCGCTCCTCTCTGCCTGTGCAGCAAGGCACATGAATGTGTCCTGGACAACTTGCTGTTTTTGCAGGAAAACCTCAGGTCATTTGCTTTTGAACAGGTTTTGACTCTATTCCTTAGATAACAACAATATATTTCCAAGCAAATGTAATCATAGCTACATAGTAGGTGACAGTTGTGCATCTCTAAAACAAGTTACTAGCAGGAGATCTCTCTGCCTTTCACAAGGGACCTCATATGAGTAACTGTCTGCAACTCAGCCTTCAAATTGCTTTTTGCAGTTGACATCAGGATCCTGTTTTGTTGCTGAGATGTCAACTCCAAGATGCTTCTGGACTTCAGTGAGAGGAGGATACACCACCTACAATTAAGAGAAAAATCTAAATGATTTTTAGTACCCAATTGAATATTGAACTTGGAGAATGTGCAAATATAATGCTAACAGTGAGAACTTTAGTATTACTGACTTGTCAGCCTCTTAGCAAACTAGCTCAGTAGGTTTTAATAGCTGGTTTGCACTCTTCTCTGCTCATATTCCTTATATGGGGAAAAGCCCATGCCCTTTAAGGCTGGGAGGCTCAAACACAAGCACTCCAATAGGAGTTTAGAACCAAACTGAAAGCAATACTTGAATCTTGCTGGTCGCATATATACAGTGACACACTTTGTTCCAGTTTTATTGCTCAGAGATGCTATTTCTGGGAAAACCAACCCAAACCACCCTCTTGTTGCTTGATCACTGCAATAGGAAGTGAAGGCTCAGAATGCAGAGTACCAAAGCATGAAAACAAAACTACCAACATCTGATTTCACTGCACGGCAGTTTTCTCTGGAATTATTCCTCCTTGCAAGACCCTGAAAAAGAAAGGACATATGGGCTCTCCAATCATCACGCTCCAGAGAAGGAGTGAAGCTTGCAGTCGTGTCTGCTGCATGGTGCCAGAAGGCCACGAGCTCCATTCACACTGAGAGGCTTGTCCCACACCTGCCTTCTGGACAGACATCTTCGAAAGGAATCTTCTCTTTGATTCTTTCCTTATTTTTGTGCTCAGTTTCCTACTACCCCAGTAAATGGTGATATAGTCCTCATCTTCTGATGTATCTATCTGTAGCATAGAAATACAACCTGGACAAGATTAACTTGATTTACTAATGAAAAGCAAACCAGCATATCCAAATGGCCAGATGCATTTTACAGTAATTAAGTAAAGCTTTTTAATTATTCTGTGAAAAAAATAGTGTGATATTTAGCCCCTGTAGTTAGCTTTTTATCTGTTTCAAGCAATTTTAGTAGGAGTGGGCAGTCTATTTAATTCGCACTCTCTGATAGAAAAATGGAAGTAGAAACAGATTGAATGATTTATGCCAGAGTAACATATGTGAGAGTCATCTGTACAGTACCTGATCTATCAACTTGTTCTGATTTTTTACTTATTATTTACTAGAACATTTTAACAAATATTCACCATATTACAGTAGGTGCATTTGCAGTGTGCAAGTCTCTGGGCTTTTAAGAACACTCATAGCACAGATTAATCATTTGATGTTTATTTGGTACAACATCATATGAAGTCCAGGTTTCCTTTACCATTGCTCCTCAATCTATAAAGAAGTAATAACCTTTCCTACTTTTTGTTTGAAATAATTGAGCTCACTTTTCACGTATGATGGACTAACTTGGTAATTAAATCAATGGCTACACTGGGGTAATATTTAAATATTTTTATTGCTTCTGACACTTAGGTAAATCAAGTAAGCCTGCCGGCCTCTCAGGATACTGGAGCTGTTTACATTTATAAAGTGATTTCACATCTTTGTCTAAAGAGTCACATCTTTATTGATAGCAAGTCAACAGTCTTTTTATATTTATTTTTCTTCTCTCTCTTTATTATTCATATCGGGAGTAGACACCCACCAAAGGTAATATCTGGGAGTGTTTGGGACTTACTTGTTATAAATTTGCACAGATCATCAGTTACTCAAAAATTTCAGAATTTTGAGATCAAGGACTCATTTGTTTCACATCCGCCTCACACTGAATAGGAAGCTTAACCCAAGGAGGTGGGACATGGCATTTCTTTGCATGTCTTGGGTGATGTTTTGTGTGCAGTGCGGGCTATCAGGGTGCTGCTCAGAGCAGATCTGACTTTGAAGCTCTAGTGCCGAACTCAGGTGCAGAGATGAGAATTGCAGTACATCCATCCTGTTTTGGATCCAGGCCTACGTGATTGTTTTCATGTGTTTGAAGAGAAATTAGAAGCGTGAATTCACCAGGTAATTGCACAGGGTGGTTGGTTGTGTTCCTGGGAGCATCCATCCCTTTGTTAAGCTGAGAAGGAAGCCAGGCAGTTCAGACTGAGCATCTCACTCCATGGTAGCTCCATTCTCTGAAGGGACCCCAGACTCTGTGGGAGCTTTTTGACACCTCTGGCGAAAAACAAGGCCCCAATTCCACATGCTGTGTGACGGGACTCCACACCTGCAGCTGCCTCAGATGGCCATGGTGGTGGCCTCGCCCCGATCCATGCTCCATAACTCGTGGTGGAGCAGCCAAGTCAAGCTGCTTGAGCATGGAGACCTTGTATCCATCGTTGGGTTTATGAAGTTAAGGCAATTAGCAGGTTCACTGTGTGAGTTGTTTCCACTGGCAGTGATTTTGTATGTACAGTGACTGTACATTTCATCTGAACACAGCTTTTACATTAAATCATTAATTCTTTTGGCTTGCTCAGAGAGAACACAAATACTTACATAAACTTTACAAATAAATTAGTGACCCTGCCTTGTTCAGCTCACATGCAAATTTAATTGGCTGCCTGAAAATTAGCAAACATGACACTAGTAGTCTGAGGGCAATACAGGTATTGTTCGTGTTTTCTGTGTGCATCTTAGAGAATAGAGACTCTGAGCATGTCAGTTATGGATGACTGCAAATATGCACCCTGTCTTGTCCTTATGACACTCAGTTCTCTTTCAGGATTCCTGTCTTCATTAGTGTTGTTTTTAAGTAAATTTAGAGATTTTGAGGTATAGGTTCTTTCCTTCTGAGCATTTTTATGGTGTTGAGGGGAGCACGGTCTGAGTGTGTTCTCAGGGTATTCCCGTCATAGAAGTAGCTCTCTTCTTTATAATTTATTAGCCAGACACATTCAGCATTTACCTAACGGAAGAAATACATATTAAGGCAGGTGACAGATGACAAAGAATAAATATATGTAATATGACAGAAGCAGTTTGCACCCTACTCACTACATGAACAGAGTGAAGAAGTCTCCAGTACTAAAGATCTTCTGTGACTTAGTGGAACACCCTTGCAATGTGAGCAGGACCAGACATGTGGGTAGACAGAATGCCAGTTATGATCCCTTGGAAAACTGAGGAAGTCCTTTTGTTTCTCCAGGAGGTCTTTTGCAACAAAAGGATGCAGAAATCTGCCCACAAGTGAAATGGGGAAGGCAGAGGAGTGCTGTCTGGAAGGACATTCTGGTAATACTTTCAAGATGGCAAGTTGTGATTTCCTGCACTATAGATGAGGTTATTTTTGGCAAGAGGAATGAGAACTTTCTGCTCTCCCTGCTTTGGAAAGAGGGTAGTGCATGGTGTGGCCTTCTGGTGCTTTGTAGTACTGTCTGTATTTTATAAGAGCTGATTAAAACACCCATGTTTTTCTCTACTTACTCTCAGTGTTCCAAACCCATACAGGACCGGGGCAGACTGCTGACTGTAGGGAGCTTTAAAACCCAGTCTTCAGCCAACAACGTTGCTATTAGCTGTCCTTCCCCATCTCTGGAGGACTTGTGGTGTGGTTATATTTCTTTCACACAGTGTATACTTTGTGCAACACCTCTGTGTCAAAGGAACTCCGTTTGAGAAGGGTTGTACAGGGCAATGTGTTTTTTTGCATTAGATATGCTCCTTCATCAGGAAATGCAGCTCTTTTAGTAAAACAGTGTTATGCTTCATAGCTTTGAAAAGCTGTCTGCAGTGTGGTCTTCTGTAGAATATGCAACAAAGCCCTTGTATTCTAATCTCCATGTACTACCTAACAATTGTCTGGTTGGCTGAACACTCCAAACACGAATGGTATATGTACACATCAACCTGTTGTGTCCATGTTGATAGCATCTCTGACTTTACCCATAGTTATCATGGAGGGGACAAAAATTGTCTGAAGGCAAAAGGACCTTCACATTCAATAATATTTCATTCACAGAGTTTAATTTAGCTGTTTTAGTGGCTCTTCAAGAGCTAATGGTAAGAAACCTCTGCAGCCATAAGGTGTGTTAACCCTGAGGCCCTGAGAACTCTTGGCAGACTCTGGAAAGAGCAGCAGCATGCTGGAGACCAGAGCTGACATCCCTGCAGTCCATGGGGGCTATGGAAGAGCTTCCACTTTCCAACTCCAAAGGTCTTGCTCCTTGGTCTGCATATGGCCAGGAGCACTACTACAGCTCCTGGAGCTGCTTTCTAGTACATGGTGACTTCAGAAGGAGGCTTGGGCAGGTCATAGAACTGCCTTGGTATAAGGTAACAGCTGCTTTTGTGCAGAGAATATTAAATGTCAGAACACCTGGATAATGAGATAGTGAGATCCTTTCAGGGAGGACAATACAAGACTACCAGCTGTGGAGCTGAAAAGTAGCCTGTCATCTCCAAATCAATGTCAAGACAGGAATCTGTGCACCACTTCGTTTCAATAGCCCTATGCCTTTGGACATGGTATGTGGTAGCGGTATTTCTTATGAACATCACAGTCCCAAACTCTTGCATTTAATAAACTCCTTTTCAAGAAGTGTTGATTCTGAGCCTCACGGTAAAACCAGATTATGAGAATATTGGGATGTTATTGGCTGTAGCTAGCTTTGATGAGCATCCCTTACCATGTGCCCTAGCATCTGGGGCCCAGCCTGCACAGAGAAATCCCCTGTGCATTTTCTCCAAGATGCAAAGAGTGTTTGATGATTTCCTTCAAGAGGGGATTTATTTTCCCACCTGCTGGCTCAGCTGGTGTTGGATGTTGACTCTGTCCCAGTTCTTGCTTGCTGGGTCCTGGGAGCCTGATTCCAGTCACATCAGATCTGACAGCAAAGAAAAAAGAGGAATAAGGATGGCTTATGAAGAGGGGATTGTAATTGCTCTACTCAATATTTTCACAACTGCTTTTATCATCTTTACTCTTAGTGGCCCCTCAGACTGAGTCTAATGTGTTCAGATGTCAGTATGTTCATGTACTTTTGCCATCCACAGATGTTCTTGGTCATTGCAAGAAGACTGAGAGGAGGCAAAAATAGAACTGAAGGAAAGACTTCTAAATAAATAAAAGAAGAACAAGGGCAGAGGGAGAGCTCAGATCTGGTCTGATCTGGGAGTATACAACAAAATGATGAGAGAAAGGAAAAGGAAAGAGGGAGAGGAAAGGCAGGGAGAACCTATAGCTGAAAGGGACACTGTGAGGGAACTGTAGCACAAGGGATGGAAACAAATGGGCATTGAGCAAAAACAGGTCAGATGAGAAGTGAGGATGGAGGGAATTACACTGGAAAAAAGCTAAGAACAGGGGGCTGGAAAATGAGAGAATGGGGAGGTCTGGGATGGGTATCTCCTATTAAACCTCCAAATCTAACTTGCTACACTTGAGAAAAAATGTTAAATACATTACTCCTCAAGCAGTTTGCTGTGTCTATAAACATAGAACCATGTTACATGGAATTTAACATGCATATATTGTATCTATCTGTAAACGCTTGATGGATTTAGACCTATATATGGTATGCTATACAGTATATTCATGGATATAGAGCTGAACAAAGGTATTCCTGCTGAAGCCGGTAGCATCCTGCCTGTGCTGATGGGTGCAGTGCATTGCCCAGGAGGAGCTGGTGAATGTGCAGGTCAGGATGCCCAGCAGCGGTGGCCTCAGGGCCACGGCATGCCAGCCCCTCCTTGCTCCTCTGTCGAGCCCTTACGGGTCTGGTCTAAGCTCTCCCAGGCTCTGGGTCCAGCCAGCTGCGGGGTCGTGCCTGTGCTTCTGTGTGCGCGCAGTGCAGGGCGCACGCTGTGCTACCTGGCAGGCACCAGTTGCCATCTAGTGGCTGTTTTAGGACTATCTGTGCGTGGTAAACTTTTTTCCAACCAAACTGCAACCAGCAGTTGCTTTTCTAGAGCAGATGTGCACGATTTGGCCCCAAAGCTTCCTGAGTGACCTGCAGAGAAACAAAGGGTCTGATGGGTGTAATTTAGAATGGGCTTCCCTTTCTGCAGCATGCACAGAGTTTGGCCTTGCTGTGCAGTCGGACAGTTACTCACCTGCCTTCTAGGTGTGCATTTTGCTACAGGAGGAGGCTGGGAAGGTCTCAAAACCACCCGAGTGGGACATCAGCCCTGCTGAGGCAAGGCTGGCTCCCTGCCAGCAAGGCAGCCACACTTCCAGGGAGTTCAGCCCCACCAGCATCTTTGCCTCCTGCTTGTAACAATTCTGGCCCCCGACAGAATGTTGGAATAAGCTGAATTTTTCTCATTATATTTTAGTATATTCGCCCTTGCCAGGTCCCAACCAGACCAAGACACAATATTGCAGCTGCTGGGTGAGCACAGAACAAATATTGGTCCAACGGATACGTTGCACTTTGGCTTTGCACCATCCCTCTCCCCTGGTCAATGAAAATTGAAGAGCTGGTGCAGATGGACTGTTTCAAGTCTGATGCCCCTGAGTGAAAACAAAAGTAATTGGACTTCTTTCCCTTTTTTTAAAAGCTGCCAGTCATTTCCCCCTTGTTTCTAAAGTGATAAAAGCTAAGAAATTTTGAGAAAGGTCTGAAAAAAGAGAGAAGAGCAAAAGAATGAGATCTGGGAAGGATGCCCTTTATTCACTGGTGTCTTTGAATAACCCCATTATCTCAAGAAATGAAGCTGACAAACCCCAAGAGAAGGATTAAATGAATTTATTTAGAAAAGTGAAATAACCCCCCCCCCCCCAGCAATATTTTGTTATTTTCTTCAAAGGAAAGCGGCTATGAAGGAATGAAAGAATTTTCCTTCTCTGTCAGAGTGTCTCAGCACAACACATCCCGACATCCAGTACCGTGGTAGTGTTTGCTTGTCTTTGTGTTTACTTGTGATGGATTATTCCACCTTGGATTATTGCCCTTGTAGTATATAATCATAGCAGCAAATATCCAATTGTGCTTTAAGCACTTAGCACTTACACCCTGAGCCTATTGATGTTTTCAGAAGCAAAACTCCCCAGTTGTGAAAATACAAAAAAATTATATGAGCATCTACAAAGGTATAACAGTAACTGGACAGTGTTTTGTTCATGCCAGAAAAATGAAGCTAGCAATACGTAACAGTAAAGCTCTGTGAATGTGTTATATGGCACAGCTGCCTTTCTCCTTTCTTGGCTACACTTGAAGAGGCTCCTTGGTCTGTTAGCTCCAGGCTATGGCGAACTCACGTATACCTGCAAAGCTTGACCGCAGGGCAAGAATCTGATGCCTTTGTATGAAAAAAAGTCAGAAAAAAATCACAGATGTCTTAAAAGCGGAAAAAACCAACCACTTCCTTTCTTTTTTTTTTAATGCAGAACTTTCCTTCTTCTATATATTTATTTCAAAACAGAAGAAAACTGTGTTTTATGCTTCTTTTTAAATTGAAGCTTTCATGTTCCTCCTTTCCTTTTTCCTTTTTCTTTTTTCTTTTTCTTTTTTCAGAGGGGAATAAAATCTATGAGATGCTGAAAGCTGAGAACAAAACCGGCTTTGATTTTTGAATACAGAAAAGTAATGAAACTAGATTAAGCGAAACGCCATCTTCAAGGAGGTAGCTTGCTGCTGTAAAGAAATACAGTCATACAGGAATCAAAAGGCATAAATTGCAACAGAGAATTTCAGGTTAGGAAAATGGTTTTAAACCTAAAAGCAACAAGGAATAGGTGACATGGGGGGTTTTCAGCACTGAAGATCTGTAGGATCTGGTTAGACATCATGTATTTGGAATAACCTGGATCAACCTGCCCACTGGCTCAGCCAGCCCTTACCTCCCCCAGGAGAGTGGCTATCATGCGGCTGACTTCCAGAGGTGCTGGTGCTGGACCTTCATAAGAAATGGACCAACTTGTTATGGCCTCCAGCCCCCTCTTTGGCACACCCATCACATCTACTGCTCACTGTAGGGAGCAGGGAAGGAGAAAGGTACAACTTCCCAGTGCCTGCCCCAGGCTCAGCAGCCCCTCATGCATATTCCCGTTGCCTTCTCTCTTCCAGTCTCTGGTACAGAAGCCCTCCTCTGAAACAGAAAAGGAGCTGGCATCTCACTGGAATCTCACCCAGGAATGTGGAAGTTCTGTTTTACTTAGATTAAAGCTTCCTCAAAAGGCTGTTTCCCGTGCTTGTGGGGTGAATAGAGTTCTAAGTTCAAAATCAGTTGAAATAAGCTTTATGATCAGTTTAATTTTATTTTTAAGTGGCCTTATATTACCTGTTTACTTAGCCTGAAAACTCCTAGCTGAATAGAGTTAAATAAGCACTATATTACTGAGCAATTCTTAGCTCTTGTTTATACAGAAAGAGCAGAGTGAACCTATCATTGTCTGAAAGGAAAGTCACATTCCAGATCTCTGCTTGCTTTGGGCACCGAAGCAGGAACAACTATTTAACTTTAACATTTTAAAATTTATATACTGGAAATGGTGCTGGAGTATTATGCATATGGTCATGGAGCAATTTTCTCCTATGTATTCCTCTTTATTCATTCACCATAATATATGTTGACATATAAATCATTGCATGTCATGTGTGACATGTTACAATAAAATCTAAAAAAAAGAAGGGACACCATTAGAGGGTTAAGCTGTTCAGCTGACAATAGGATTGATAGCTTTGATTTTCCTCTGTTATTCTCAATTACATCCTCAGTACACGCACAGAGGCACGGCCAGTGCCCATGCTGTCTGGCTGTCTGATTAGCAAAGGAACTGTGTTTAAAAATATGGCTCGATTTTGGTCCATTCATGTGGTTTGCCAGTGAGGGAGGGCCCAAATTACTCTGAAATACATGGTAGAGCTCTTTATTCTTTAGCTCTATTCCCCCTGGCTGATTAAGCCAGGAAAGAGCTGCATTTCATGTGTGGCTTAGTTGAAGCCGCATATAAATGTTGTCCTTCCACAAGGAAAAGCCCCAAGCAGAGCTCACCATGAATGCAGCAGGTATGTAATCTCCAAACCAAACTCATGGCTGACAGAAAGGTTTATATTTCCCCCGTGGAAATCATATTTATTTTCAATGTATGTGGTGACACTAGAGATCAGGACTCTCAGACAGTTTTAGCTTGCTGATAGGAGATGCTGATGGTGGGGACAGAGATGCACACCCACAGTACACCTGTGCCTCACATTCACACTTAACTCTCAGCAGAGTTATGCTAGTGCCTGTGAACACTCCATAAACAAAAGCTAAGCTATCAGCACGGGGTGAGTGACATTATGGCCAACAGTCCCAGCAAAACACTTCTAATAATTTTTCAGTACTTGCCCTTCATCTTTACTTTCTACTCTAAATTTGTCTGGCTTCAGCTTTCAAAAGCTGCATGATCTCTTCTTGGGACATAGTAGACAGCAGGAACCCCTGACTAGTTGATAATCCATGCTTCTTGCAAGAAGCCTCCTTGTTTTGTCACAAGGAAAAGATGAAACCCACAAATTAGCTCACTGCCCACTCGTACACCAGTTACTTGATACAGAAGTACTACAAATGCATGTGAGAGTTGCTGTTGTACCTCAATGATCAACTTAAGCATACCCAAATCCATGGCAGAATGGAAGGATGATTCCACATTCCCTCTGTGCCATGTGCTGGGCAGCAGTACTAGCCCAGCCCCGTCAACAGAAAAGTGACCACATTAAAAACTAATCTGCAGTTCTGTTTTGTAGAGGAAATTCCAGGCTCCCTGGTCCAGCAGGGACCATACAACTCAACACTAACATGGAGGAAGGCACTGGCCAAGAGGCAGAAGAAAAGGGGAGGTGAAAGGTGCCCTTGCATTCACAGCCTGACCACGAACCTCCACCCTTGGCTAATTAATTGCACAGTCAGAGCCAAAAAACTATTCCTGCCCTACTAAGTTACGGCCATTTCAAACCATATTTTCCTTCCCTGGTTGTTTGGCAAGAGTGTAATGTTCCTAGCTTTAAATACGGCTATCTAGGGATAGCTCCCAGAGAGACATTTATGTTTATTACGTTTTTTCTTTCTTTTGGACTCTATTCGCTAAGCCAACAAGGATAAGAGCTATAAAGCTGGTATTTGGAAGAGGAAGAGGGTGTTAAATCAGAAATAGCTTTTCAAGGAATTTTGGTGAAACATCAGAATCTGGAAACAAAGACTAGAATGTAGACAGAATTTCCTTGGTGTTTGAACTTTCATGTTTTAGTAGAAAAAACCCACCCTGCTTGAAACAGGCCCAGGATTTTTGAGAAGCTGATGGAAGTAATGGGGTGTAACGTACATAGCTGGGACAAGGAATCTACTGGAAGAAGCAAGCACAGTATCTTTAACAAGTTGCCAAAACCTGCAGAAGGCTGACACGGGCAATTTCCTCTGAACTGAAGCTACAAGCAAATGAAATAGATGGAAGGCTGTTGAAGACGTGGAGGTAAGAGTCTTCTGAGCTGGTATATTAAATGACGGAACAGGCAATGTTGATAACACCTAAGTTATCAAGAGCTGGGAGTAAGCATACGCTATATGAATGTGCAGTCACCTTTGTTGAGATGTTCACATTAAATTTTAAAACTGAAACATCTCACATGGAATGACTTTAATGGGAAGAGAACAAAAATCTACCAGTTAAATTAACCCTACAATATATACAGGTGCAGCTTCAAGGAAATCAAACACTGCTTTGGAAGGATGTGTAGAAGTCACTCTGTGTATCCCAGCTGCAGGGCAGCAATTCTCTTCACACCAGTGACTCTCAGCATCACAGAGGTCCCGCTACCTTTCCCAAAAGCAA
Source organism: Strigops habroptila (assembly GCF_004027225.2). Taxonomy (NCBI): domain Eukaryota; kingdom Metazoa; phylum Chordata; class Aves; order Psittaciformes; family Psittacidae; genus Strigops; species Strigops habroptila. The sequence continues at coordinate 15,037,200 of NC_044283.2, forward strand.
GGAATGACAAAAGTCTGTGGTGATAAATTATCTTTTCCCATTGCAGAATTTGATACGAGTATCAGACTTTGACCACTTTTACTGTTGACACCTCAGCCTGTATTGGACTTGCATCACAGCAGATGGTTGTTGATTGTCTCAGTGATCAGGAGCTCTTGCTGCTCTTGATTGCCAGGTTTTATGGTACAAATTTTTACTGGACAGATGAAGGAAGCTCAGGAGAGTGCACAGCCTCCTACAGATTGGGGCCAGAGGTTGTTCTGTACGTGATGCTTTCAGAACACAGGCTGAGAGAGAAGAAACAGTGGACGTATGTATATGGGATAGATGTGACAGACTCAAAAACACCACCAAGACCACCTGAGAAGTAGATGTGTTACTAGAGAAGCTGTTGGAATAGAAAATTGAGGCATTCAGAGGTCTGCCAGCATCAGCAAAAACTTTGCTCTGGCTGCTGAGTGCACCTACTGACTTTGGATCAGGTTCTAGAGAGAAATGTCACCAGATGCAGAGTTACAAGCTTGCCAGACCCCATCCAAAAATGAAAACTTCGAATGATTTTTTTACTGATGACCCTTCAGTTGGTTTAAAAAAACACCATGACAAAAAACCCTAATCAAACAAAATCCATTTGTGTGATTTAAAATCAATATAGCAGATAACCTCATAGTATTATAGGCTGACAACAGTAAAGAACTGTAAATAACCTTTAAGTAGAATGCATGAGAATATATGAAGGGATACTGACAACTAGCCAACAGCCAGCTAGGTACGGTTCTTCTTCTGTAAAACTCAGCAGGGGGACTTGAACTCCATCTTCCACCAGGACAGCTCTGGTTCACTCAATATTTTAGCATTCAGAGAAATTAAGCAGTTCCAAGAGAAGGAACTGAATTAAAACCAGCCCCTATAACATAAACAAACCCCAGCCAAGTGGTTTCAAAATTTATTTGCGTGGCAGGGTAGCCATCTTCTTGCACTAAAGGTTGCAAGAAACTGCTTTAAGCAAATCTCTCCATGAAAAACTTTAATGGCATTCTGTTTCATCACAGTGAAGAACAGTAGTGTTTTCCTGCATGGGGGAGGAAAGTATAGTTGCTTTATACAGCTGTCAAGGTTCCAGTTGGACTACAAGCCTAACTTCTGAACAAGATGGATGTGTCTCCTGCTGCACCCCAGGGAAAACCATTCCCCTGCCCCACCTTGTTCCTTGTGCTCAGGAAGAGTTCTGGGAGACAGTGTATGAAAGACTTTGAAACTGTAAACATTCAATGCCCAGACCGCTGCTGTACCTGTAAAGTGTAATAGTAATTCAGGTGACGGGCACTTGAAACTCCTAAGCAAAGAAAAAAACCCAAATCTAAACATGATTGACAATGATGTGGCCTGACAGAAGTATCTCTCTTGTTGACAAGGAACAAGAAAAGATGTTCTTGTAATCATGCAGTGAAGGAAGCGTGCACAAGTTAGAAAGTTTGTGGAATTGGCACTTTTTTCCCCTCCCTTTAAGTAGAAGTGGCTTTCCTGCTGAAAGATAATTACTTTAATGCCTTCATATTACGGAATAATTTAATGAATGATCAAAGATATATTCCATAGACAAGAGGATTTTCCTGAGTGTTATCCACCACTAAGGGGAAGGACAGTAGTTAGAAGGTTAGATCCAAGAGACTGTCATTGATCTTCAGGGTTGTGTTTCTTTACCAAGACCATTAGACAACAGACAGCCACGAGGATCCAACACAAGTGGGAGCTCTGTGTTGCTCCCACTTGTGACGGATTATAATCCGTCAGAAGAGATGTGCCTGTGAAATAGGCAAACATGAACTGTACTGTGGGAGGAGAGGTACTACCAGCAGAGAGAGGAATAAATGATAACAACATACTGTGCAGGGGGAGGCTTCCTTAGGAACCTCCTGAGCAATCTCCACTGGGACAGGGAAGGACTCCAAATATGATCACAGTCTAGAAAAGCACCAATTGAAAAAACAAACACTTCATCTCGTTTAGTCTTACAGAACAAAGGCTGAGAGGAAACCTAGGTTTGGTCTATGTATACTGCAAGGGGCAAAGTGCAGAAAAGGGAAAATAAAGGAAAAGATACAACTTACCCTCCAACTGCATATGAATAAAGGCAGAAATGTTAGTAATATATAGGTATATATCAGCAGCATGTTAGCAAGGTATGTGTTAGTATGGCAGCAGAGTTAAGGCAGAAATCAAAAGGAGTTAACTTTCAGAGCAAAGAGGTTTTCTTTAACACGCAAGTTTGCTTAGGAAAAAAATATGTGCACCTGCTTTTACAGTGTACTAAGCCAGGCAGTTCAGTCCTTCCCCTACTGTTCATATAACCTAGAATATAAGCACCTGTAAACTTTTAAAGACACTAATCAGGTAAAGCTTATAGATATGACTCCATCCAAATACACGTGTGAAAACCAGGTCCACAGCAATACAATGAAAGGATAATAAAATAGGGCAACTCAGAGTTTTTTGGCAAACATTTTATAGTTTTTATATAAAAATCTCAGTAAGAAACCAAGCAGAATATCTGACGGAAACATCTGCCTTACAAGTTCAAAAAAAAGAAAAAAAAAAAGAAAAAAAAAAAAATCACACCAAAAAAAAAGGGAGAAAAAAAAAAAAAAAAAAAAAAAAAAAGTAAAATCCCAACCCCCCCAGAATCCTTTTTAATTATAAATCAGAATATCAACAAAACACTTAAAATAATCTCAGATTGTTTGGCAACTCATCACATCATAACAAGAGACACATTTGATCATAAGAAAAGTTTAACTTTATATACAATTTCACTTGAACATTTGCTCTTACCAGAGTTAATATACATTAAAAAAAGATTCTGGCAATAATACCAGGTTTTATTTTTAATACCTGTGTATAAAATGTAACATAAAATGCTGAAGCTCTATAGTTAAGGAGAAGTGATATTTGATTTCAATGGGTCCCTCTTTGTTGAAAAAGACAAATACTGAAAGAACAAGTGTTTAGTTGCAAAATAAAACTGTTTCATTTCAGGGTAGTGTCGGCTGACTGGATAAACCTAACCTAATACTATTAATTTCTTGCAGTTGGTAGTAAATTCACAAGTGAAAATATAATCTAGTAAGATTGCATTTTAAATTTTATACTTTGTCACAAATGTGAACAGAAAGGAGCCCAGTCCCTTTCACTATGCTAAACTACACTTTAATGCATGCGAGAAAAATACTTTACCAACTGTCTGAGCAGATTTTAGAGAACTTCAGGTTTTAGACAGCCCTGGGGGAGTGGAGGGGAAGTTTCCTACCGACGTCTGCATAGAATGTAAAATATATAATTAAAAAAACCTAAGGTATATACTAAAGTTTACAGACCAATGCTTTCCATATAATAAATAAAATGTTCATCATCGATTAGATTCATACACAGAGTAAAATACAACCTATTTTTACAAGTTTATGTACAAAGTGTATTAGTAGGCCCAGGGGTGCCTCATGGGTTGGAAGCATCTGCATTAGCATGTCACATTGGGAAACTCCAACTTTCCAAGTCAGTGATAAAATATATAACTACTTTGTTTTTCATTCAGATACAAAGTAAACTTATTTTTCATCTGAAATAAATGTACATAATATTCTGTATAAACAATAGTTTATAAAGCTGTTTAAAATGTAACTTAAAAGTACTGCATTGATTAACTTAGAGCTCTGAAACAAGCACGTGCAAATCCCTTTGCTTTAAAAAAAATAGAAGCACAGATGTTTTTTCTTTTGACTCTTCCATGAACAGCACTAGCTGGTAAAGATTATCGTTTTGCTTTCTTTACTGGTGTCTCCTCTGTTTTCTGCTGGCTTTTTCTCCGTACCACTGTCGGGCTGTCTTCCCTTTTACGCTTGGTAGATTGCATCTTTAACCTGAAAAGCATTATTAATAATTATTTTAACAATGGAAGGACCTGTAAAACAGAAAGGATGGTTAGGCACAATCCTGTTTAGAGGACAGAACCTAACTGGCCATCTCTGATGAATTATGAGGATGTGCTATTTAAAAGCTTACTGCTAAATCATTACACAGAAGGACAGACCAGAGGGAGACCTTGCACACACCCATCATATCTCAGCAGGATACCGCATGCTAATTTTGTATGTTGGAGAGTCCTCCGGGTGTAGAATTTGGGGCTATGGCTCTCCTCCTTCCTCCTCTTTCTTTTGGAAAGACTTATGGATTATAATGGAATATAACAAACTGCATTATCTTGTAACCCTGTCTCACAAAAAGAGAAGAACAGCAATAGTGGCTTAAGTCTTGCATACGCAAAAGGGAGTAAAGGGCAGACATCATGTATATGTTTAAGCATCCATATATAAGCCCACGACATTCCATCTGCAACCAGTTGTAAATGTGACTTAAACCCTTGGCTATTCATAACCATACAAAGTAATTAACCTGAGGTGAACTGTGACAGTCAATCAGTGAGCGCATGACACACATGTTCCTGAGGTTCAGTTTGAAGACACCGTTACATTTCAGATTGGATGGCAACTAAATGTATTTGGCATATAACCCATTTTACATGTAAACTACAAGATGAATAGCAACTGTGCATCACATACTCCCTTGGGATTTTACACTGTGATTTCAACTTTAAAAAGGGGAAAAGAGGGAAAGGGAACTGTTTTCGAAACTTGATAGAAGGACTCTCCGAGTCTTTTATCAGCTGATCTTAGAAAGATCTTTGAAGCTAGAATCATGTCATCATATGTTGCTTTAACCTCAACTACAGCTGCTCTTCCTCCCATTCAGGAAAGAATCACAGCTCAAGTTAAAACGCTGCATAACAGCATTTTAAGATTCTCCCGAGAGGTTTCTGAAGATGAAAGAAAAAAATAAAAATAAAAATAAAAAAAAACCCAAAAAAACAAAAAAACAAAAAAAAAAAAAATCTAAGTCTTTCAACTGTTAAAGAAAGCAAGAAAAAGAAAAGATGTTAAAAGAAGAAAATCCTTTAAAAGCTTTTATATATCACGAAATAACAGAACAGAGCAACATCAGACTGCTGTTCACATTTTTGAAGCAGTACATTACACATAAAGAAAGGATCAATGTAGTGGCTTCCAAAACAAGTAATAGAAGCGGATTCAACTTTAATACTTACTGTGTCAACAGAGGAGATTTATTCATTTTTGAGTCACTTGGAGATCTTTTTTTTGCTGCTAGGTTCTGTCGTTTTTTAGGAGAAACTGAACTTGGACTGCTGCTTTTAGAAGTTGCACGTGTGGTTGGCTTGCTGGGCTGCTTTCTATAATACAAAAGAATAATGAATGTATATATAACAAAATACTTCTACTAAGTCACTTTCTTCTTGCATTCCAAGCGCAGAGAATTAAGACTGCACAGTATTTGCAACAAGTAAATCAAAGTTGCCAAAAGAAACAGTGAAAAAAAACCCCAAAACCCAACCCATCTGCAATGCTTTGAGACACAAACTGCAATACCGAGCATGTATTTTCATATTAAATGGAGAATCAAAAGGCTACTTTACAGACAATATTTAATATTTAACTAAATAAAAAGCCTTGTTCCAAACTGCAATAGTTCTGGTACATAATTGTCTGTATTTAAAAAAATAGCTTGCAGTACCAGTAGACAAACAAAAGCAGCAAGGGCACCAGCAGCAGCAAAGAGAATTTTCTTATTGAGTGTAAAGGATGAACTCATATTAGCTTTAGCATCCAGCAGTTCAGAAATACGAAGAACTGGTTACTGGAGATCAACTTCATAGTTAGCAAAACAGGTTATTTTAGTCACAAAAGCTGAAAGCTGACAAACCAGCAAAGCCGAAGATGAAGAAGCAGACCCTTCCACAGAATTATTCCCAGATGCTGCTTATAAAATGCAGACCGCAGCACCTTGGGATGCTTTGTTACAGTCAGACTTAGAAGAACAGCATTAGAAATCTGAGGTGCAAACCAAACAAATCTATAAATAAAAACTAGATGTTTACACAAGCAGTCAGAATGAAAACACTGATATCTGAACTTTTACATGAGACTACAGGAAGTCCCTTTGCCTTTACCAAAACTGTTGTTTACTTAGTGGCAGTAGTAAACCTCCACAGTTTTTATTTAAATGAAGACTACATAATTACTTTCTGATTTAGCTCTGAAATTATGAACTCAAGACCATACTGTGAACAGTGCTCCAAATAAGCCGCAAAGGCTAATATGTATTATGATATCCTTAGGAATAAAGTAAATCCGGTGAATTTACACTGTCAACATAAGAACAAAGCCTGGACTCCTGTTCTGTAAGGCAGAAACGTGAATTAAAACTTCCCAAAGCTGATATTTATCTACGTTTCCCCAACAAATTCAAGAGGATGAGCTCTGCTATAATTCAGTTTGCCTACAGAAAGGCAGAGCTACGCTAAGGGAGATGAAGAACAGCTTCTTGAAAACAGAACTCTTGCTACCACGCTAGTCTTTTGCAGTACAAGGAGCTTTCAGATCACTGTACTAGAAATTAAATCCTCCAGTACTGTAGATTCATGCATTTGACTTGGATAATACTTGGAAAAAGAAATGGATCTGTATAATTATATTTCCACCTTGTTCCAACTCCAAATATGAAATGGTGAATGGCACAGTCAAGTCAGAGGTCCCTTTTAATCTATCAGAACCAAGTGCGCTCAGGCTCAACTTCTGAGACATCACTAGGATGAAGACTGACAACAGGGTCAATTCTTACCTACTAACATATCCAAAGTCTGTCTGTTGAGACCCTAACAGTTTTCCCAACTACTCTTTTGTCTCTTCATCCCCAGAAGAGCGGTAATAGAGTTCAAATAAAAATTATTTGGGAAGCTCTCATCAACTTTAAAAAAAAAAAGTAAGCAACAAACAAAGCCCCTGAACAAACCCCACAACTGAGAATAATGTAGAAAAAGCTTGCTATTGTTGTCTCTACACACAGTCAGTTACCTTTGAGCCTCTAATCTTGTAGCTGATCTAGTTGTGGCCCCAGAATGTGCTTCGTCATCTTCCTCACCATCTTCTTCCTCTCCTTCCTCCTGCTCTTTTAGTTCGTCTTCAGAAGATGTTAATTTCCGACGTTTTCTTTCAGGCTCCAGTGTTTCTGTCCATGTAAAATTTTACACATGTGCTATAATTTTCCAAAAGCCCTCCAAAAGGATATGGACACTTAGTTTAGAAAAGGTATTCTATTCACAAATCCCATTTTCAGTAAGTAATTTTCCATTTCCTTTATGCTTCAGGATTTTTAATTCACACTTGTTTGACTTAATCTTGCTAACACATTCACTAGAGTTTACTTATGCAGCTCATAGCCAGAATTCATAGAAAATTCATGAGGCTTTATAGAAGCATCTGGGATGTAGCAATTCTGACATGAGATTACAGCAATTTACACATATTTACATAATATTTACACTAGCTGTAACTGAATGATTTTTCCTTAAGAAAGGAAAATTGAATAAAGCTTATCTTGTTGCTATTAGTAAACAGAAAGGCACAGTAACATCCTCTCCTTCTGTTAGGAATAGCACAGCTTCTTTTTTTTTTTTTCCTTTACCAGATTCCTCTGATGGAACCAGAGAACGCCTGGGCTTTCTTCCCCTTTTACGCACAATCATTTCTGCTTTCTCAGCTTCCTCTTCCTGAAAAAATAAAATGGAAGCATGTAAGGCAAGAACAGTTTAATTTAAATAGAAGACAGACATTTTTCATTACATACTGCTTATAAACTTACAAATTAAAATGACTACACTTACGTTTGTTGTTTCTTTCTTATTAGATATGTCTGTACCTAAAAAGAAAGGAAAGAACGAAACTTAACCTTGAACTTCTGTCACCTTTGCACAAACATCACAGAACTTTTAATGTTTTTATCTAGTTTAGAGTATGGCTTCATTGTATTTTGCTATATACAGAGACCGGGACAATGATTAATTTTTTTTTTTTCTTTTAGTAGTAAGGCTTTATATGACTGATATTTATTGCTTTGTGGCATATGCTGTTTTGCTTTAATGGAAAAGCAAAAGTTACTTACCTCTTTTAACTACTGTGAGGCACTGGAATGGGTTGCCCAAAGAAGTGGTAAATGCTCCATCCCCGGCAGTGCTCAAGGCCAGGCCGGACAGAGCCTTGGGCAACATGTCTAGGGTGAGGCGTCCCTGCCCATGGCAGGGGTTGGAACTAGGTGATCTTAAGGTCCTTTCCAACCTAAACGTTCTATGATTCTATTATTAATTACAGAATCACAGAAAATTTTAGCTTGGAAGGAGCTTCTGGAGGTCATCTAGTCCAACCTCCTGTTCAAAGCATGGCTAAATTAACAGATCTGATCATACTGCTCAAGATCTTTTTCGATCCAATTCTGAAAGTTTCCAAGAACATGGACCCTCCAGGCAATCTGTTCTAGTACTTAACCATGCCCGCAGTGAAGCATCAAGATGGCTGTAGCTCAAAATGACAATATTTAAAACCTGTTTAATTCCCGATATGCAAATTACCAGGTATGACTTTCTCTGTTGAAGTACTTCTTACTTCCAGCTCAGTGCTTCTTAAAGACTGGCCTGTGCATGTTAAAATACATTTAATAACCCTATAAACCACATCTCAACCTGGCCTCTCTCTATAGTACATGCTTCCCACTTCTACCCTTATTAACTCTCTGATAACAAAGGGATTATTTTACAAAGCTTTTGAGCTTTGTCAAATTGAATTATCTGCAACACTGCAAGGATAAAAATCCTTAGCAATAGAAGGAGAGAAGCAACCTAAACAAAAGCAAGATTTTATACCTTTTTTCCCTGCCATAAAATTGCTGCCTATTTTTGTTTTCTGAAAGGTACACAAAGGATGACACTAACTCTAAACCCATCACCAAGCAGACTGATAGAATAAATAGAAGAATATCAATGTAATCGATCAAAAATAGATCTCAAAGAACAGACAAATATTCTTGAATTCACACACGTTTTCTGGAGTTCCTTTGTTAAGTTTATAGGGAAAAACTTACACAAAAGCAAATGAAATAAAACACAGAGATATTTAACTATTTAATACAGAAATGCGGTAAAACAGGACTGTCAACTGTATTAAGTACTTTACACAAAGTAAGTCTAACATATAACCAACATTTAGTAGTTCTGTTGTGTTCAAAAGACATACTACAAAATTCTGGTATGTTTTGGCAAAGTTGTAGCAAAAATGTTTTTGATTGAAGAATACTTTATGTAACTAGAAGACACGCCTTTCTTGATAGATACAACCCTCTCTTTAGGATGTGAAAATGCAGCACCTTTGCTTCAAGATAAGTATAAAAATAATATGCTATAGTATTTGAAAATCTTCCTGACTTTTAGTAGTAAAAGCAACCACTGATTAGTGCAAAACAATTTTAGTTTCAAGTTCAGTGTCAGTATTATGGGAAGATGCTGCTTTCAGAAGCCAGATGTCTTTTAACTGAATGAGTTCTAATGACTGAAAAGAAATTCTCTGCTTCCCACTCTGTATGCAAGTCTGCCGCCACAGCAAACCCTTGTGCAGAACATCCAGAAAATACCAGAATAAGTGAACTGCAGAGAGAGATTCCACTTTGTTTTTTTTTCACTACCAGGGGTTTTCAACCCCTTTTCTCACATGAATACTAACATATGATGAAAAAATTTAATAGGACATTTCATCCACTTTATACACTCTTGCTGTGACATCAACAGCCTTTTACCTGGAAAATGAAATGTTACTTAACACGCTAAATTAAGCTTTATGTACACAGTCAGGTGTCTATCCTTTTGAACAAAAAGCAAACCAGAATGCACTTTCACACCTTTCTCACATCCTTTCCACATTCTTGTCTGTTCCCTTAGCATCCCATAACCAGCTAACTCTCCAGAGACCATTCTGAAGCATATGGATTAAAGCTGATATTTTAACAGATGCAGAGAACATGGGAAATAGTCTATATGTGCAGTGATGCCAGATTATTTTCTCTGTAGAAGCCTGAACTTCTGGAAACTCCAGAAGATTTGAAGATTTGTTTTCTCAGATTTGTTGCACGAATGTTTGTATTTGTTTACAAACCATTTTTTAACCCGCCTTTCAGGTTTGTCTGCTTCCTGAATGGATTTTCAAGTCTATTTTATGAATGGCCGTAATAAAAAAAGACACATTTAAACATCCAACCAGCGCAGTTCAAACTCCATACACACAAAGAATTGACTATGCCACCTAAAACTCACCACAGTCTGACCTCTCACAAATCACAGATGTCTGAACAGGAAGAGAAACAGAAAAGTATCTCACTTTACTTGATAGCAGTTTGAAGCACTGAAAGTACATTTCTTTGTAAAGTTAAGTGATGATCTAAAGATCTTAGAGCAGTTGTGAAAGGGGAGAAAGAAATATCCCCTCAAACTACCACTAAGCTCTTCAGATACGTATCTACAGGTAAGCCAATTAATTGAACAGAATTTCAAATTCTGAAGCAGTTAAGGTATTAAGTGTGATTGATAATTGCTGTATGAAAGAAAGTAAGTAGAAATGGGAACCAGTCTGATGGGGTACCTACCTTCCTGTGAAGCTCTGCCATATGCTTATCCACACAAAATAATTATTTAGTATATTCTGCAATGCATTATTCAGCACTTAACAGTGCAGCTGCATATTTGAAATAAGTTCTTATCAAGCTGCTCTTTTTTACAACTAAAAACTCAGTAGGAATTAGGGACAAGTCTTCACTGTTCTGTTCCACATTGATAATACTGACTGCCAGATATGATGTTTATGAAGGACCTATATGATTTTCTTAAACACCCTTTTCTATTTCTTTCATCTTTTATTTGTTAAAGCAGGTAACATTTGCTTACCTGTTTGAGGTGTTTTAAGTCTACTCGCAAAGATAGGAAACTGCAGCTGAAATTAAAAACAAAAAAAGTTTAATTAAAGAAAAAAAAAATATCAGAAAATCCAGGATTGTATCACATAAACACAGAAATTTGCTCCAATTCATAGTAGAACATACCTGCACATCTACAACACATGATCATTCTAATAAGCATATAGAAAGTTTGCACTGAGTTTCTTAACAGTAGCATGCATTTTTCCATTTACAATCAAAATTCGCAGTGGGTCAAATCAGCCCATAAACCAAAGCAAGCATAGCAGCTGCAGTAACCTAACTGACACTATAGTCATTGCAATCAAAGACACCAAGTTCAGAGCAGTTTCGATCATCTACGTTTCTGAAAACGTAATTACCAGCAATACAAAAATAGTTTAGTGCAGTCACTTTATGTGACACATACAGACACATACAGATCTGCAGAGTTACGTGTCACCGGAATGTTGTATTTACACAGAGTGCAGAAAGGCCTATGTATAATTGCATAATCTCCTATGATGACGGTCCAAAAAATCCAGTTGCTTTCCTCACTGAACAACTACACTGGGATGTCTACACTTCCTTTGAAGTAGCAACATGTTCTCAAAGCAGCCTAGGGAAACTGTCATGCAAAGATTATATCTCACCTTACAGAACCACTGTCTCAGATGGAGGGCAGATATCGCTCCTCCTGGAGCCAGCCTGTAACTGACTGACACACCAATCAATCATCACTGAGAGGTACAAGACCTTTAAAACAGTCTAACTAGAAGAAGATTATTTTGTTCCAGTACTGAGGATGCCAAGGTATATCTATTTCTGAGGGGGATTTTAAAATAGTTTCCATTCTTACTTGGAAAAAACAAAACACCAAACCCAACAAGGCCTCCCCTTCCCCAAATTAAAGAAAACAAACCCCACAAATACCAAATCCCATACCAACCCAAATTATGTTTCATTAAATTAATATCGGGGAAAAGAAGGATAGGAAGAAGAATTGATTAGGAAAGATTAGGGATTCTGAAACAAAACTCCACCAGACCTGTAGAAGGGACAGGACTCTAAGGGCTGCCTGAAATGCTGCAGGGACAGAACAAGCAGGACGAGACCTCCTGCTATTATAGCCTAGGTGACTTCCCAAAACTTCCAACACCCATGCCTGGTGCCCCACCAGGCAAGCAGGCAGAACACACATATTCCATTACAGCTTTATTTTTAAAATCACCTCTTTTCTATGCAATAACATTAATTCTGACATAGAGGAATTCCCAACAGAGAAGCCTTCCCCAGAATAAATCAACTAGTTGTACTCCACAAACATGCCTGATCCATTACTACCCTGTGCTGTAACCCAACTGGACTGCAGAAACAAACCCAACAGCATGCTTTCTTAGCAATGAATGTACTGCACAGGGGTTAAGAAATTAAAATATTGCTGAGCTTTAAAACAGAGAGGTATGTTTCACAAGCTCTTAAGTTACTAACCATCATGTCTGTATCCGTTCAATGAGCTGTACACACGCTAATATAGGTAATAAAACTGTATTACACAGTACTTTATTTTACAGGTATTAAGAGCTATTATATGATAGGTTCAGTAGAGAAAAAAATCTCAAGTTTTTGAAACAAAGACACCCTTGCCCTTCAGGCCAAAACTGCTCTCAGCACAAATTAAAAGACACGTGTACACAATCAGAATTTCACCCTGTGTACCAGTATACTGCTAGCCATTGTCACACCTAGATTTGTATTAAGTATGTTGCACTAAATTTGATCCTGTTATTTGCTATGTTCCAACTTAATAGTCTATTTTACTGACAAAGTTCAATTATATTAGGAGATACTATTAATAGTCTTTGTTTGCTTAGACTGAACTCAGTCACCAAGTTTTCCGTAAGATGTTTCTGAAATACTGTTAATTGTTAAAAAAATAAATAGCTCTTGAATTACTGTGTTTAAATGCACCCAAACAAAATAAAGGCACTTACATTCCCAGTGCTCATATCAGCTTTTGACTCCCCACCTGAGGGAAGAAATATGAATTCAGAACTTGAATGTCATTATTTTCCTTGTTTTGACATACAGGTATTACGAACTACTTACCACCAGGCTGTACAGCTTCAAGAGGGTATTTACGAGGCCTTCCCCTTTTCCGTTTCACTATTACAGGCTGATTTTCCTATTAAAAGTACAGGACAAAAATATTCTAGTCACTGTAATTGTCATTTAGCATTTGAGCAATACAATACAAAGATCACTGTTGACTTCATAATGGAATGATGTGGCAGAAGTAGTGTTTGCAGGTTGAAAAATATAGATGACACAGGTTTTATAGGAAGAGACACTGCCTGTTATGAAATTCACTAATGGAGCTGAAAAGAAACAAGACAACTCCCAGTTATACCAAATTCTCTGTGGCTGGCCTCAGGCACAAAAGCATGCCTGACAAGATAGTGCCTTTTGCCTCCTCCCCCCAACTCTATCACTTGATCTCACAAATACTGCTGTCTTACCCTATAAACCCAATCACACCTTTTCAGTCTTACAAGAACAGCAAACTTTGTATCTTGTGAGACCCTTTTTCAAAATAGCACAGAGCAGAGGCTACATCTTGTAACAGTTGAGCAGTGCAGTTAAACAGTCAACATCCTAGGTATCCCACTATACAGATTAGTTACATTCTCTATAAAAACAAGGCCTTTAGTAAAAAAGGCCCCTTACTTTCAAGTTTAAGCTTTGAAAGACAACTTTAAGCAATGAATATGGTCAGATGTTCAGATCACAAAATCCCAAATAAGACTTTCTCCTGTTTACAAGGAAAGAATGTGAAGTCTCTCATACAGCATTTACTGAAGTCTAGTAATGTCTCCTTCCACAACAGATCTTAGTAACTCAAGCTTTGAGGGAACAGATGTAACAATTTATTCTTTAAGTTTTCTTCCACTTCCAAATTAGAGGTAAAAAAAAGCAAATGACAACCCAATGTCCTTATGAGAACTGTGTCCGTTTCTAGAGACCAGCAACAGCTTTAACCTGTAGGGTTCAGATATTTGTTTACAGCCACCACTGTAAATGTCACAAGTATATGCTTAAGAGATAATGTGAAGAACTTTAAATTTGTTGAGTGATAATATTTTTGTAAAGCCAGGTCATATTTGCTAGTGCCTAAACTGTCCACACCTTAATTACAGGGTATTCAGAAAACATGATTTCTATACAATACAACTCCATAGAATTGCTTTCTGTACAATTTATAAGTACTATTAAATGTAGGAAGGGATTTAATTCTACTTCAATAATCAGCCACTGAAGTCTTACAGTCTATAAGTTTACACTTTGTGACACAGAATTACATGAGCCTTCGGTACTTTACAGTACCAAACATAAATTTTCACAGCTATGTTGGTCTAGCCAAAGTTTTAATATTGCTGTTAACGAAATACAAAACCAAAATACTTATTTTCAGTGTGAACCTGCACTATCTCAGTTAGCTACCATGAACAAGAACTCACCTCTGGAGAATTTTCATTTGATTCCAGATCATGCTTTTCCTTTTCAGACATTTCCTGTTCGAATTCATCTTCACACATACAAAAAAACCAAGAGAGAAACTGTACACCTTTGGCTCATTATGCAAAGAAAAAGGTACAAGCCACAATCTCTGCTCCAAAAGCATTATTTCATTCTGTATTCCGAAATCCCTTAAAAACACCCATCAGAAATAAACACTATTTACCTCCTAGCAACAGCACACTGGTCTGCCAGAATGCTTCCTTAACACTAGATGAGTTAGACAGGTCTTCTAATTTAAGGCAAAACCAAAAGCTTAAGAGAATGATCTGCCGCGAAATGGTAAGATAAACATAATTCACTATTCAATTTTCTCCCACATTCCACAAAGCAGGAAGCTGAGAATACATGCCCAGTGAAGAACAGTTTCATATTTGTAACATGCTCACTGGAGAGACAGAACTATTAATAGGCCAAACTAACACTAGGGAAGATACACTATTCACACAAAGACAGACTGAAGTTATATCAAAGCCAGTATTAACACTGTGGACACCCCACCTTTTATTATATAATTTAGTGCAATTAACAAGTCAACTATGACAGCACAACTTGCGCGCTGTTTCCTGCTTAGTTTCTCTACAGAAACAAACAAGACTGATTTTGAGGGTGAATATATATATGTATTTATTTTTTTATATATATATGTAATATTATAATATATAAAAAATACATAACATATCCCCCCCGCCCAGTGAAAGGACATATCTTATTTGTGATCAGTTGGGAAAAGTTCTTCTTGTCACGTACCCAAATTTTGCTATTTCCCTATCCACTACTTTATCTGGAATTAGCTTTCCTACCCAAGGTACACACTGAAGTAATAATGAAGTGGATGGGTGATGATAGCATAGCAGAAACATAAAATCTGCTCTCATTGTTAAAGGAACTGGGATTAATGCATTATTTGACAGCAGTAATAGAACAGACTGCAGCTAGAGAATATCTGCAAGGATTTGCTGGGATTGAACTGGGATCAAGTTCCTAATTTCTCACAGAACCATTCAAATTAAAAGAAATTATCACTCACTACGGGTTCAGAAAATTGCCCAGAATGGGCAGTTTCATTACCTTTTTCTTCCATAGTACTTTTAGGAGGTGTATGCATTACATCAATTTCTTTGGGCACTTCTGCTGTATCATCTGAAATAACTTCCTACATTATTTTAAAACAACAAAGAAAAGAGTGTCTTACTACAAATTCTACCATTGTCAGTTACTTATACTAAAAAACAAACAAAAAACCCCAAACCAAACCACATCCCAATACATGAATAATTATTTTATTCATCAAGATTGCGTAATGTCTCTTAAAATTTTTGATGCTGAGAAGCTGCGTCAAAATTAGTGGGTGAGAAATATTCCATGTGTGCTCTTAAAAGAAGCATCTACTTTGACCTGAATTCCTGTTTTGACTTAGAAGAATCAGTGCAAAGCCAGAATACTGGTAAACTCCAATGCCCTCTTGCAGATTTCAGGTCAGTATGACCATGAAGATGCCGAACTGACTGGACAGCTGGGGTCCAGCAATGATCCACACAATCCCAAACTCCTCAGTATTGTGCAAATCCGTCCACCACGCCTCACAGGGATCAGGTGCTGTGCATAGCAAAACAGACTCCTGTCTTTTTTCAATTGTCTCCCCCTTGAAAAGTGTGTTAGTTTTATAGTCAGTTATTTTGTATTCAAGAGACAATGCAAAAGTAGTTTACGGTTAATGAAAACATTTCCCAAAATAACCTGCTATAGAAATAAAACCTTAAACTTCCATCCTATTTACATTACAATTGCAGAACATTAAAAAATGTTCTTGAAAATACCTTTGCATTAGCAGGTTCTGTTCTGTAACACTGACTTTGTTCATCATCTTTTCTCACATCCTGAGCAATCAGCTGGTTGCCTGTAGCAAGAAACAACAGTTCAACTGTTAAAAAAGTGCCGTCTGCATTTGTCAGATTTTGATGCCACTTTTATATCAGCTCATTAGTGTGATTCAAAGATTCTGAAAAGTAGCATCTTATTTACAAGAACAGAAAGTTCTGCTAATCCCTCTCCGAAAAGTGAAGACAAAACAATCACAGAAAAGAATTCCATGTTTCTTGTACGTCATGGTTGGGTTGCTTATTTTTAAAGATAAGATCAAAATTGAAATGTGACAGGTACTGCATCAAGCAATAAAGCATCAACCTTAACTTCAACTCACCAAAAGAAAGCAGCTAATGCTATGTTCACTATAATGAACACAGCATGACTTCTAATTATTCACTTAATCAAATCAAAATTCTTAGAAACAGAATAAAAACTGTTACAAAAATCCAACATTAATTATCCTAATTTTTTTAATTGTTCTGATACTGAAAAGACAAAAGCAGTTGACGGCAGAGCTTGAATAAATATTACATAGTCAATCGCATAACTATTATGTCAACAACATGTCTGATTAGCAATGAGTTAACTTTATCTAACTTTAAGTTAAAAATATTTATGCCATTCAGTGGACTTCCTTCTTACTTTTGGCTTCTAGACAGATAAAATGTTACACTAAAACTTAGCTCTTTCCAATCTAAAAGAAGGAAGCATCCAGCCAGAATGGGTAGATTTTCCTCTGATGATCAGTTCTACTCAGCTTTATATTCCTTCATGGTGTTTTATTTAATAAGGATAAAATTAGTAATAATTTTAAAGACTAAACAAAAATGTTTGTTCACTTAAGAGCAAAAGAGCTACTGTAAAACTCTTCCATGCAGTATTAAACTTGTTACCATATTTTTTGTCAAATATATTAATTGCAATATTAAAGTTGTTTTGGGAACAACAATTGTTTTGGAGTTTGGAATTCCTGATGTTCCGTTCTTTCTTTCAAAATACCATTTTATGGCCTAATCGCAATAGAACTTTGCTTTTCAGCAGAAAACCTTTACACAAATTGGCATAGTTCTGTACCACTCACATTTTTCTTTATCCGTTGTTCCTGAAGGTCTAGATCTATGTTCTTCAGTTATCTGGGTATCCAACTTTTCCACCTACATGTAAAACACAATGAAAGGTAACTCCTTATTTTTTCCACAAAGTTTCTAAACACAGAAGGGAGAAAGTTCTTCCTACTTACTACTTTCAAGTACAACACGCATTAGAATGGAAAGTAGCAGTATTACAAGAGCAATTTATTCCTAGAGCTCAAGTAATGTTACTACTATAGGATAACACCATGAAAGAACCTCTAACTTTTGCTATTTTCAGAATTTCTAATTGATATTTTTAATGAAAAAGTGAGTTTTAATTAAGCACTCTGCCATGTGCTTTAAAAGCTGTTTATCATCAATTCACACAAAATATTTTTGGATTTAAGACACTCTCCTACATGCAGAAAGAGAAGGATCTGACTAGCACCTGAAATGTGTCCCATCATCATTACAGTATAGTAATAGATAAATTTACTACCCAATTTTACATAAACACATTATTTTAGCTTATCTGTGTTAAATGTCTTGTTTCTGCTCCATGAGAAATACTTTATGTTTACAACTTTCCCAGTCATCCTTTCATACTTATAAGCTCCAAGTTCTTGTGGAATTACAGTAGACTGCTTTAAAATAATAGGTTTATAGTCCTTATCAAAAGCCCTAAGAATAGTCCTTATTTTTGCCCTCTATTCTCAGGGAGGACAATCAAGCTCCTCTTGTCCGCCAGTAACAGTCCTGAAATAGTCACAGACTGTGGAACAACAATACAAGATTTATATACTGGCAAAATAGACAACAACCCACACAGCTGCACAGTCTCATATACATAAACTCTTAACACTCAAAAATAGTATTTTCCTTTAGAGAATATTTAATGTAAATAGAAGGAAATGCAAGTAAGGAAAAAAAAAAAAAGCAGCACAGAATTAGAGAGTAAGTTTAAAACCCGAGAACTTACATGAAAAGTTTCTTTTTCTAAAGCAATATTCCTCTGCAGCAAATCTATTAAAAAATAATTATGAAAATAATCAGAAAAGCTGAGCAAGAGCGAAGTGTCATAGTATCCTCTACTTCACCTCTCTGAAAGGATTCCAGAGTACCTAATCTATATAAAACTCACTTTCAATGTTGGAAGTAAAAGGTGTCCAATCTTCTTTTTAACAATATTTGAACAAAACCAAAATCAAAATAAAAAGAATATGGATTTCTAAAGTACACGGTAACCGAGAAACACTTTATGGCTAGAAGACAAGCAATCATGGGATTGTCATCTATGAAATATATGGTAACTTTGACATTTTAAATACAGTTCTAGCATTTGAATGAATCAGAATTTGATCCATCACAACACTAGATGCTGGATCACGGAATGAAGCAAAACACAATGAAATCTATGCTGTACTATTATGCTTCCAGACAACTAAAGTTTGTGTAATTGTACTAGTGAGACCTGTAGCTGATATCGCGCACATAAAGTAATTGTTCAATTGCTAGACCCTACTGTACTTTAACTCTGATGAAGAGCCTTAGCCTTCCATATCACAAAAATGTGGAAAATAATTATGAATAATGGGAGCTGATGAATACCCTTCACTTTTGAAAGAATCTGACAACTTTCAAAGCCATTTCAATACATAAAGAGGAACATAAAGAAGCTGCTCCACTGAGTGTCCCACAAACCCCTTAAAGTCTGCTTCATAAAGGCTATAAATTAATATTTTAATTAAAAAAAGCTGCTAAAACATTCCAAGCACTTTTCAGCTACAGTAAGAACATATGCGTATGATTCAATAAAACCACTCTACATTTAATATAACTTGTATCTCACTGCTTAAATCTACACGTTTTAGCAACAATTCTTTCCCAGCTATACTGTTTAGTTGCACAACATCTTTCAATTTTTAAAGCAGTGTCAAATGAAGAGCTAGATCCCACCCACTCAAACAGCAATGATTTGTTTACATTCCAAGGAATCTTGGACTACTCAACTACTGTGTCTGCTGTTCATACTCATGACAGGACACACATTTGTCTTTTAAACAACTTCCTTTTACGTACGTTGAGCTATATGTATATATGCATGTATATACATATAAAGAGAGATTATTGTGTGGTGGGGGAGAAAAAGGAAAAGCCTCTGTACCAAGAGCTCCAAAGCATTATTCTTCAGTGCATGCCATATCCAACATGATTTACACAACAAATGGATTTCTGTTAAACATTTTACATGGAACTCGATTATCACAGCTAGTTCAATCTGCACATTTTAAAGTTTAAGTACTGTCTGTCTGGGTGACTGAGTGATGTGAAGTGATGCAGTTTTCCAGGCACTTCAAAGAAGTCTCACAGTACAGAAAAACTAGTTCAAGTTTTGATTCTGCTGTCCTGAAGACCACATTCTTCTAACTGATTCTCAGGGTTTACATTTTCTTTCCTGTGAGCAGAGCATGTCTCTTATCACTTAGATGAATATGCACCACCATTAAACCATGTATGTGAATTTGACCTACCCAAGAATAAAAAGGAATCCAGAGTTTTATACCAATGCTCATATCTCACCTTACTCCTATTTTTGTTTTCTATTTGGTAAATGGCGATTCTGGTATTCACATCTAAAAATTTAGAAGGGAGCTTAACAGTGTGCCCTTTCATAGCATGTAGGCTTTCAGCTGCAACTTTCTCTAAGAGGAAATGCATCTTTAACCTCTTTGGACTCTATATGCAGCAGTATCGCTGGTACCTCCTGGAATTTGCTTTAGTTTTGCTTGTTACTCCATTAACTGAGGATTAACTCTCATCTGGTAGTGTTGTAAACAACTTTGTAATGCATCTGGAGCACAAAATCCATCAAGATGGGAACAAAGCAGGGGTTTGTTTCTGCTTTAACAGGAAAGCCAAATGATTGCAACACATTTTAAAATATGTGGTTTGGGGAAATGGGGATCTTTCTGTCTTATCGAAGATTAATTTTATACATGGAAAAGGAATTACTGAGCACAGATCTGAGTTGACTAACAGAGATTTCTAGCTAGGTGATTACCCACTCAAAAGTGCTCTTCAAATTTCAGTGGATGGCCAGAAATATTTTAATCTTCTGGAGAGTCAGAAAGTAAAAAATAAAATACTTTCCATAAAGTCTCTCTGGCTTTAGTCAGATAGTACTTACTCTTGTCATATTCTCACAGGGCCAGTCACAACACCCAAACTCAGGATGTTCTAAGGTTTTAAAGAAGAAAGCCATTCTTTGGAGAAGTTTCTGTATCTTTCCTGGGCAAATGTTCTTCTGTATTTACTGATTTTTGAATAGAATGTTAGCAGTCTGCTTTTTAAAAATCCTAAATGCTTTCTACCTTCCTTTCAGCATATCATATTGGAAGAAAAGGCTGACCCTCCTTTCCTACAAAGCAAATGCAAAGCCACATGAGCTCCCAGAAATACTTCAAGATTTCTGCAGGCTGTGCTTCAGTCCAACTACACACAGTATATATCAAATCTACAACCCTCCCATCATAAGTAATAGTTCAGCAGGTATGAAAAGTAAGCTGCTATCAAGATAAAAATCACCTTTTTGAAACTCTTTAGAATGAAGATCCACATATTCCTCTTCACTTCTTGGACTTTCAGGCTGTTGTGGCTAAACACAAAATCAAAAGAAACAAAAATATTGCTGACATCCAAAATAGGTATGCCTCACTCCTCTCTCATGTCATGATGAACATTGTCTTATCATGATTTACAGAAGTCTTAAAAAGCTTTAAAACAGCAGTAAAAATATTAATAAGGAACACCAGCTAAGTTAAATTACTGTGAACAGTGCCTAACCTTGACCTTAAAGTTAACACTGGTACCAGGGATTAGTTTAAATAAGGAGGTCTCAAGTGAAATCTCAGGAAGCCTACTCTGAGTTCCAAATATGAGCAGTATTCTAGAAATGTTCACATATACAGAAAAATACGTATCTGCAACATACAACAAGGTACTATGAACTCTTAAAACTCATGTGTTTTGGGGTTTTTTGTTTGATTTTTTTTTTTAATTCAAGTTGCCCATCAGCTATATGTTACTAGTGCCTAGATAGTGCTGTATGAAGTGAAGTGTACTTGGGTCAGATCTGGACATTGTAAACTCAGCTACAGTGCCACATGAACATGCCTATACTGACTCTAGGACCATCTTATGTTGGCAAACAGTACAGCTGTTTGCAGGTGGAACTCAAATCAATAAATCCCACCAGACTTGGATTTTCCTGAAGTGCATCCCAGGCATCGAAACCATGGTTTAGAACTGTTCAGCTGGTCTGCCCTGGAGCTGCAGCCAGTAGCTCTGTGCAGATCCACCCTTCCACAGATGCTTGGGAGTCTCTGGCCCATGTTCTCCCTCAAAATGCTTATTATCAGAGTTTGGCAAGATATGAATACATGGATCCAGTCCTGCATCTGAATGAAGGATTAACCCATCTGGAATCCTGGCTAGCATGGATCACAGCACAGACACACAGACAGGCTCATCTTTGTTATTACACAAGCTATAGGTTACTCTGAGCCCCCAGTACCCTGGATTATCCAGGATACCCTATTCCTCTGTTACAGCAGATAACGGGCTAACAGTTATCTGATAACAGTAGAGAACAGGAACAAGTGTTCCTCAAACACAGACAATGGGTGAGTCTGAAGACTGGCAAGGAAATGATAGAAGGAGATGAACAGCAGTGTATGTTTACTATTTCAAAGAACTAAACTAACAATTGCCAAGTGAAAGAGCTAATGCATGTATGACTATTTTACAAGTACTATCACAAGCAACATGGATACAGCATGACCAATTCTGAAAAAAGCAAACTTGGATGTCATGGTCACAGAAGGAGCATGGCTGAGGGAAAGAATTGGTTCTACCACAGAATAACATGGACAGCCCACAATTTAAATGCCAGCTGCTTAGAAAAGCACAGCTGAATAATCTGAAAAGTGACTGTTCCAAAGTTTTGAAGTTCAAATGCCATTTTTGCTGCACAGAAATCAAAAGATATAGTAAGAAACCCTAGCAAGATGTATAGTTATATAAGAAACAGTATAGTCAAAATTTTCAAAATAATATAAATACCTCGTCAGTTCTCAAGTTACTTTCAAATTCTAGTTCTTCTGCCAACTTTGGTAAAGCTGCATTATTGCCTAATGAAATACAAATATGTTAAAATTATTAGATTACATTATGCTGTATTTATCTCATCTACAGTAGGATGCTGTTTCTCAGCACCACCTTACGAACACAGCACATGAATTTAATCCCTTCCTGTAGGCAACAGAAACAATAACAAGTCTGTCTGTAGCAAAGCAACTCAAAAAAACCTAACTTGGCATCTGCAAGAACACAAGTACTTCTATGTTTCCCTTAAATACAAAAGGATTGGACAATATGGGCTCTTTTAGGATTTACTGCAGCTTATTTATGAATTCTGACCCTGGCTTTTTTTTTTTTTATTTCTTGCCTTTCCTTTAAAAAAACAAAACAAAAAACCCACCAGCAGATTTTCAGACCAAATTCCAAACAGCAAATCACCTCTGTATTAATGAATGCAGGGCTAAGAGTTAAAGAAAAATGTTATCCTTAGTATTAAGTGACAATTAGATCTAAATCCATAAGCTCTAGAACCATAACCACTGAAGTTATCCAATTTCCACAGAGACTGAAAGCGCATTAGCTCCTGTTAGTGACAATGCAATCTCAGGAAATCTTAAAACCCCGTCTATTCATTCCCCATGGGAACAGCTGTATGCTTATAATATCTGAAAAACAGGGCATGCAGAACGCATCTTCATATGACTTCTACAGCCTTTTTGGACACCTATTCCAGAAGCTTGTTTATACAGCTTTTCCTAAGCAAATAGTTATAACATGATAATTAATCTATGATGCATGTGAAGTCATTAAATTGCGGTTGTGGTTCACAGAATAAGACTACCATTACCACTGGTACTGACAGAGGCTACATCAATGGACAACAAGGATTGAGCAAAGCACCAAGACAATATCTTAGTGTAGCAGTTTACATTTTCATGGCTCATGTTTGTCTTTTGTATAAATACTGAATAACATTTTTCAAGTTTATTAGATCAGCATCTTTCCTTGACAAATTCCCAAGATCCCCAAAATCTGCAGAGCGGGCTTTTTCACCCCAAATATCAATAAAACTAAAGAATAGAGTCAACCTTTGAGAAACTGGACCCAATTCACATTATAAAATTTTTTTCTAAAACAATAGCAAAAGACAAGACATGAGAAGGAAAAGATTTTAAAAATAGTACTCGATGAGCATCATTCCACATCCTTTGGTATAAAGAAAAAGGAGCACATTTCCCTACTACTATTCTACAGTTTAATTACTCCAAATTTATAACGAAGTCAATCTTGACTTCAGTATGGCATCTAGAGAATGCATCAGTTTTCATAAAGCTGGTGCTTCAACTACTTTGGAGGGTCAAAGAGGAGAAAGGCTGAAAATAGCAGGATGTTCACTACACAGTATGTTAGGAACTAGCAACCATGCAAGTTCATTTCAAATGTTATCCTCCAGAAAAATGGATCTGGAAATAAAATATGATATCCTTAAGGTCATATACTATCATAACTTACATCATAACTATCATAGGTTTTCTAAAATTCAGCATACAGGAGTGAATCTGAATATGACCATTAAATAATAATCCAGTGAAAATCTGCAGTTATGATTAAGGATGGCAACTATTAACCTTCAGAATTATTAAAAAATTACCTTTTAAAAATGCTGACCATATGTCTAAATGAAACACATCCTCTTTCCTATAAGGGCATTTTTGAATTTCAAAACACATTAGTAACAAAACTGATCCGTAGCTTTGCAATAATTACCCCTTTTGACTTAAAATGAGCTAATTTTAATGACTTTTTTGTACTCTATTAACAATTAATTTCCAACATACCTCAGATAATTGCGTTCAGTCACTCCTATACTCCCAGAAGCACATGCTTACATATTTGTCACCAAATCTTAAACATATTAATAGTTATTTTGCAACCAAAAAAGAAGTCCAGCGTATTTGAACAGTGCAAGTTATTTCTAACTATTAATAATGGCACATCTATTTATGACAGCTTGTAACCCGAAGAGTTAAAAAAAGGAAGAAGAAATCCTCACCTGAATTAAAGGTTGTGTTACTTTTTTGAATAGTAACTTCAATTCCAATATCGTCTATTTTGACCAAGTTCGTTTTGTCATCACTGCTGTATAGCTCTTCTACATGCAACAAAGGGAAGTCACTTTTTCCCCCCAATTCTCCTTCTATTGTCACTTCACCATTATCGGTATTTACAGTCACTTCATTTGCAGAAACTAAGGAAAGAGCTTGTGCCCTAGGCAGAGGAGTCCTTATTTCAGAAAAGTCACTTTCTAAAATAGAGTTAAATTTATAATTTACATTCCTTGGAGTTTCACTCTCTACCTCTGCTTCTGAAATCGTACAAGAGAGTTCTGATGTCACATCCTCATGCAAAACATCTTCAGCTTGCTCATCATCCTCACCTGCCTCTGAGGAAGCACTTGGACTCACAGCAGTCTCTGTACTAATCTCAACGCAAAGGGCTTCATCTACACTCATGAGGTTCACTGAATTTTCTTCTGTTTCTGTGATTTCACCATCTACTATGGGCTGAGATGTTGCTGATTCTCCCCTCACACCGCTCTCATCGGTCTCTTTCTCTCTACCAATGACAAGCAAAGAATTGCTGCTTTTTTCTGTGCCTGTAGTCGATAGGATGCATTCAATCTGGTTAGCAGTATTAAAAGTTTCCTCACTTTTGTCTTTTACTTCTGTACTCTCATCAGCAAGTTGACTTTCTTCTATGACTGTAAAGGTGAAGAGACTATCACATTCTTCCATTGTGCTCAGAGTGATCACTGCACCCTCCTCCTTATCTCCTATACTTGAAGCAGCTTGTTGATTTTCACTGTTGGCAACCCTCAGCACAGGACCTCCACATTCTCCCACAAAAATCACAGAACCTTTGCTTTTTGCATCTGCATTGAAAGTGGCTAGTCCAAACTGTTCATCTACAGTTGCAGTGGTCTCCACAATCTTACATTCCTCTGACGCATTTGGAGAGATAATGGCATCTTCATCTCCTTCTGCTACAATGAGCTGACTTTCAGCTTGTGGTGCTGCACTGATCAGGACTATCTCACATTCTTCTGTCATGCTCGTAGTGATCATAGCAGCTTCATACCTTCTTTCTGTTCCTGAAGCAGTGAGTTTGTTTTCATCTTGCATAGCTACGCTAGACATAGGAGCTTCAAAACACTCTGCTGTACTTGTAGAGATCATTACTGTTTCATTTTTTGACTCCGTGTCTGACACATGTTGAACTGCCTCTTCTGTGACCTCACCCGACATTAGGATTACGTGTTCTTCCACAACACTTGTGGAAATCATAGCACACTCATCTTTTTCTTCCTTACCGCTAGCAGATGGGTGACTTTCATCATGATCATCTCCTCCTGCACTGGATTCACTGGGCATGGGAACCTCATATATTTCCGTATCTATAGAAACCACGGCATTCTCATTTTTTTCTTCTGCTTTCATGGAGGGGAGCTGATCATCATATTCAACAGCCGCACTTGACATAGGAGCCTCAAATTCTTCCACAATACTGGTGGAAATCATAGTGCACTCATCTTTCTCCTGCTTACTGCTTAGAGTATGCACACACTCTTTAAACTCTGAAGCTGTACTGGGCATAGGCACCTCTGTGTCTTCAGTGTCTACTAAGATCATAGAACTTTCCCCACTTTCATTTGTTCTTGCAACAGCAAGTGGACCTTCCTCATCGTCCATGGCTGAATGTAAGGGAGCATCACTTTCTTCTACTGTACTGGTAGAGATGACATCACTTTTCACTTTTTCTTCTCTATCAGCAGGAGTAAGAGAAGTCTCATCTTCTTCTGGAACTGCACTACTTATAGAGGTATCAAGTTCCCTGCTGTCAAAGGAAGTCATGGCATTCTCATGTTTGTCTTTGGCACTAGAGTGACTCTTCTCTTGCACTGCCATAACACTAGTCATGGGATGCTCACATTCCCCAGCATCTAAGGGAATCAAGGTACTTCCGTGTTTTCCTGTATGTGCAGTCAAGGCACCCTCATCTGCAGCACTTGCACTGGTTACACTGCTTTCAACAATCCCTTTATCATTTTTGCAGTTTGTGACAGAATTAGCTTCTTTTTCTGCACTCATCATGCTGTCAACAGTAAGCTTATTTATATTTGTGCCAGCCACTCCTGACTCTGCTTCCATTTGTTCAGCAACGATGCAGATAATGGAACTTTCACCTTCTTCTGCACCTATACAAATTAGTGCATTTTCACTTTCCATTCCTGTACAAGTAGAAGCATGCTCATTTTCTTCATTTCCTCTTCCTGTACTGGTCACAATGCCCTCACCTTCTTCATCCTCTTCTTTTGAGCCTGTACTAGTCACGAAACCTTCATCATCACACAGACCTACGCTGACTGTAGTGATATTGGCTTCCTCCTTTGCCCCTGTACTGTCCATTAGACTTTCACATTTTTCAGCTTCTAAACAAGCTGCAAACCCCTCATTGCTGTCTTCTAACCCTGTGCAGACAACTGAAATTTCAGCATCATCTTCTGGAGTTATGCCTGTGCTGGTCACTGCACTTTCACCATTTACTGTATCCTCAGACTTGTCACCACTAGTTCCAGTTGTGGCACTGTTGTTTGTGACCATGGCAACACATGCACCAGTTACAGTGCTTTCTCCTTGGGTGTCTGTACCAGTCACTGAGCAGATGATGAAGTTATGGCCTCTTTCTTCTGCACCTGTGCAAGTCACAGTACCTTCATTTTCTTTAACTTGGCTAGCTCTCACACTGCCCCTAAATTCACCTGAACTGTTATTGCTTGTTGACCCTTCACCTGTTTCTGTCCCTGCACTAGTTACAGCTCCATCACTCTCTACTTCACCTAAACAGGACACAGAACTTTCAAATTTGCCTGTATCTACACAAGCTGAGGTGTTTCGCTTTTCTTCAGAGCCTGCACTAGTCACAGCATCATCTTTTTCTTCTGCCCCAGCACTATTCACGCTGTCTTCAATTTCTACTCCACTTGCATTGACTGAATCCTTATCACTTTCTTCTGCATCAGCCACGGTACAGTCACGATTTTCTTCTTCTGTACTTGTTAAGAAACTTTCACTTTCTGCTAATCCTTCGGTGACAACACTACCACCACCTTCTTCAGCTGCTGCAACAGTACATTCACCAATATCTGCTCCTGTGATGAAACTGCTGCCCTCACTTCTTTTTACCCATATGCCCGTTGTGAAACCTTCGTCGGCTTCTATGCTTGTGCAGATTACTGTCACCTCACTTTCTTCTTCTGAGCAAGTGGTTGTAGCATCACTGTCCTTTTCAGAATGTGATGCACCTTCAGCTCTTTCTTCCCCTGTACTAGTGGCCATTACAGTGCTCTCGATGATCTTTTCTGTGCTAGTTCCTATCACAGTGGCCGGAGTTGTTTGTAGGCTGCTGTACAACAAACTAAGTTTACTACTTCCTGCACTGGTACCTACTGCATTGCTTTCATTTTTATCTTCCATGCCAATCACACTATTCTCTTCTTGCCCACTGGCTGTAAAAGAGCCTTTGACTGTTTCCTCAGGAGCTCTTTCAGGCACTAACACAGAGGAAGATTGTATCATATCATCAATATCATGCACCTCGTTCTTTTCCACATTATCCATCATGGTGCTTCTTTCTCCCTTTGTGGAAGGATCTGTACTCAAGCATTCTCTTTCTTTTGTTTTTAGAAGTTCTTTTGTTGTTACACTTCCACAATCTTCAGTTATGTCAGATATCAAGTTTTCCTCTTTTATTTTCAACTCGCTTCCCTGAGTGCTTTCTAGCTTTGCTGCTCCATCGTTATCTTCTTGACTAGGTAGCCCAGCTGTACTGTCTTCCATTGCCTGTTCACCAGGTTGGGGCACCTCATTATCTTTTTCTATACTGTTTGTCATAGTGGTGTTGTCACCTTCATCTTTCATGACAGAACTTGGCACTGCACTATCTTGTTCCATGTGTACAATCAGTGCTGCATCATTCCTTGAAATGAAAGTATCTTTAAATAAAGTCCCATCTGAATTATGGCATTCTTTAGACATACTACTCAAGGAATTTCTAAAATTGGAGATATCCATATCCATAGACTTTGCATCAGCAGCATCTTCTCTGGGAGAATTAACTGCAGAAGGAACATCATCTGAATTAGAATTTATCGCAGTTTTTAAATTCTTTGGTCTTCTGCTATCTTCTGAAGTTTGATCCTTTTTGGGAACATTCTGTAACATTCTACCACTTGTTTTGTATGCAATGCTCGTTTTATAAGCCCCTTGTTTATTGGGTCCTTGATCCATGGAAACTTGTTTGGAAAAAGCATCTAAGGCACCAACTTGTTTATTAGGGATATCTTCTTGCTTTACATTTTTTCCAGCTGCAGGCAGAAACTTCGATGCACAAGCTTCAGGATCTGCCAAGCTGTGTTTTAATTCCTTATTTGAAAGGGAGAGAGATATTTTTTCTTTTGTTGCATTCTCAGCATCTGTGGCTTGGAATGAGTTTTGAATGTTTTTTCCTTCAATATTAGATGCTTCTTGTACTTTTGTTTGTTTCAAATCAAGTTCCATCAGCTCTTCCTCATGACCAGAATGCAAGTCATCACTATTCATACTTGACTTTTCAGGGGATGGAGCATGGCTGCTTTCAGTTGTGCTAGCTGATTGCTTTTCCTCTCCAAGTAAATCTTTGTTTGATAAGCTGCCTTTTCTATTTTCACTGGTTATCTTCTTACTCTGTTTCTTTTCCATTGCCACTGTGATGCTCAATACTTTTTCATGACCACTGTCCATTTCTTTATTATCTTTATCTTCCAATTTGATACTCTCTTCCTTCTTCTTTATTTCCTTGTTGCTGTGCTTTACGTTTCTGCTTTTGTGACCTTCAGCAGAGAACCTTCTTTCTAGTTTGGAATTGCTTAAATCTTTATCACCTCTGTATTTCTCTTTCATAGATCCTTTTTCTCCGGAATGTAACTTAACCCTGTGACTGAAGTCTTTTTGTGATCCCTGAGTTGACTGTGTGCCACTTACAAGCTCAAACTCAGCACCACTCTCCTCAAAAACTTCATTCTTGGATTTGTGTTGCTTATCTGAGTCATTCTCTTCCATTGTCTTATCTTTGTCTAGCTTCTGACCAGTCTCCTGCTTTGTTAAATTTTCCTGTAATTCTGTCTCAGATGCTTTGAATTGTTTACTATGACTCTTTGACTTAGACTTTAACAAAATCTTGTCTTCCACTAAGCTCTTAGATCTTCGTCTATCTTTATGAACACCATCATCTTGTTTCAAGTTACAATCAGAGTTAGTTGATTCTATTTCATGTTTATCTTCTGAGTAGCTTTCGCTCCTTCTGTGTGATGCAGAAGCAAGCTGCTTTGAGGCACTTAGGGAATCCTTTTGTGGCCTAGAATCACTCAGGGACCTTTTGGACTTGTATTCTGCTCTTGATTTTTCTGTCGAGAGATGTCTGTCTTTTTTATTTTCCTTACGCAGCAATTCTTCAGCTTTTAAGGTTGATTCAGAAGCATTTTTTCCATCTTTTCCTGTTACTGATATTTTCCGTTCATTTCGGTGTTTACTTTTTCTTTCAGATTTGTCATCTGAGGAAACCTTTATTTGTTGATTATGTTTCTGACCAACATCCTCTCCTTTCAAACTTTTCTCAGATGAATGGAGTTCAACATCTTCACTTGATTTGTGAACACTATCTCCTTTATACTTGTGCTTTAAAGAAAGTTTATCTTCTAACGCAGTTCTTTCCTTGTCATTTTTATCTCTGTAAGACTTGGCTTCTTTTTTGGCAGCATTTCTCATATGTTGAATTTCTGTGTCACTATCTTTTTTGGGGTGTTTTTCATTTTTAAATATGGATTTCTGCTTCTGTAGTTCTTCAGTATTGACTTCTGCTCTATCCACTTGTCTTTTTGAATCCTTTTCACTGTCCTGCTGGGCTCCTTCAGCCTGAAAAGAGGTGGAGGTTTTTCTCTTATGTTCTTTTTCTGCTTTAGAATCACTTTTGCTTTCCTCAATTGAATGCACCGATTCTGAAAGTCTTCTAAGCTGTTTAGAGATTTCACTTTTCCCATGATTATGCTTTAATTCTTTGGAAGAATTTTTTTCACAAGTCTACAAAAGAAAAGTTTTTATATAAACAAATGTTACACTGTTCCTTTGCTATGTGACCAAACAGAATTGTTAAGGGCAAACTCTCTATAAAAACAATACACCAGAGAATACACTTAATATTGTAATAAAAATTCACCTAAAATATAGTCAGTAAGAAAATGAAACCTGCCATTTTCATTTCAGCTATCTACGATTGTGGGAAAAACCAAAGAAACAGAATTTAACCTTAAGCAGTCCATTTGAACTTGAGTATCTTCTAAAAATATTTAAATGGATTTTTAAATGGACAATCACAATTTTGAGTTCTGCATACAACACTAGAAACAGCCATTATGCTGTCTGTTAAAAAAATGAACAACATAATTTCCCACCCCAAACCAAACCCAACACCGCCTCCAAACCCACAAAAGATAAATCTAGACATCCATTTGAATTTCCAACTATCACTTTTTTTTTTTTATGATGTTAATAATGTTGTTTGTAAAAATTCTTGCCATAAGAATTCTCTTTAGTGTTTGGACTACATTCAGTTTTCCTTTAACTTCTCAGTGAGAAGTTTCAACAGATCAAGCTCCTCGAGTCTTTGTACATAAGACATGGTTGTTTTTAAAAACCCAACATGCTTCACAGAATAGGACTTGAACTATAGCTCATGTTTTACTACAACATATATCAGCACCGAATACATAGACTGTGTATTCTAGTAGCTACCAGAATCCGGAAGACATTACTACAGCAATGCCAGATCACTAACACAATTAAAAGAACTAGCAGGAAAAAAAATAATACATAAGAACAAATGCGGTTTAGTACTGACTTATGAACAGCTACTATTACAATTGAAAAGGAAGATCATAAGCTTTATATTTGAGAGACACATACCTCATTTGTCTTTTGTATTTCTTTAGAATCTTCTTCAGATGGCTCATATTTCTTTCTGCAGCCATCTTCAGCACGCCTGAAAAAGGTATTTGGATAAATAAAAGAAATGAAAAATCAGTATCAGCCTAACATTAGTTTGTAAACTTTCTGCTTTTAAAGCTGAAGGAGAGAGAAATGCACACTAAAAATCCTGAAATAGAACATCACCACACAAATTCTGCCTAGCCAATTAGCCCAAGCTTTTTTCTCTTGGAAAATTATGTGTACCATGTCCTCTGGACATCAGTGCTTTAAAGCAGAGAACATTAGTATGACAATATTAGTACTACAGTTGTCCCTGTAAAATGGACACGAGATCTTGCCCCATATATACCCGTATGTAGACAGATATGTACACATGCACATACTTGTAAAACATCAATTTAAAGATCAAGCCAACTTACATATTAGATGCACAAATATCTAAAAGCTCTCCATTCTCACGCCTTTATTCCCATTCTGTCTGTGAAAAGCCGCATAAAGTCTGAGCTGCAATATATTTAAAGCAGCTATAACTTGATTTTCTGCCTGAACTTCATACTTATTAGTCACAAAACTATGTGAATATTTTAATAGGATAATGTTACAATTGGTAAGGCTAACTGCAAAGTTGAAGAGAACATTCTCAATCTGCAAAAATGAATATTGAAAAACTTAATTCCTTTTGAGCAAACATATGAATACCTTGAATCTCTCTTTCTTTTTCTGCTCAAGGCTACTTTTTTTTCTAAAAACTTCTGTTCCTTAAGCACATCCTTAATGCTGCTACCAGCAGCTTTTGACTCAAGACTTCTTGATGAAGGTTCTTCTAAGTTTGAGCCACTCTTTCCTAAAATAATAAGGAAATGGTGAAATACGCATGCCGTTATATTACTGATTAAATGTGACTGAAAGCAGTACAGCAAGTACTTATGTGCAGCAGAAAATACTAGTGTATATAGGTATTCATTTAAGCAATGTAATGATACATGAACGGGTATATGGATATATGGAAAAGTGAATATATGGAATTTGTATTAATAATTCACATTATGCACTTTTCCTGTTACATCACTATTGAGATGTGTGGTTTTAAGGGAAACGACTAGAGACCTATTACCAATATTTCAAGTTGATTGTTTTTTTTTTCCAGAGAGATTGAGGGAAAGCAGGGCAGCAGAGGCTAATGTTATACTTCTCATACCTTTAGCATTTTGATTTCCAGTTTTTAGGGATTTTGTTTTTTCTGCAGCCTTCTGTTTACGTTTTTCTTCAAGTCTTTCCCTGTTAATTTGTCGTCTTAGGAGTCTCTCTTCCTTTTCTTTGGCCTGAAGACATAAAACAAGGAAAACAATTAATTTAGCATTAGGTCAAAGAGTATTCTTTGACTACAAATGTAAGTCTAAAACCCACAAAACCCACAACATTGTAGCTTGAGAGAAACCAAAAAAATAAGTCGTCCTTAGAAATCATTATATGAAAGTTAATGGAATCCTCTAAGACTTCCGTAAAAATAGCTGAGTTCCAGAGTCC
The DNA here is from genome assembly GCF_004027225.2 of Strigops habroptila. Lineage (NCBI taxonomy): Eukaryota > Metazoa > Chordata > Aves > Psittaciformes > Psittacidae > Strigops > Strigops habroptila. Next base: position 15,070,360 of record NC_044283.2, read on the forward strand.
AACCACCGCTTAACACTGCAGACCAAGGCTATGAGACCTTCTCAACAGTATCTCTTATTTTATGTTTATACATAATATATATAATACATAGTACATATACTTTTGACATATATAAAATGCATATAACTATAAAAGAATACATCTAGTCAAAGGAGAAAGACCTAAAATAACTGCTGCTCCCTCTTCTGTATGCTGATCCTTCTTCCACAAAACACAGTGAATATGCTTAAACCTTTCTTTCCACTCTCAATGGCTGCAGACATGCCACGAACTACTGATTTCTTGGACAGCAAGAACTACATTTGTAAAGAGATGGTGTGATGAAGTAGCCTGCAGCAGTCAACAAGCCTGAACTACACAAAACCCCATTGAAGGCAGGTTGCAGGTAGATATGGGCTACTTTTTCCACCCAAAATTGTCATGATGTACATTAAATCTACTGAAGAACTGGTTTTTTGCATGTGCAACAGCTCTTACTCTCCCTATTAAATCACTTAGTTGAGAAAGAATCCACCTATTATCACGATTCTGTGAAGACGCTGCATGTAATTAGTAAATCCTCTGTTAACACCCAAAACCTGTTCATTTTAGAGTAGGGGAAAAAAGATTGAAGAGAGTGCCACTGCATTCACCACCAGAAGCCTTCAAACTATATCCATCAGTAATGGTGGAAGTCTGAAGGAGAGACAATTGTAACGCAAGGGGGGAAAAAAACCAACTTAAAAAAGAAAATGAGCTGAGGGAAAGCAGAAGACTCCCCCTCACAAACCACCACCACATAAGAAGTGGAATTTTTGTGCTGGAAAGTTCAAGGAGCCAGAACGCGAGGAGCAGTAGCAAAATCCACACTTACAATGGACTGACGGCGTTGTTCTACAGTTCGTTCATCATCAGAATCACTGAAGTACTTGGAGTATAAGAAAGGCTTGCGAACATAAGCGTGACGAACAGGCTTGGCTTTCCCGTCGCTCAGCTCATTAGCGTGAGGCTTTGTCTTACTTTGACTGTTTTTCTCCTCTTCATCTGAAGAAAGGTTAGTGAAATGCAGAGACATAGTGACAAACCAGTGCTTTCAACCTAACTTTTGAGGAAGCAAAGCTACTAAACGTATTAATTATTTATTCTAAAACCATAAACAGTTAAGAAAAAATAAAACCTCAACATCAAAATAGCACTAGATTATAAAAACTTCAAAGGTATATTCACGTTTGTGCACACCATTCAGCCAAAAAATTGCAAGATACAAAACCCAGAATAAACTGGGATACAATAACTTGCTTGTAATCACGCTGCCTTTCTACACACAGTATTTAGTAATAAACACCACATAAGAAATCAGAATTTATTTTCTGCTATGTATTAAATGAAGCTTCTTCCCTATATCAAAAAAATTGTACAATATTTCAGTACATACAAAGTAGACAGGCTTATTGAAATACATACACAAAACCACATTTACACTCACGTAAATATTATTCAAGTAAAAATAAACCTACTTTAGTTTTATCGGAATTATTAGAAATGGAGCAAACCCACTTGTGTTCCATACTGTACAAATTATTTGTATTCCTTAAATATACTTCAGGCTTGTTTTCAACTTGGCAAATATTTAGTTACAACTGAATACAATCTGACATGTTTCAAACCAAAGCCAGAGAATATACAAGTAATTCAGTGCTTCTAAATAATATTCTTAGGGCAGAAAAGATAAGCTCACAGCATACTAGAGACAACTCTTTCAGGTACTAAGGCACTTTGTACTAGGAAGTGGAAAGCCTTATTAACTACAAAAGCCATGTATTTGCAGAAATCAAAGTCTGAGGTCTGCTCTAGACAAGGAGAACACAAAAAGAGAACTTAGCGAAAAGATTTCATGTTTCCAAACTCTTAAAGCTAGATCCATTCCAGTTCCTTCTACTGAACCCAGGACATGTGGCCACGTAGAATCTGGAAATTCCTGCAATCCTAAACTTCTATACCTGACCTGATGCGCAAAGTCAGCTACAACCACTACCCCGGGGTCACAAAGCATTCCAATGTTACACCAAATTCATGGCAGAATGGATGGGAGAGAAAAAAAAAAAAACAACAAACAGCATAGAAGAGTGACATATCCATCACCATTAAGTGTTTCTGTTGCCTGTGAAATATTCTAGTACAAATAAGATTTACAATGTTTAGAATATATCAAGCTATTAAAAAAAAAATCCTAAATGTCCACTACTTGTCTTTTGTAACTGCACAAATACTATCCATTCCACACTCAAACTCTTTTCTCATAAATAAATACAATAAAAGATGCTGCAAAGCCTCAAATTTACGATGCCATACACTCAATGAAAGCATTGTGCATTCTTTCTTGCTACTTAACAAGATAAGTATTTTACCATCTGATGTGATCTCCCCCTCTTCAGTACTGTCAGAAATTACAGTCTCTTCTTCACTCTCCTCTTCAAAGGAAGAAAGGTCACTGGTGTGGACAGAGCTGACAGTGATGTCACTGAGCACATCCATGTCTGAATCTACTGACGTATTTTCTTGCAAAGGAAAAAATAGAAAGAAAAGGCTGTAACGCAGCGTGCTGTATCTGAGAAACTTTTGCCATTGAAAACAAAGTCATCTTAAGAACAAGAAACAGGCGGGGAAGAAAAAAATTAACACCTTAATGAAGCTAACCCTGGTTTACGCAAAAATCACCCTGAGGCACAACACAAACTTTAAATCATTGACAGACCTTGCCAGAGTAACGCAAATGGCCAATCGCACACTTGAGGAAACAACACTCATCTGATTCCTAACATGGGTACCTCAGTTGAAGCAGATGAACCAAGACACACCTGTGGCTAGCTAGACAAATTTGCCAGAAGTAGCAGAGAACCTACATTCCAAATATATTTCTGATTCAAATCCTGAATATGCTTAACCCACCTCCTCCCCCCCCATTTTAAGGAAGAGCATTGCCCACACCATACCTTCTTTAGTTTCTTTACTGCTTTCAGTTGTTTTATGTTTATTGCTATTTTTTTCTGGAACTAAGGGTTTCACTGGTTCTGACTCTCTTGCCTGCTTTTCTTCTTTCGACTTTATAGTATCCTCACTTTTCTTTGAATGGTCAGATTTCTTGTCGAGCTTTTCCTTCCTTTCTTTTCTTCTCTCAACTTTTTCACTGCTGTCTGGTTTCTTGTCACATTTATCTAATAATTTACTTTTTTGATCTTCACTTTCCTGTTGAATTTCTTTACTTGTATCTTTACTTGTAAAAGTCAAATTATTAGTATCTTTTGCCAAATTCTTTATTTCTTCGCTTTGGCAGGGAAGCTCATTTAAATCTTCACACTTTGCAAATGTTTCAGCTCCTTCTCCAGAAAGATCACAAACTGCTTTCTCTCTGTCTGGCAAGTCCTCTGCATTTCTCTCCCTATCAGTACTACCATCCACACTCTGCTGAGACGAGAGTCTTTTTGCAACTTTGTCATTGCTTTTGGGATTTGAGTTCTCTGATGAAGCCCTGGCAGCACTTGCTTCTTGGTTAAGAGAAGTTATTGTTTCCAAAATGGACATTGCATCACTAGCTACGTTGCCACTAGGAGTTGTAGCAGAGACACCTTGAAAAGAAAATGGTTTTAGTTCATCTTAGTCATTGTAATTGTGGTCAGATAGAATGTTAAGCAAGTGAAAGGAAGAAAAAAAAAATTACTCTATTTTAAAAAGTAAAATCTTCTAAAAGGTTTAACTAACTCTGCATTTAGAAATTTTGGCTTTAAAAAAAGGCAAAAAAAAAAAACCCCAAACAAACCACCAAACAAGAAGCTGCATTCCTGGAGCAATTATCGTCTGACTACCAGAGATTAATTTTGCTCTGTGACGTACCGCTGTTCCTACGATCAGCCAAAGAAAGCGGGGGTTGTCAATGGGAAAGCTGTTCTGAACACAAGCCCTGTTCCATTTTACCATCATCCCAAGTAGGATGATGATTCCAGAGAAGCACAATATAGAATACTGCAGCAGAGAGTCTCTATGTCATATCAAAGGTATGACATAAACAACAAGGAAAATGGACTCATTATCAGCATATTGATTCTATAACAACAGGACTATCAGAAATACCTTCTCACTTTCCCATCCTCTTAGGAACAACTCTGAAGATGGATGGGAAAGGGTTAACTGGACTAGCACTAAGAGCTGCAGCTGCCTTGTTAACCCACTTACTTTAAAGGAAGTGGGCCTCACAGGAAAAGGGCTAGGATTTAAATAAAGGGTCTGGTTACAAATAGATGGACTGCTGTGGAGTCTGTTAGGAAAGGAAAGAATGGACAATTACCCACAGGAGTGTTTAGAAGTCAATACCAGGCAACAGAAATGAAAACCATACAGAAAAAGTGCTGTGTTTATAAACAAACTAAAGATTGGCTGACTTACAGCAGAACTTAAGCTTCTGAGAGGACCTTGGCCATTCAAATACTACTGCACACAACAACCGCATTAAGACAGGCAAGAGTCTCAAAGGTTATTCTTTTTCCAATCTACCAACGCATAAAAAAATTGAATCATACTACTCTTAAAGCTATGTCTTATCTGATCCTATAATACTTAGAGACCAACTTCTTTCCGTACATTAAACTGGTCTCTTGTAATGTCAAGCAGAAGTGACAGACATGGCGGTAAGATGGTGACATCTCTCTTCTCTTCTACCTTTATACCTACAGTCAGAGTCAGGTACTATGGTATGCTGCCTGGAGCTCAGCTTGTTAATACTGGTGCTAGCAGTTTTGTGCTAGCAGCAAACCTATTCAATGTTTCTGCTCTCTCAAAAAACAATTTTTTTGTTAGACTGCTTAGAGAAATGGTAGAATACCTTGTACTGTAATAGAAGCATCTGTTTTCTCCTCACTCGGAGCTGTACTGGGACCTGCCTCCTCTTTGTGGTTCAATGTGGCTAAAAATTCATGGACAGCTTTTTCCACCTGAGGTCTGAATGTGTGGTTGATCTTTGGGTCCACAACCTGAGAAATAATTCTGTCAATTCCAGATTCCAACATTCCAGACCTGGAACAAAGTCACATGAATACTTAATATGAAAAATGACTTTTCAAGAACATCTTAATGAAATAAGCTCATTTACACGTGACGTAAACACTCTTAAGAGCCTCCAATGAAGCATTAGCATTTTCTGAGCATCACTGCAGCTATGTATTTAGTCAGCTGCCTGAATTTCAACAGCTCTCTCTACACCTTATGAACCAAGAAAAAAAAATGCTAGAGAAACAAAGCAACCCAACCACATGCAATTAACAAAACAAACAGCCTGTTGTATCATTACTGGTTATGGCTACAAATGTTATCTAACCATAAAAGGGAGATTTGTGAAAAAAGAAGAAACCTGATGTTATCAAGAGCACAAAATAGACGAATTATAGAAGGCACGAGGGACGACTAGTAGACTAATCATCGCCACCCTAAGTTACTTTCAATACAGGTGACACCTCAGAGTTCTGCAGCTTTACAGAACCCCCTTAATCTTCAGTAAAATCAAACAAATGGCAATAGGGAGCTTTCTGTGGGTTCTCTTTAGACCCCTCTATAATCCTTTGTGAGGCATGTGTTGACTCTTGTCCTTGTTGCTTCTTTAAGAAGAACTAAATAAATCCCAAACAACCACCACTACCTTCTCCCCAGACAAAACAGCTCCTCAGTGTAAGTTATCAGTGGTTCCACTAGAGCACAACAGAATAAAGTTTGTTCCCAAATCCCCTGTTTGACCCAATTTAGTGACCAAACTCATGCTACTTTGAAGAAATTTCCTAATATTTCTTATGACTCTAAGTTCTGAGGTTAAAAACTAGAGGAACCCTCATGAAACAAAGTAACATCAGACAAGTGCGTGACTTCATTTTGACATAACAGCAGTTGTAAAAAAACCTCCCGTCTAACTAGATTTGCATCCATATTTTTTTTTTGTTTTGTGAATGTAGCTTTGTACCCTGCAGAGCCTAGTTTATCAAATGCTTTTAATTCTCCTTAGCTCAAAACTTGCCATGAGCAATTTTATGGGTATTTCCCTTAAAAGAAACAGTAAAGACAGACTTTAGCTAGGGTGTCACATCCCAGGTCAGAAATAAGCCAAAGTAGTATCTGCACTCTAATTCTGACTAATGCTGATGGCGAGCTGCTGACTGAAATAATACCACTTCTTAAACATGACAAAAAAAAAAAAAAAAGCTTCTTCAGAAGTTCCTTTGAAGAAAGTAGACACTTTACACTCGACCTAGAGCCTCCATCACCTATTGTGTTACACGAGCATGTTCAGAGAACCCCTACAGCATCACTTACTTGAGAACCTGCTGCCTAATGTTATTTCTCAGCTGGTTCTTGTTGAGATGAGGACTCCAGGTATGAGTTGCCAAATGATTAGAAACAAAGTTGTCAACACGCTGTCTCAAATTCTGGTAGGCTGGCTAGAAAGCAACAACAGAGAGGTTGGACAGCAGGGTTTTGATAAGCAGTTACCCTCCCGGAGGCCGCGCTGGAAGAGCCGGCAGCCCCGTCGGACCCCCCCAACCCACTGAAGGCACAGCTGCTCCCGCTCCCTCGCGGCGATCGCAGCGTGTTGCACACGCCCGTATCGCTGAAAACTCTCCACAAAACCCGCCGTATCTGTACCGCCGGCCGGCCCGCTCTCCCCTCCGAAAACAGCGGCTCCAGCTTTGCCCCCAGGGCCGTCAGGAAGAACCCCGCGCGGGCCCAGGCGGCCGCTCCGCATCCCCGAGCGCAGGGCGCGCTGCCCCGCAACCCGCCGCCTTCTCCGGGCCGGGCCCCGCCGCTCTCGGACAGGCCCGACCTGCCTCCGACGTGCCGGAACCCGGGGAGGGCCACCGGCGGGGCCCCGGGACACCCTCCTTCCCGAGGCGCCGGCCGCCGGGCCCGCCCGCCCGCACCTTGGTGTCCACGTCGGCCAGGCAGTCGCGGCGGAACTGGTCGAAGAGCCCCTGGCTCTTGAGGTGGTTGACGATCATGGAGACAAGCTCGGGCTCGGCCGTGCCGCCTCCGACGGCGGCCCCGGCCCCCGGCAGCGGCGGCGGCTGCTGAGGGGGTGGCGGCGGGGGCGGCGGCGGCGGGGGCTGCGGCTGGGGGTTGCTGGCCATGGGGACGGCGGGGCGGCGCGGCCTGCGCGGGGCGCGGCTGCCGGCGTTCCCGGCCGGACCCCGGGACACGGCTTGTTACCGAGCAGCGGCCGCGGCGGCGCTGACCCCGGAAGCGAAAGGGAACGGAGGGAGGAAGCGGCGCGCGACGGGAAGGGGAGCAGGGCCGCCGGGAGCGGCGCCATCGGCGCCAGGCGAGTACTGGCGGAGACCGCGCGCAGGAGCCGCGGGCCCTTTAAGGGGACGGAGGGGGCGGAGCCGCTCGCGGCCCGCTCCAGAGCGGCCCCGATCCGGCGGCGCGGAGGGGGGGGAGGGTGCGGTGTGGAGAGGCCGGGGGGGGGCGAGCGGCGGCCGCGGCGGCCCTCAGCCCCCGGCCCGCCTTGCCGGCAGCCCCCCCCGCGCCGCGCGGCCGCGGATGGGCGCTGCGGGCAGCGCGGGGCCGCCCGCGCCCGCTCCCCCCGGCGCCCGGCGCCGCGTCGCTGCCGCGCTCCCCGGCCTTGCCCTCGCGGCTCCGCCCCGCGGCCCGCCCCTTCCTGCGCTGGCCGCCATCATGGTGGGGGCAGCGCCGCGCGCTTCCTCCCCGAGGCGCGGGGCGGGGCCTGCGGCCGGGGGCGGGGCCTGCGGGGCGCTGCCGGAGGGGCAGGGCCGCGGTGGGCTGCGGTGGTGCCTCAGAGCGGCTGGGGTCCGTTAGTCGCGAGTCCTCTTCCGACTCACCCTCCTCTGCCTCAGGGGACGCTGCTGCCAGCCTGCTGCCCCCAAGAGTAACACAAGGCTATGGCCTTTCCCCGGCATCCTGTGTTTAATGTCCTCAGTGTCTACGGGGCCGTGAGGTGGGGCAGGTGGGAGACGACATTTGAAATACATGAGTTTAAGCACGTTTCCTTTAGGTTTCTGTGCATTCCCACAGAATGCTGAGTTTCTAACACAGATGTTTCCAGGCTGTCTGTTGTTTGCCACTTGCTTTGCCACACCTTCTTTCATTTATCTCCCTGTTTTGGACACAACTGTTCAATATGCTTCCCTGAAATCCTGTCAGCGGCTCTAACCGCTCCTGTCACTCCTCTTATGGTTCCACAGTCTTTGAACTCGGTGCAGGCTGCAGGCTGGTAATTCGCAGGCTGACCTGTTAAAAATAGGACTCCAGAGGGAATAAACAAAGTCTGGAAACAGAGAAGTTAATCTCATTGTACTTGGGACAGTAGCTAACGGACCATCCTTATGTGTGGTTTGGCTGTCCAGCCTCTTCCTGCCTCGGTGGCTGAGCTCCAGTCTTATCCCGGGTAAGGATGAAAGGAAGTATGAAAATGTACTTAAAAATAGAAAGAGTGACTGGCTTACAGCAAAAGAAAAGGGACTCGGCAGTAATAGTGCATTGGTTACACAAATTTTGTGTGGAGATTTTATCAAACTACGAATGTTAGGAATTTCCCTCTGCAGTAATCTTTAAAAATCAGCTTGATTGTAAAGGCACGAGTGTCAGGATTGTTACTTCAGGCTTAGAAGGAGGTTAGAAGCGTAAATCTTGCCCCTGGTTCCCTAGTGTAAACGAAGTACTCCTAGACTATTTAGAACTCCAGTGAAGGCAACAAATCTGAGAAGCATTCAAAAGTATTGTGAAATTTTTTTTATCTCTGGGTACTGGAGTAATTTAAGAAATCTGGCCTCTATTGTATGCTTTCAGATTTCCTGCACAGATGTCTAGAGGGGTTAAAGCACCAAAGTTTAAGAGAGGTGGGGAATCCGCAGCTCAGAGCCTGGTACAGCCCCTGCCGGTATATCTGAATGTGTGATCTAGTGGTGCTGTCATATCTCTTCTCAATAAGGAAGGTTATTCACTGCTGTCTAAAGGTTATGTAGCAGTAAGCAATAAAGGGCAGAAGTGAAGGGTGTCGTTCTAGTAAATGCATCTGGTAATTGTAGAAATCGTGGCTTACTGTGGTAGTGAACGAAAAATTCAGACTTTACCATACACACACAGGATGTCATGGACGATCCCGAATATCTGTGGCCTATGTCAGTGAATGCAGTGTGAAGGATACATACAAGAGAGCAGGAATTCATTAATGAGGCTTGGGAATTTAAGGGCAATCAGAGATTTATGCCTACTGGTCTGAAACTATTGCAACAAACAGTCCATACGCTAACTGTTTCAACAGCTGAATGTAAAAGATTGTTCTGTGCTCTGAATTATGTACCATCCCATGTTTCATGCAACTTACTGAGTGTTGCAGGCTCATCAGATACCTTGTTTATCAAATAAAATATCTTTACCCTAAATGCTGGCTGAAAATGGCTTTTTTGTTGTCTGGGTCCAACTGTGCATTGTCCTATGGAATGATGCAGTGAAAGAGACTGGAAGCCTCCTGAGAATAAACAAAACATGAACTTGAATTAAGATGGATTAAGAAAGCAAAAAGAAGGTAAAAATTCTTCACTTTGCATAGGTGTGAAGCACTGATCTGAACACGTTTGGTTGTGGTAAGAGATGCCCTTCCTCAGTGATGAACTCTGTTGCACAGTTCTGTGCTCTCTACAGATACGTAAGTGTTGCTGGCAGCATTGAGCTTACAAGAGTAATGTTCCTCTTAAATCTCTGTAGTCTTTTACAAATGAGGGTGCACAGAAAGGAGGGCTGTTTAGAAGAAATTTCAGTTTTCTAGGAAAATAAAGACTTTTCACCAGGAATGACTGAAATGCTTGAGCAGATTCTTGAATAGTAAAAACTCTCTAAAGTTGCCCAACATCAGCTAGAGATCTGTCCCGGATGAATTGCTCACTTCTTCCTCTACATATGTGGTAACATGTCTGTGCCTTGCACCATCTGTGTTACCACTGTTGCTCCATTCTCTGAGGTTATTTTGTTTTGTTGTGTAGCTTAAATGAACCTTATTTATTCAGGTAAATAAGGAACATTTGGGTAAACTCTTTGTTGTTTAATAGAGCATGCTTGAAGTGCTCTTCCTGGCTTTACAACCATGTTTCTTTCCATGTTTTAGCAGTGGTTTTATTTGTTCAAGCCCGTATAAAGATATGTATACTCTTTTTATTTGGCATTTCTAAAGAGATTCCTTGAGCAAAACTAAACCTGCTGTGAGATCCTGGTTCTCCCACTGGAGCTGAGCAGGGGGATTGCTGTCAGTGATGCTTTAGTTCAATGGGGACAGCACGTGGTGGCTCTTCAAAGTGACTAGTCAAATAGATAGACTGAAGTGCTCTTTAAAAATGCTAAGGTTTTCATGTTCAGCAACTAGTACTACTGGTTGTATTTGCTGGTTGTATTTAACCAGACTGTCTGGTTAAAGTTTGAAAACCACTTGTAAAGTCTTGTAAGTCACATTTCAACAAACCGTATATTTTAGTATGTTTTCATTGATATGCAGGGAAGCAAACTGGTCTGTTTTATCTAGCTTTAACATGTAAAAGGGATCTAAAGTTACATTTCTGAGTGTAACTTTATCTGAAAGGTTAGGATTATTTTTCCAGTTTCAGAACTTCAGTGTGACTCCCTGTTTGCACATGATGTTTTTAAAGTGCATTATTTTGAAAGAAGGTACAGCTACACCTTTTCCCCTTTTTTCTCATTTTATGTCTCTGCCAAGGCCAAGGAATGAGTTCTTCGATCCCCAAGTTTTGTGAGAAGATGAGTAGTGCCTGCCTAGTGGATGGCATTTGAGAGCAAAAAAAGATTACTGTCACAAATAACTTTAATACAGACTTATTTGATTACTTTTTTCCCCCTGAAACCAGAAAGGAGTCTTCAAGTTCAAATGGAATCTTGACTTGCCCATGAGAGGAAAGCCCATCCATGTGGCAGTGGCTGTGACTTGTGTTACGGCTCGTAGTGCTGCACTCTTCCATAATAATGATGGAAGTGAGAGAAGCACTAAAGCTTTCTTACCTCTTCACAAGCAATCAGTGGCTAATTGATGCAATATGGTTGGGATTGTTATTGGCATCTAAGGGATTGGACATCTAATTCCCACTAACATGATTGATGATCTCAGCATGGGTTTTTTTTCTTTTTTGAAATGTAGGTTCCTGCCTGCTGAAGAAATAACACTTTATTTCTCCATTCAGATGAAAAATGTTAGAACGAGTGACTGTGCTCTCTTTAATACACTTTCTACTTTGCTCTTTTTTTTGACTGGAAAATACATGTCTTTGCAATTTGTGTACAGGGAGACAGAAAAATCTTAATGGAGGCTTGCTCTCCAGAGAGAGCACAAGAGATTATGCACTCTTTCTACACTATTTCACTTTTGCCTAAGTGTAATTTTAATGGTAAGGTAAAATGGCACAGCTTAAACATGAAAGCAGAGTGAGTGGATACATGAAAGCACGACACCTTTTATATCAGCATTCTTTGCTGACTACAGCAAGGTGAAATCAAGGTGGAGGCATTGCTTAAATGGGATGCATGAAGCCTAAAGTAGAGGTGATGGGCTGAATTTTGCTTTAATTTATACTTAGTACAGTTCTATTGAAGTCAGCAGGGAGATGGATCAAAGCAGGACTTCACTACTAAATAATAGGGTGCTCAAAATTGCTCATAATTGCTCAAGGTTGCCATAATTTTTGCAACCTTGGTTGTAATCCGTAAGTAAAAATAAGAGTTACTGTATCTAGTAACTTAGGAATCAATTGTTTAGGAAAATTAAATTAAAAAAAGAAAAAATTAACGGGGTTTTGACTTGTTCTTTTGTGTTGGGGGTGCCACACATTCAGAGGAAGAGGAATGGTGAGTCACCTTTCAATAGCATTCTTTCAGGAGAGGTGGGGTGGAGGGAGGGAAGGAGATGGGTCGTTTTGTTCCTGTTGACCTACTTTCTGTGCTTGGTTCCCCTTAGTGCTGGGCAATTAGGAGAACTCCATCTGAAGCCATTGGTAAGGCAGGAGCGTCCAGAGAAAGGGCAGGTATGAAGGAGGCGTAGGTAAAACACACCACCCTGCTGAGTGCGGCTGTGAGTTGAGGCTATGGGTCAAGTACAGTCAATGGCATTTCCCTGTTCCCAGTCTGCTGCATATCCCACTGGATACCCCAGCAGTATGCCTGGCATCCTTGCATGGCTGTCCACCGAGCTGGGTGAGAGTGTTGCCCACCTGAGGCTGGTCCCACTAAATTCAGGTGCTATGCCTGAATAGGAACCCAGAGATTTCCTGCCTACCCAAACTATTGCACTTCAAGGCCAAGGGCAGCCCTTGAGACTTGTTCTGGAGAAGGTGGAAAGTGGAAATTAAAAAAAAAGATCTTCAGTGAAACAGTAGAAATAATAATGCTTGCTGAAAATCTTTCCTCCTCATCTATTGATTTGCAAAAGATGATAGGAATTTAATGTCTTTAAGATTCATGCGTTTCTGTCCAACTGTTTCAAAAGTTACAGGGTAGGGGTTGGACTGACAAAATTGTTTCCTGCAGGAAGGAAAAAAAAAGAAAAAAGAAGCCTGGATCCACTATGATATATTGCACATGGAGATAACCTGCTCTGAATATATCTAGAGACCAGCTGCTTTCTGAGTAGGAGCTGATGTAGGAGTCAGACAAGGGGAAACAATCCCAGACTAGCGCATTCACGCTGGGGAGTGTGAGAAATGCAAGATTTGCTGTATCATTGGTTTATCTGGAGGACAGTGGATAATCAGGGAAAAGTATTAATACTATTACTAACTCCAAACATTCAAGCATCCCATGTTTGATCCTACAGTAGAAAGAGAGCATTTTAAAAATTTGTTCTCATGAATGTCTGTGAGAGTAAGAAATCTGAATGGATTGGTGATTTTAGCTTTTATTTGCTCCTACCAAGGTTTGAAACCCTCCTGAAATGAAGAAGCATCATGTCTGCTCCAGCAACGGGATTAGTAAAAAACATTGAACATTTTTTGTGCTTAGTAAAAAGAAGCTATTTAGGCTGTAAAGGAGGAAGACAACTTTTCAAAACCCTTTTTCTCCTGATTTTAGAGCATGCTGGCTGGAAGGAGGACAGGTGGCTGAAGCACAGCACTACTGTGACAGAGCTGCTGGATTCAGCCGGCTTGTCTGCAGCCCCTTCTGAGCACAGAGGGCAAGACTGCTTTGTCTGCAGCCTCTTCTGCAGACGTTGCCTCAGGAATCACAAACCTGTCCTTTCTTTATTTTACCCCGTGGTCTTTGTTGCTGTACGTTAATGATCATCACCTGACTGGCTTTGTTAATGTCATACAGCTTGCTTTGTAAAAGTAATTCTTAAGAGAGCAGCATTGCACTTCAGCGGATTTATTTTGTAGTTGGAAATATCTTACAGCTATCTCCATTTGCCGCAGGCTCTTTTAACCAGCTCTATGGTATGCTTTACATAAAGGCAGTTCTAATTTCTTTCCTATTATACACTGAATTAAAAAGCATATTCTTCACTTTTATCAGTAAGGTGCTGGGAAAATTTTGTGCAATGCCCCCCTCTCCTGTACGTTGTGACAGTGGATCAATAGAAGGAAATGTGAGCCCAAAGAACGTGCTTGCTCAGGGTTCTCCAAAACGTCTTAGCAGCTCAAACTTCAAGAAAGGCAGATTTAAAAAAACAAAGGCTTAAAGAATTAAAATACAAACTGCATGCCAGTAGCCCTCTGCTTGCTTTTCTCCACAGCCTAGGCTCTACTTGCTCCTCTGCACTAAAGCCTCTTGAGCAAGAACCCACTCTCCGTCTCTCTGTCCTTCACCACTGCAGTAACACCAGTGTTTCCAGCTAGTGCCAATAGGTTTTTTTGTAGAGGGAAAGAAATGCTTCCGCATGCTGCAGGGGGACAAGGTGGGTTTTGGCCTGCTGAAAACATGTGTGTCAGGTTCAGAGGTTGGTAGCTGGGGCGCCTAGCCTGAGAAACGAGGAATACTCCTTGGACTCAGGCTGCTCTACTGCCCTCAAGTGATACACGCAGTGGGATGTTTTGCAGTGTTTTATCACTGGTAGCACAATATTCCAGTCCTTCCAAGACTGCTGGCTTCAAAGGAAATGATCTAAAGTGGTTATGGCTTCCTCAGTCTGAATGTCAAGCACAGATGGAAATTTCTTTGATGCTCCATAAGTCTGAAGTCCTTTCCTAGGACTGTTAGATGTTTGTGAGAAAATAGAAGTCTAAAGTTTTCCAGAGTTTTGATTGTATCTACTTCTATCCATTAATGAAAAAAACATTAGCTCCCAACTCTCCCTCCACTGAGACATGACGAATAATGGCCCTTCCCTTTCCTTTCCTTCCCTTCCCTTCCTTCCCATTTCTTGTGCTCTCTTTTCTCTCTTCTGTCTTTTTTTCTCTCTCTCTTTCAGCCCCCCCCCCAATATTTTTAGCTCCAGTCTAGCTGCAGTTAGAACTTCCTTCTCACAATCCCATTTTATTGAAATACTGCTCTGTGTAAAGGTGATGCTATTGGAGATGGTTATTTAAACTAGCATATGAGCAAGCTAGGAAAATAGTGGATTAAATTAACAGGGATTTTGGATAATCTAAAAATACTAATTTTATGTTTTCTTGGATCATTTTGCTCATGGGCAGAAACTTAAGTTATGGGTACTAAAATTATTCCATATACTCATCTAGGCCTATTCTTCCATTCTTCAAACCAGCGCCCTGTGGACACATTTGTATAAACAGAGGCATGCTAATTAAACTTGCCAGGGAGACACAATGTATTTAAAGTCTCAAAGCACAACTTTACTTTTAGGCCTCATATTGTGAGAGTGTAAAAGAGCAAAGTTTCTCTTCAAGGTTTAAATATAATGAAGTGGAAATTTTTGTTCAGTGTGTGCTATTTGGCTACATGCTGCTCTTATTGCCACTAACATGCACCTGATTTCCTTTTCTATCTTTGTTCATTGTTAAATCTCCAATGGCCTTTCATCTTTTTTAAAGGACTGCAAAACTCATTAAAACTTTGCAATTGTTTGTTTTCTTCTGCTTTGTCATTAACCCCCCGTCTTGTAGTTCCCTCACTATGACATAAAGTAACAAATTTTAAACACTACAGATATACTATGGCCTATATCAACAGTCTCTACATGTCTGTTTATTGTAAGTCTATCTATTTTTGCTATCTATATCTAACACCTAGTCTTATATCTAAACTAGTCTTTTTCTATCTAAAATCTTAATTTTCCAAACAGGGATGATATAATTCCATTTCTTCTAGTCTGTAACAATGGCCATCAGTTTTTTTTTTCCAGGATGACAGTTCCGTTATGGTCTTCTGCAAGAAGCTATGTCAAAGTCTTGTCACTTGTGTAACTAAGAGGAGGAAAGCAGACCCTCAGGGTCACAGGCATAGGTGGAAAAGCCTGTGGCCACCGGGATATGTGTGCAGAACTGATGACCTTTGAAGTGGAAATTGTCCTGCTAGCTCTGCCTTGCCTTGAGCCTGAAAAGCAGCATCTCGACAGCAGCACAGCTCTCCAGCCATGGTGTGTTGCTGGTAGAGCTGGCCTCTGCCTACTCAAGGCTCAGGCAGGTGCCTGAGCATCGCACCAAGTACGCACCCGCCTGGCAGGAGCGAGCTCCCAGGGGCTCTCTTGACAAAGTGGGCAGAGACTCCCCACACCTGTAACTGCAATGAAAACGGGGACTGTGGTGGATGTCCCTGAGTTATGCAGGGAGGTGCCAGGCCTGGTTTCTGGGCCAGGTGGGTATCAATCAAATTTGTTAAACAGGACTTCTGCTTTGTGAACCCACAATGACTGTGCCTGATGATTGCAGAATTCAATAAATGCCTTTCCATAGTATGCGGTGTAATCTTCTCTGTAACTTTTCCAGTAACTGAGGTTAGACTTACAGAGCTGTAGTTTCCTTGGTCTTCCCTTGTATTAAGAGAGGTGCTGCTCTATGTGTGAAGTTCATGGCATTAGAATGCCTAGTTTGCTACCCTTTGGATTTGAGATGTGAATTTTAATGTAACTGATATAAACTCAATCCATTTTAACTTACATGCAGTCTAAAAGCATTGTGCTGAAAGAATTTGTTGGTAGCCCCTTACTTCAGTGCACTCCTAATTGAAGTGCTGGTCAAATCTGATGCTATTGCTCCAGATTGTTGGCCACCAGCCACAACTTTTGATCCTGTAGTTCCATGGTGTTCTGACTTGAGCACTGAAGCTGACTGAAAGAATTTAAGGAGCCCCTGCCAGCTCAGACTGCTCATTCCTACATTTGCATCACTGTTTTACCTGACAGCATGTAACTGCTGGTGGGTCTTTGGTGTAGGCCGGATCACTGAACTGAGCCAGGTTGAGAAATTGTCTGCTTCTCTGCAGAAAAGAACCCTGGGTCAGTTTATTGAATCAGTTTATGGTATGTGTCTGCACCAGGCAAAACTGCGTTGTGGTGCAGGCACATGTGACTGCGTTGTGGTGTACGAATATATGGCTGAGATGTGGGAGAAAGAGAGGGACTCCTTAGGACAGTTAGGAGTTTGGCATAGTTCCTTCAGCATGGTTTAATGCAGTGGTTAGGTGCTAGCGACATGGTAATAGTCCACACAAGGAGGTCATTTGGGCTGTATAAAAGTAATCTCTCTCCTGATGTTCTCTAGGTTTCTTCGTGTGCCTTTGGCTGTGTGCTAGGAGCCAGGCAAACTCATATGGCCTTGGTTCTGTGTCCTCTTGCAATTACCTTTGAGTACATCAGGGTGGATGTTCAGTTTTGTGGAAAACTATCATGTTTTGCTTTTAATTAAACCCAGAATGAAAAATATATTTCCAAAATCTGAAAAAAAAAAAAAAAAAGAAAAGAACATGCTTAAATTTATATATGACGGTTATATTTTTACGTGTCTCTTGTAGTGTTTGCGATGTATGTCTTGTTGAAATAGACTGCTGTGTTTCAGAAAGAAAACAAATATTTCCTTTATTATTTATTCCCTCATGTCAGTATGGAAAGGAAATAGCATAACAAAATGATGCCTGGTCTCCCTGGTAAAGTAAGAGGCACTGCTCAGGTATAGTCTGATTTCCTCTATGTTTATCCAGAAGTGATTAGCTTTGGTGTGTAAAAATGTGTGAGCTCTGGTTTGAACCACCTTCTGTTGTTGAGGCATTTATAAGGTCCCCATTCTATGTGTATGCTCTGGTAGCCCCTGAGGGGTCATAATCTGCATCCCCTCCTAGGGCACAAAGGGGGTCCCCTTCTCCTCCCTCTTGCCCTCTATTCATTGGGAAATACAGCATGGCCCAGGCTTTGCATTTCGTGGTGCTACAGCCATGCCAGGTGCATTTGCAGCCCTCTTTCTGGTGTGGTGAGGAGCCTCTGCACTTCTCTGAGACAGCAGCAAATGCCCCTGACTGTGGTCCAGTGCTATCTCCTGTCTCCACCAGTCATCTTGTATGGGGCCCTCACGCAGCTGCAGGATCCTGTGAATGAGATGTTCTCCCTCACTTGATCAATTGTTAGATGAAAGATTGGACATGAGCCAGCAATGTGTGCTTGCAGCCCAGACAGTCAAGTATCTTGGGCTGCATCAAAAGCGCATCAAGGGATTTGGTTTTCGCCTTATACTTCACTTTCATGAGACCCCATGCTGGAGAACTGCATCCAGCCCTGGGGTCCCAGTACAAGACAGACATGGACTGTTAGAGAAGGGCAGTGGAAATGGTCAGAGGAACACCTCTTCCTCGAAGAATGGCTGAGAGAAGAGAACTTACTGCAGCCTTTCAGTATATAAAGGGTGCTTATAAGAAAGACAGACTTTTTACCAAGGCCTGTAGCATCAGGAAAAGGGACAATGGCTTTAACTGAAAGAGGTGAGACTTAGATTAGACATAAGGAAGAAATTTTTTACAATGAGGGTGCTGAGACACTGGAACTGGTTGCTCAGAGAAGTTGTCGATGCCCCACCCCTGGAAATGTTCAAGTTGGCTGGGGTTTTTAGCAACCTGGTCTGGTGAAAGATGTCCCTGTCCATGGCAGGAGGGTTGGAGTAGGATGATCTTTAAAGGTCCCTGCCATCCCATACCATTCCATGGTTCTATGATGCTTAGATTCTCTGTGATTCTATGATTCTATGATTATTTGATCTGATCAGCTGAAGCCAACAGAACCGGGGATGTGCTGCCTGTTTCTTGTTCTGTCAGCTGTTTCCTTCTGCACATAAAGTAGAGAGCTTTGGGGCTTTACGAGTAAATGTCTTGGTTTGGCTGGCGAGAAAAATTAAGGGCAAGGGTGGGATGAGGGCTCTGCTGAAATCAGCGCCAGAATTCACGTAATTTCGGCAAAACCTGGATTTCACTGCAAGTGCTGCTTTTTCTCGTCCTCGTTGCTACCGTCCGTTTGGTCAGCAGGTGGCAATCTCTACTTTTCGTCTGATCTGAAAAGTTCTGCCTGCACAACACAAACTCTTTATTCAAATAGCTGTTTGTGCTTTGCTTCGGGTATTCTGTCTGGGAGCTGGGCGAGATCTCATTCCAAATCTCTCTTAACATTTAAACTCTTACTTAGTCATCAAGTATTTTTAAAGCAGAACTTAGAAAGCCTATTGCTTTACAAGTCATAGTTGTTCCTTTCCCATCCTGAGCTCTCAGTTACAGTCAGAAACTCCCACAACTCAAACCTGAGCCATATAAATGGAGCTGTGTGTATCATATCTTTTACTATGAACCATAGACATTACTTAACATGCCAGTACTCAGACTTCATAAACTCACACGTTCTAGCATCCGGGCCCATTGTCACTTACTAATATTTCAAGTGAATCTTGCAAACAGATGATGGAATAAGAAAAAAATACAGGTATTTCCATGCCTATTGTTAAATGTTTGCCTTGCTTATTAGGTCTAAGCAATCTAATGTCCTTTTCTTGTGGAACAATTGTCCAATAACATACCCAAGGTCAAAAAGTCCTTGGGCTCTCTGCTGTGTAAGTGCCAGTGTTGCAAAGCAACTCTATCTAAGGTTATTTCAGTGTATTTCAGTATTGACGTTTCCCCTCCCTGCTCCATTTTGAGACCTCTTTTGCATACCAAAATGTACAGCAGTGCATGGTTTCCTATGAAAATGAATGAATACTGACTTTTTTGCCCAAGCTTTGTGGGAAATTTGAATTTCTCTTTAAAATTGGGAGAGGCATATGTATTTTCACAACAGGTATTTTGATTTTAGCCTTGCTGTCTGAGGCACACAAGCATACTTTGTTGATTGCTTGCCTATTGGCAGTGGCAAGAAGAAAATGATTCATTGTTTAACTGCCATTTGCTCTGGACTATTAATACCTATAATCTGCTATTTAAATACAGTCTGTACTGAGGAAATTTGTTGAGGATTATTAGGAAATTAAGTAAGTTACAGCTAAGTTAAATAATTATGCTAAGGGCATGCAGTCCGCCAGAACAAATGAACCTTCACAGATTCATTATGTCTGTTGGTCAAAAAAAGAGTATGAAACGTTATTTCTGTTCACTTAAAGAAGTATAATGATGGTTGTGTGGAGTTTCTGTAGTCACAGTAATAAAGAAAAAAGTGCGGGTCCATTACATTTTCAAGCATAACTTCTCAAAGAGAGCTGCTGTTTTTAAGAACCTCATCTACTTTGTTTATGACCTGCCTCATCGCTCCAGGTACGCCCAGGTGTATTTCTGTGCTGCTGCTCATAATTTCTGATGGTACCTGTGCATCCGCTGGCAGCTTGGGAAGCGCCACCTGCTTTCACCGTAGGCAGGCAGCTGGAGGTTTCATGCTGGAGTGGAGTCACCCAGGTTTTGGGTGAAATAAGAGCATGCTGTTAGCCCCTGGCAGCCTGCAGACACACTGGGCACTGTGTTGTCCTTGAGTCCTCATAGCTGTGCTGGGAGCTGCCTTGCAATTTCCATATTGTCCCTTAGGCAATTTTTCCAGGTGCTTCAATGCCATGGTGATGACTTCTGTCAAGACAGATAAGTAGGAACAGTTGCTGACTTAAAACCAGTGGGATATTCAGGCCTGGAAAAACTGCTGTTCTGAGGCAGCACTTGGAACAACAGATGTTTTAAAATACACATTTTGGCTGGAGGGGTTCTGCAGCCTGTGTCCTCAGCAGGTTTCAAGACCCAGCTAGAAAAATCCCTGAGCAACCCGGTCTGATCTCACAGCTGACCCAGCTCTGATAAGGAGGTTGGACTGGAGCCCTCTGGAGGTCCCTTCCAGCCTGGGTGGTTGTGATGTGCACATGGACTGCTGCAGTGCCTTAAGGCTTGAACCTGGTCAACCCCTGTTGTGCCTCTACAAGTCCTGGCCCTAAGAGTTGTACCTCTGCAAGTACTATTAATTTCCAAGGAGTGCTTTGAACAACAGTTAACCTTCAGTAGTTTCGCGAGCTGTTATCTCACAGGACTATCTCATAGTAGTGTTGAGGAAACCACGGAAAAGGTGACCCTGGCTGAAGACCCAGGGAGGAGGCCTCCTTAAGGGCTGAGATTAGGATTTGGTAGTGCAGCTGGAGAAGGAACTGTTTTCTCACCCCAAATTCCTTTCCTGTTTTGTACGCGGGTGAAACCAGGACATCTCAAAGGAAAGATGAAGACCTTTTTTCAGAGCCAAGAATAATCAGTAAGTAACTGGGAAAGGCACTTATGAGACATATAAGAGATGAGGTTAACATCTCTAGATCAATGAGGCATACCACAGATCTTTAACCTTTTGGTATTCTGAGGTTGCCTAGTCTTTTTCTAGTGGTTACCAGAAGTTTTTACAGCTTCTACAAACTTCTTTGGGTTTCTCTTCCCCCCACCCCCAACAATATAGTCGTATTAAGTTTTTACCTTGTTGTTAATCTGGCTCATGTAGTTGGGAAACTTCAGCTCCTAATCACATACTGACAACATTAGACAACATAGACTCTTTCTATTGGGAATGGCGTTTAAACAGAGAGGCTGACATAGGTGGAAATCACAGTTCACTTGAACTAGCAACTCTGGTTATCAGTGAATGAAATCCAGACACCACTGAATCTAGCAGAGTTTGCATTCAATTGAATTAACATCCCTTAAATTCAAGTCTTTCTCTATTTCTAGTTTGCCTACAGACATTTAATGCTGTAATGATTTCCTCTAAGTGTAAAAAGACAAAACATCCCTTTTCTTGCTGGAGTGATTTGCTTGTAGTGCAAAGCACAGCAACCCCAAAACAACTGCCTGCCCTTGTCTTTTACACACTTTTTCCTTTTATTTCCCCTGTTTTTTGTCTTTATGTTTTCCTTTTGAATGTACTCCCTGGTGCAAGAACATTCCCTCAAAAATTTAAATAAAACAACAACAATCATCCAGTCATCTTTTTCCTGCGTGTTCATGCAGTTATTCTGCCTAAGTAGTAGATCGATTCAAAATCTAACTAACTAACTGCAGTGTGTCACTTTTGAGACCACGTCAGGGTCCACAAAGATGTTTCAGAAAGTTGTGAGCTCCAACTAAATGTGCAATTAAATGGCCACAGATTCTTTTCTGATATTCAGACCTAAGAAAAGCAAAGTGGGTACAACAACACAGGCTCGTGAAGAGTAGATTCTGCTGGACTTCTCTGATGTCACTCTTGATAAGAGCAAATACTAGGTACGGTCCCAAAATGGAAGCTGCTGGGATAGAGGCTGCCTGAGGGAACTGGAAGGCAGAGAACATGGCAACAGTGATCAGTGCTGGGAAAGGAAGTATCAGAGAAAGAATCAAATATTGTTCATAGGGCTTTTCCTATTTCATACCTTCATTAGCTCTTTCTTTGTAACATAGGGGAGCATGCTGGCTGGCTGGAGTTGGGAGGCACTGTTCATGAAGAAAAAGGCTAGGATATAAGATGGAAATGAGGACTGGAGTAAGAGGACTCGGGTGAAATTCGGTAGTTTGAAATGAAGTATTGTATAATTCTTCTGTACTCAATGTAGTTATCCTGAGGAAATGCCTGAGGAAGAGAAAGATCTAGGCATACCACCTGAATGGATCATGAATCCAGTCTTCTAATATGATGAATATGTGGAAAAAAAAGTATGTGGTGCATCAAAAGAGGTGCTTCCAGTGGAGATAGATAGGAAGTTCTTTAGAAGAATTAAAACCTGGAATGGAATACGATTGTTCTGTGTAGCTACACGGCCCTAATGCTTCTGTGACAGGTTGAAAACACTGCTGTAGTTTTCCTTTAGAAATGGTGCCATTGGGAACTTGAGCCCCATGTGTTTGCAGAGAGCTTAGAGCCAGTTGCCTGTGAAAAGAGGATAGATTTGCACCGTGACTTTCTTAACTACTCTTGTTTTGGAGCACGTTCAGGAAACTTTGCAAGATGAGTCTTGCAGAGTTTCATGAAAATTTCTGTCCCACAGGAGCAGAGCAGTTTGGCTAAGCATGAGGTTCATTAACTTTTGGGTGACCTTTTCACAGTAGATACATGGCTGTTGCAGAAGCAGGTAATGAAATGCTGATAATTTTGCAAAACCCAGAAAACATTCCATAAATGTGGCTAGAGGCAACAATGCAAAATCTGAAGAAATAGGTTTTCTGCTTCTAATTTATAGTTAAAAAATAAAGCTGAATTCAAAGACAAATCAAATTGAGCAAGATTATGAATATGATTTAAAGAGAACCAGTGTTGATGGAGGTTTTGTTTTGTTCTTAGCGTAGAGACACAGTATTTTCATTAAATGGATGAGTAATAAACGGATTAACCTGTCAGGGAAGAAAATGGCATACTATGTTCAAATTCTGTAGCTATTTTCGGGAAGGTGACAAATGTGTGCATGGAGATTAGGCTGTTTTTCTTTTAACCCTTTCTTCCCTCTCCAGAAAATGCCCTGCAAGCAGAGAAGGCAAGACAGGAGCCTGCAGAAAAGTGGGGGTAACTGCATGTATGTATTTTCTTTTAGTGGGAGAACTTGGTTCTAAATAGGAGGTGATATACTGAGTAACCTGGGATTCCAGGAGCAGAGGAACAGAGCATGCAGTGCTAGGGCACATCTGATTACGTCCTCTCTCGGGAGACCCTCAGAGATCTCATCTTTGCTATGGCTTGCCAATAGTATGTGTCTAGCAATGCACCTCAATGGTTAGTTTTGTCCAAAACTTAACAATCCAAAGGAATGTCTGTTAGTTCGTGTGATCAGTTATATGCAACAACACCATCAGCAAAGATGCATTTTTCATCTGAGTTCAAATGAACCAGAAATCATTAAAATGCACCAAATCTGATACAAGGTGTATTTTTCTAGTGCCACTGTTCTTAAGTAGCATGGTTATTACAAGTTGAAGAAGTGAGACCTTTAGCCTGTCTTTTGTTTGCAATGGAATTAAGAAGGGGCTGAAAAATTCTGGTCTGACTCATGAACGTTTTTGTATACAGCTTCTTGGGAATTAAGGGAAAGAAATATATTTGTCATCCTCTAGTCCTATAGCAAGAAGTTTTGAAGAGCTATCTTCCATCAGTGAAATTCCATTAAAAGCATGGTAAGTATTTGTGAAGGCTTTGAAGGTTTCAGGTTGTCCTGTAGAGTGTAGAGGTCTGCCCTAACATTTGTTGGAGAGATACACACGTCCTCAGGGGATGGATCTTTCTCTGTAAATTCCACAGAATTATCATAACAGAAGCTTAGTGTTTCTACTGCCTTAAAATTAACCTCTGACAGCCTGATTGTAATCAATCAAACTACTATAATGAAAGTACTGATACTTCTACTTTTAAAAGTTAGTCTGAAATGGCCAATAAGCAGAGGTGGGGTGGAGCCATTGTCCCTGACCTCTGGAAAGAATTGGGCTGAAGCTCTTTGGATCAGCCTCCTCAACAGATGTTTTCAAGCATGAAAACTGCATTTAAGATGGGGGAGAGAGGAAAAGGGATTATGAAAATCCTAGAGTGCTATCCTAGCTTTCACATTAGTTTATTTCATTTACTTTTCATGAGTGTTTCTGTGGGGAAAATAAGCTAAGAAGCATTGCAGGTGTCATCTTTTGTGATCAGAGCATTTCTGGGTTTTATCTGTGACTTGAATTAATTTTAGAATGGGTTATTGGCTCTTTATAGTATTTTCCCTGACTTGCTACTCTCCTAGGAACATTTTGGGTTGAATTGGTTACAAAGTGTTAGCAGCCTTACAGACGGGAGCTTGCAGCTTCCACTATCGCCTTCCCAAGTGTTTTTCTTGTTATATTTTAAATTTCATTACCTTCTAATTCAGAGCTCTAAATTTCCATCTCAGAATATTGAAAACAAACTGAGCCACATCCAGCCACTGTGTAAATGCCTTCAGCCACAATTTAAGTGACTTGAATTTTCTTGAAATACAGCAAGGCAAGTCTATATAGATAAATTCAATAAACCTGGGCCTCTCTGCCATCACAGGTGTATGTTACTAGCCTGGATGTTAAGTGCAGTGCTTTAAGCTTTGCCAAGATGCTCTGTAGATCAGAGCTAGTTCATATTCACACAATTCAAAGCTTTGCCAGTGAATTTCAGGGACTGTAAGGTAAACGTGGGCCAAGTGTTTACTCTGGGCTATGTTTGTACCATGTGTTAAGTCTTATTTTGGGTTCTGGACTTTGGTCTAGCAACAGTGTTGAAGCACTGTTATTACGTCCTCAGATCCCAGTCTCAGCTGGGAGGGAACAGGTACCAAACATATATGATGCAGCTGTAGCTTTTAATATGCTAGAAAATTAGCTCTATACTGATTGTTGTTGCACATTCATAGATCTGCTTCTTTATCCTTCTTTACACAGCCTTGTTCTCCACCCCCTCCCCCCCCCCCAATTGTGCATTGCAGCCAAAGGGAGTATTTAATGAAAGTAAACTGAATTCTGACTGTATTGAGCCACTTGCCAGATTAGGCCCCCATGGCAAGGACATTGTCTCTAGTACAGTGATAGATAGATGTTCAGCTTTCTTTCGAATGCCTTGATTGTTTTATAAAAATAATGCCCAGTCACTACCAGAATAAAATCCTTTAGGAATAACATTGTTAAACTTTTTCCTTAAAAGTTAAGAAAAAGATATACAGGAGATGTAACATAGTGAGTGTTATAAGTGTATTTTATAAATGCTTCGTGATGACAGATGCCATTTTGCCTGGTGGTAGGTCTTTAAGGTCTCTTCCAACCCAAATCTTTCTATGATGCACCCGGAGATGATCACAACCCTCTTAATACGCCAGAGCAGGGAAGTGGAACTGAAGTGGAAGAAGATGAGTGAATGGAGAATAGAAACTCATCAAATACTATGATGTCCTAAAGGAGAGGAATTGGAGAAGACAGATGAAAGCAATGGGTGACTGTAAAAAAATAAATCCTGGTTGGAAAAGGATTGTGGAGCTCGGCTGTGTATAAAGGGTGGGGGGAGGCTTTTACCTGTCTTGATTTATAGCAAAGAATGAGGGGAATTTTCTTTTTACCATCCCATTACTCATATTAGGAACAGAGAAAGTGAAGTTCATTTTCCTTTCGGAAGTTGTCTCCTCACAGCTGAGAATTCACCCTATGGCTCACTGCTTTGTTTCCATGCCTTCTGATTTTCAAGCTCCAGACTGCAGCCTAGTTGCCTGGCTGAAACTGGAATTAGTCTTCTAACCATAAATAATGTCACTGAGAATGAGGTTTAGCAATGTAGTAAACTTACACAGGCAGCGCCAGATGGCTTTTACAGTCCAGTTTGGCCCATGAGCGTTTGCTCATGTGAGCGCATGTGTGTATGAAAAAAAACCCCAAAACCAACAACACCCCCACCCCTCCCCAAACAAAATCTAGTAGCTTCTGGTAACTGGACCATCTGGTAGCTGCTCCATCCAGTATAATGTAATTTACTTTTTTGCTTTTCAAGCAGGTCTGTTTTTAAATGGCTTATTTTAATCACCAGAAACCACATATGTGCCAGTCAGTCGTCTAGTAGTTCCCAGCACTATTCCCTCTATGCAGCCTCCTTCTGTCAGCTGGGGTTTTCCCCAAGATGCCACTCACATTGATATCAACTTTGTCTTTTCCCCTAGGCATCTTCCAGTTTTGCATATGTGGTGCATTTTTTTCCCAGCAGAAAGCAGTTTCTGTCTCTATCATTTCCTCTTTGTAAGGAAGAAGTCTGTTCTTCCTAAATACTCATATCTTTTAGCAACCATTGTTTGGCCTCTTTCTCTCTTAGAATGAAGTCTGATGCCACTAACCCCAATGAATGCTTAAAAAATTTAAACAATGAAACCCAAGTTTCTTATAGCCTTCCCCCTGTGCAACTGAACTGGTTACAGGGCTGTGCAAGTCCCCAAAGCAGGTGCATGGAAAACCATGCCTAACTACTTAATCAGTGGGGAAAAACATTTCAGTAAGTAGATCAGGAGGAAGGCATAAATGGCTGTTGGCTAGAGAGTTTCTCCTGTATCACCCTTGAGCAAGCTGAGCACCTGAGGCTCCAGTAAATGCTATTATTTAACTATCTGTGCCCTTACCTAATAGATTGAATGGGATTCAGGGTCATGATGGGAACAGCTAAGCTCAGAATGCTTTCCTATTATCAAACTATTTTCTCTAGCTTTTTCACATGTTATATGTGGGTTTAGTGTCCATGAGAGTGTTGCAACATACTTCTGGTGGAAAAAGCTTCCAAAATGGGGCTTCTACTGTAAGCACTTGTTTGTCTTTTCCATGTACAGGTAGGGAAGAGGTCTCCCAAATAAGCTACCTGCTGTGTGTGTGCAGATGCCTTAGCTCTTTCTCCTTTTCTTTAAAAAGCATAGCACATTCTGCTTATCCTTGAAAAAACACACTGCTGTAGGAAATGTTGTTAATATGGCACAGGGTAACAATATTTTCTTTTTCCTTACTATCTAACAGTAATTTTTATTAGCCAAGTACTGTGAAGAGCTTGTAAACAGGGCTGTACCTTTGGTGTGCTCTCACCCTGCAGTATCCCTGCAGTCACGGCACTGGGCTGCGTGATGCAGAGGTTGTAATGCGCAGTGTTGCTCCTAAGATTTGCTCTCTTGATTTAACAGCTCTGCATTACTAGCTCACCCATAGGCATGTGCAGGCTATATCTGCCACTCCAGTATAGCTTTCTCAAACTATATGATTTCTAAAAGTGAGCAGGATGGATGGTGGGTTGAAGTAGAAAAACAAGACAGTCTCTGTAGGATAGCAGGTAATAATAATCTGAATTTGATACTCTGCTAATATTTTATCCATTGTAATCTATCTAGTTTAATTTTAATATATTAAATGAATTCTTTAGCTTAGTCAAGGGGTGAAACTGTGTGCCATTTTGACATCTATTCACATGAAATGCATTTCATAACACACATTTTTAATTTGTGCTTCCTCTCAAAAGCTAGCATGGCTGTGTGTATTCTAGCATTGCAAGAAAAACTAAAATACATGGTTGCAGTTCCACATTTTATTTTAAACTGTGTAGTATCGTATCTTTTCGTGTGAAGACAAAGTTCTTGTTGAATGAATGCATGATTAGATAATTATAACTTGAGAAACATATCCCAGGATGGAACTGTATGAAGTCAGTTTTATAATCAGGATTCTCAGCAACAGTCTTCACTGTCAGTAAAGTACCATGGCATTACTATGAAATAGAAGTGCTTTGTTTTCTTACTACTCACAGCATTGTCCAAGACAGTCAACTGTGATCAAGAAATTGGATTGGCAACATATTGTATCTATTACACTGTGCCACTATTGAGGGTCAAAATTATAGCTGATTGATTTAGGGACAGGATTCATATGTATTTTGATTTATGAAAAATAGTATAGTAGTAACTCTGAGAAAAATACACAGACTGGCACATTTACTGGCATCTGGAAGAAATCTATGGGCGTAGGTCCATTGCTTTGTACAGGTGTGAGCTCTTGCCTAGCAACTGCCCTTTCATCAGAATTTAGTCCCAGTGGTGTGAGAAGCCACCAGTTTAAAAATGTGCTTGTACTGTTTTTGTCGTATCCATAAGCAAACTACCAGTGGTGTGTGGCCTTAATGTATTGTCAGTAACAGTTCCAACAGATGAAACCAAACCTTCCATCCACTTTAATAGGGACACCTTAAAGGGAAAAGATGAGGTTTTTCAGTATTTCTTTTTGCAAAACATGGTTGCATGCAGAAAACGACCAGTCAGCTACAGATCTTAAATACACTCTTACATAAGCTTGCATATCTCAAATGAAATAAAAGATCTTAAAGTAATAATCAGATCAATATTTGTTCATCAAACACAACTTTTTCCAGAACCTGGAGAAGAAAACAGTATTTGGCTGATATATCATCTGCTTCTTCCTTGGTGCTGATGGTTTCATTTACATACAGGCAATCCAGAAAAAAATGCAGCATAGTGTAGCAGGATGTTATCTCTGAGAAATACATAGGAAGCATTAGAGTGACACCACTTGCCCAAAGGGGATAAAAAACTGTATGTGTTTTAGTCCTCCTTAAAAAAATAGCAGAGTGTGAGCATGTATTTTGTACAGAATTTAACAGCATAAGCCCTGAGGGCTATATCTAGGACCTGTCAGCATTCCCCATGAGACTCTTTCACTTGTAGAGCCCTTGTAAGATTAAATCTTTTTTCCCTGCCTTATTTAACTTATATTTGCAAACACTACACAAGAGGTTACACAATAGGCACCCAAGTGCCAGCCAGATATATAGATTTCATACAAGCTCTTGCACAGCGGTATAGCACTATGGAATGCTTTCTACCATCTCCAGCTATCCTGAGGACCCTACCTCCACCTCAGAAACATCAACCCATTCCCTGTAACGCCATTTTTCTTCAGGCATTTTCCATTTTTCATTTTCCTCCCCTAAACCTGCATGGAAGGTCTTGGCACACTGACCATCCCAGCAAGTTGTAGAAAACAACATATGCCCACACAACCTGCATCTTTTCTATTCCCCAAATCAACCTGCAGAGCCCCAGAATAAATCCAAGGCTTTGGACCTCATGCTTCAGACCTCTGATAGCTGAGGTTTAGTTTGCATATAGTGTTGGCTAAAGCTTTGTGATAAAGACTGTGCTCAAGGTTTCTATGTCTCTGGCATAACAGAACTTTCTACAGATAAAGGTTACATTTAACTGTGTTGGGAATAGAGATTTCTTGACAGCCTGTTTAAGATTAGACCGAACACCCACAGTAAATGAGGATAATCCCAAACCTACTATCATCCTCCTCAAGCACAAGTCTTTGCACTTGTCTAAGTGGCATAATAACATTTAGAGATGATATATAAACTCCTACCAAAACTGAACACGTGTATGTGTGTACAGTCTCTCAGGGGATGTGTGACTACCGTCTGTCACGTCACCCAGAATTGCTTCTGGTTGGACCTCATCTAGAACAATTGCTGGAGCAATGCAGGAGGTATACAGAGAAACACGAGCCCAGCCCAGCTGGAAGCAGTACTGAAGGTGACAGCAAAGAACACTGTCAGTAATAAACCGCATAAGAAAAGTCTTATGAAGAGATACTGCAAGGAATTGACGGTACTTACCTTAAAAAATAAGAAATGACATTAAGAGATTAATGCATTTCTAGAAAAGAATACAGAGCAAGTGAGGCGGAAAATTCACCTGCATTCCCCAGTGAGTTCTTGTTCACTTCCCACAACAGACCAAACACCCACCATTTTGAAAAATACTGAATGCGATAAGAACAGGGCCAGCAGAATACTCAGAGATAAGAGTATGAGTGGGGTATACAAGGCAAATGTGTGGGCAGGTTAATAAAGACTCAGTGGTGTGAAACAACAGTGGATGTGACGCTTGAAACTGCCTCTGTCAGTAATGACACTCAGTAGCTTAATTTTACTTTATTTTGCAAGCACCTAATCCCCATGCTGCAGGTGTCCATCAGCTTGCAGCGTGCTGCTGGTGGCTGTATCCCTGCTTTTTTCCTGTACCTGTGGCAGATTCCCTCTCTTTCATCTCACACCTCCTACTCCCCAGATGCTTTGTGCACAATCCCATTTTCCCACTCAACTGCTGTGTTCGCACAATGTTTCCAGGCTTGGCTTTCTTTCCCCAGGACCCTGCTCATGCCTCTCTGCTGTCGTGTTCCTCCCAGTCTGGCTGCCACTTTGCAGACCCTGTGCTTCTACTTTCCCCCACCCATCTCTACAGTGCCCCCTTGGCCCTTGTTCCCTCTATGTCCCCAAGCTGGAACTTCCCTGCTTTCCTTGTGCTCCCTCCTTGGGGTGTGTGTCCCTGCAGAACACGCAGAAATGCAGGGCATTGCTTATAGCAGCAAATACATGAGAAGAACAATAAGCTGCTGAAGGAAGAGGTAGAAAGCAGCACACATTACCTGCTCACCAAGAGCTGCCCTGATGCAGGCTCTTGGCACACCCCCAGCATAGTGGTGATTTTAAACTATTTTGTATTTACGGCAGGGTTTCTGTCAAAACATGGATTGCTAACCTGCTGTTAGCCTTCTTATAGAAGAGGTTTCAATTTCAGATGATAAAAACACAAGGACAATTTATGATATTTCCATAATGAGGTATCATTCTGTCCCGTGTGCTGAGACAGTTTGAAAGAGGCAGACTATCAACTGTCATCTGGGAAAATCCTACAGATATTGGTTCAGGGGTTTCTGTAACCTCTTATATAATCCTATGAGATTTCTTCACTGCTGAATCCCTCCTTGCAGCTTCAAGAAGACTGCACTTTGCCCAGTTTGCTCCTTTCTATATTTTTTTCATGAGCACAAAGAAATAAAAAAAAAACAAACCCCAACCCAACAACAAAATCCAGATCAAAATAAATGTAAAAGCAAACTTCCTTTATCCCTTTGTGTATAAAAATGCCATGCTTTAGAAATGTCTTAGTTTGAATCCTGCAAGAAAGGGTTGTTCTACCCCAGCAGTCACACCCCTATTTCATCCATTCTGTGGATGGTTAGAACAAGGGGATCTGAAATCAAGCATTTCTTCCAGCAAATTACGAAGAATGTCGGTTCTGAGCCAGCAAGCTATAAAAATGAGCAAAATGATATAAAAACCTATTAGAGGTAGCAAGAGATAATGATGATAATATCCATAATGTACTGTTTCTGCCACTTCATTCTGAATTAGAGACTATTGTTGAGAATGATCTGCCTCACCAGGTTCCTGTCTGTCCTGCTTCTCGCCTGGCTGCAAAGACTTGCCCGGCTCAGTGTACCGTTCACTGACCAGACACGGTAAATCAGAACTGCTCTAGTGAACCCTCGATGGCACATGCTGTAGGTAGATGGTACAAACTTATTTTTTTTCATACAGCATCTGCCAGACAAAGGTTCAAAAAGATGAACTGATAGCAGGGCCAGTCCAGGTGCAGGCCTGCAGGGCTCTGTCCTATTTGCATCCCCAGAAGAGAAAATGTTCTCTTAAAGCTGTAATGGCAGCATCAGCACCTATTTTGCTTCTTTCCTTAAGCCCTAAAACCAATTGCCTTCCTACCTGATTGTTTCCTAGTCAGTATTTTCTAAGGAGCTCAGCTCCATAGAAGCTGGGCTTCTCTTTTTCTCCTGAGCAAGCCTATGTGTGTATGTGCCAGGCACACAATGTTTACTGCAATTTCAGCAAGGTTTTACATCTGTTGATGTGTTAAGCACAGTAACACTGCAATCCAGGTATGTGTGCAGGATGTCCAGTGCAGCAAAAACGGTGGATATAGGAGCAAAGCCAAAAAGTGTTGAGCTTTCTGTGCAGTCCAAATGTGTCACCAGCCCTCAAATAAACAGGGAAAGGGCAGGAATAAGGGAGAGAATTTCCCACTGTTTCCCAATTTTCCTCAAAAGGCAAACTTTGGTAGTAACTGAAAACCAAAGATCTTCAAGCTCTCTCATTCTCTTGGCTAACCTGATATGAAACTTCTATAGCTGTTGGACAAAAAGCTGCTAGGGTGGTGTTTTGGTGATACAGACATTATCTGAGATCAAGAGCTCAGTGATAGCACTGTACCTATGAACTGGGCTGGATGAGGGGGCTGCAAAAGTATTTCCATTCTCTAGGAGTGCATGGAAACATAGAATCATAGAACCATAGAATGGTTTGGGTTGGAAAGGACCTTAAGATCATCTAGTTCCAACCCCCCTGCTGTGGGCAGGGACACCTCACACTAGACCATGTTGTCCAAGGCTCTGTCCAACCTGGCCTTGAACACTGCCAGGGATGGAGCATTTACCACCTGAAGGTCCTAGCTTGCTTTACTAAGACAAATTGGGATTACAGAAGAAAGTTCTAGGGAAATATTTTTTATTTGCTCAGAATAGCTGCTTTTCAGCCCATATTTCATTGTTTGTTGTCTGTCAGACATTCATTAGTTTCATCTTATATGCTTATAAACCAAAACACATTAGCTAAGTTCCTGTTTTGCAATAGAGTGGCTATTCTAGTACCTTTTGAAGCATTTTATTTAGCAAGCATTTGTAAATGAAAATAATGCTTTTTGACGGTTCACATCTCCTCTGTCACCTACCCTATGTTATGCAGATAGCTCTGTGCCTAAGCTCATAAATCCTGCAGAAACTTGAGACAATTCAAAAGAAACCTGTAACAACCTGGGAATAAGTATGCAAAATACCATTCATTTTGTGTAGGATTCACAAAACATTTAGGGTAGCATAGTGTTAAAGACTTAATTGCAGCAAACAAAGCAGTAGTAGACTGCTTTAATTTAATATTACAGTGATAATGTAATATTAAATGTAATATTAAATGCTACCATTTTAATGGTATGTATGTGAAGGCAGAATGTGTTTACTTCTAGTTCTGACATAATTTCATATAACAGTTCTGAAAAGTAACACCAGTTAAGACCTTATTTTCAGAAGACAGTAAAACAATGGGAAAGAAGCTTCTTTTCGTCTCTGATTTGGCCAATTCTAGTTGGAAAAAAAAAGAAAAATATTTGACAGAATATGACCAGCTTTCTTCTTATCTATGTAAAATTCCCCTTAAGTGAAATTTCAGTGAATATTTCTTTGCAACGTGGTTATTTCAAATCAAGCACCAGATTTGTATAGAATCTAGCATAAAATATTAAATTTTTAAAAATGTAATAATCATTAAAATGTATTTGCCATTAGCATGGGTTCAGCCTGAGAGACAGTGAGAGAGTGTGTGTGGAAGGTTTATTCTGGTGTCATTTGTTTCATAAGTAGCATTAAAAGTGTCATTAACATATGTATAATTAAATTCTGGATTCATCTCCCCTAATTATCTGGTTAAAATGGTTCTCACCTAAGTTATGAATCAGGGCTGTGTTTGTATTGCAATGTATAGTACTGCAATACCCTCAAGTGGTTTTCATTCTCCAGCTGTAACCCAATTGCGTTTTAGGGTAAAACTGGAGTTTTTGCTGTCCCCATGGGTTGAAGGGAAGCCCCAAGAGCCACAGCACTTCTCTGGGCTGGTGACAGAGTGACCTGGACTACAGGACTGCAGTGTTCTGCAGTACAGACATATCCCAGTCGCTAAGAGAAAGAGACACTTCCAGACAGCAAGCTGTCTGATCCTAAGGTTGGTGTCTAAGATCCATGGGATAAATTGCTCCCTGCTAGTGTCTCTCTGCGTTGACAATATCCCCTTGAACAGCCACTTAACTTTCAGGCAGCTGAAATTAGACAAGGTGAAACCCACCCCAACTGACTTAACTGTGTTTTTTCAGTGGCCTAGTGAAAGCATAAAAGAGACAAGTGTGAAATATGTGACTCTGCTGAGATTTTGCCATTGATTTTTATTACTAGTGGCTCACCTCCGAGTACCCTGGAGCTGGATGCTGGGGTCCTGCTCTGAGAAATGGGTTGTGTAAGCATCAGGGATTTGAGTATGTTTCCCTTGACAGCCCCCATAAATGATCCAAAGGGTATGATGTCTGCTCTGCTTGGGTACATATTGCCAGAGTGTGTGACATTGTGGGGCTAGACCATGGAGAGAGACAAGGGACCTCACCATGCTAGTCCTGCTGGGAATTAGGCATGAGCTCAGTGCTGAGCTCTTCATTTCTGATCATAGTTTTTTGCCTAGAAGCAAAATACGGCATACCTTGGGGACTTCACTATTTGTTAACAGCTCAAATGCCTCAGGACCAGATAAAAGCTTTGAAAATCTGTGTTTTGGGTGTATAAAGCTCTTGAGGGTTGAAGCCCTCAGCTGCTTACAGGGAAGCTCTTCCATGCAGTTATTCTCAGCCTCTTGCATTTCTGCTCCACCCCTATGTAACACCTAACGTTACTATCTTCTCTCAAATCAGACCTGTAGAAACTTGTTGGAGTCCTTACAATAACCTCTTTATATCTTTTGTCACCTGAAAATGAGTACTGACATTGCCTTTTACTGCTTGCAATCTGAGGCAATAAATCAAGTACACTGTCACACACACAAATCCTCTTGGTTTTGTCACTGTCTGGCTCTTAATTCAGATCAGACTGGATATTATTTCTGATTTTAGACCAAGCAGAGCAAATAGATTCTTGCCACATTGCTAATATTTTAAGACTGAAAAATATCAATCACTTACTCTGGATAAATGTTATCTGGTATGGCCAATGCAAAATGACAACCCTTTAGGGTGAGGAGTAGCTACAAGTTAGAAAATACTGTGGTTTATCACAGGAAAGGCAAGTTACTGAAGGATGTGCAGACGCGCATCAGTGTCTAAAACTACTATTGGTTAAAGAGGGTGATCTGATAAAACGTGGATGTTAGAAATGCCCTCAGTTGCTATCCCACTGGATAAAGGCATTTCAACAATCAAATCACTGTACCTGTGATGTGTCAGGACTTCGGTACTTTGTTTCCCTGTACTCTTCTCCTAATGCCCAGAAAAGGTGACAAGATAATGCCACGGTGTCTTCAGTTATTCTGGACAACATCCTGCAGCAGTGGGAACCCATGCTGTTTACTTCAGCATGGCACTGAGCAGCTGCAGTTTCCAACATGTAATATCCTACAGAAGGGAGGCAACAGCTGAAGAAAAATGCAGCCTATATATACGTGTTTTCTTTGTCTAATTGAATCACAGGCTGGGGGTGTCTTTCATGTGTTCTTTTCTATTAAGCATCTTTGGAACAAGATTTATATTTCTAGCTGCTCTTATTTTATTTTTGAAGGAATGAATCCTTTCAACACAATTTCTGATAGAATCACATTGCCTAATTTCCCATGTTTGAAGTGACCTCTCTGTGCTTCTCTCTAAATGAAATTACTGCAAATTCATTATTCATAAGCATCAAGACAGAGACCCAGTTCTAGAAAGTCATGAGGTTTCTTTCTTTGAAAGTCTTTTGAAATCCTCAAACTTAGCTTAAATATACCAATATCTTATGACAGTGTCAGCAACATGGTTCTAGAAAAGTAGAGTGTAGGCTCATTTGGGAAGATTGGGGAAACTATTTGTTACGGAAATACATTTGTGACTAAGGTGATAACTTTTTCCTTTGCCATGGAGGGTGCTTGATTAAAGTTTCTGGAAGGTCTACACACTAGAAAATCAACAAACATGTAAATCCTTGGCCACAAAAAATTTTAGCTTGCTAGTGTGTATATAGGTTTTGCAAGGACCCTCTTTTTCTGCTGAAAATAGTTCTAGAGGTCAATGCTTGCTTGCTCCGTATCTGTGAAGAAAATCCAAACAGTGATTTCAGATAATGAATTATCATACCTTTCACCTAAGTATAGATGTATTAATATTCTTCAGGTTTATTGGTATTCTTAGGGAGCAATACTCTTCAGTTTCAAACAAATGTATTCAAAACTGCTTGTTTCATTCAGTACACTGATGAAGAAAAGGAAAACTCACAAGTTTCAGCGTTTAGCTCAGGAGTTTCATTCAGATGAACAGCCACAGTCTTTGGATAAGGACCAGGCAAGTTTGTCTTCTTTTAATTTTTTTCATGTCTTAGGAAATCTTGGGCATGTGAGGTTTTGACTCAGACTAGTGTGCCGTTTCCAGCATTCTGATAAGACATGATAAATGGAGACAAACCAAGTTCCAGTTCCCTAACTCCTTAGACATTAAAGCTGTATTCCAATGTCATATCTACAGCATATATGTAATACATTTATGTCCGTATATATATATATGTGAAGCTTGTGTGAAGCTTTTTGTGGAAGTTTTGATGAAAAGTGAAAGTCCTTTAGATTTTTGTCCAGCTCAGCAAGAAAATGTCTTTATTCATTTTTGCAGTTATGAAGTTAAGGCTGTCTCATATGTGATTATTTGTTTAGGCTACATCTGTGGGCAGTCTGAATTACTGAGGTTTTCGTTCATGTGCTAAGAGGTTTTTGTTCACTTTCTAAGAAGAAAGTCCCTACATCTCAGGCTAATTTAGATTAACCACATCCTGGGTGAGCGATCCTAACCCTGAGTTAGTTGAAGAAGGGGCACCATGGCATCAGCAGTCATTTTGGAAGTCCAGTATGGTGATTTTTCTGTCTAGCAGGTCTGGATCAATTTTGCAAATGTTTGGCAATAAATGAATCCAGTTGTTCATGAACTTGGTACTAGCTTGATTTTTTACTTAGTTATGTTACATACATTTAAGTGAAGGTAATAGGATCTTTGCAATTTGTAACAAAAAGCTGATTTTTTTAATTTGTTGCTTAACGTGATGGGTCTATGATAACTGTCACTCTTTCTACTTGTAACGTACACAAAACCAGTCATATTATAATACAAAAAGAGTTAAAACTGGTTTTGTGTGCCAGAGAAGCGACTGCTCATTTTTAATAAGCCATCTGTTTCATTTAGAAATTGGCTGTTTATAAATTTCCTTCAGTCGGTAAAATATTGGCTTCCTCTAGTAATATTTAGAAAAACCCACAGAATCCAACTCATAAACTGTATTCTCTTTCCACTGTGAAAAAAACCCCAACAGATGAAGAAAAATTACAGTGTGAGGCATTCAATATTTGTGGCCAGGTGAAGCTGTGGAGGGTAGGAGGAGGCGGGTAAGAAAAGGAGGCTAGTACCTGTCCAGCCCTGCAGACAAACTGCCCCTTGCACCATGCAGGTGGGAAGCTGTCATGGTTGGGAAGAGTAACAGAAAGGAAAGGAGAAGGGAACGTAAATAATTATGGTGGTAGGCTGTATTTTCCATGGTACTTCAAGAGGAGATCCAGGGCACAGTATGTCCACAGGTCGGGGTTTAAAACAAGTTGATGTGGTTTAAAATGGGCCTCGGTACTAAAATTGCTGTAGTTTCTTGTTATTGGAGAAACACAGCAAAAGATCCCATTTCAGTGGTTAACAGCTGAGTTTCAGTGAGAGCTTTGCTGGTTACAGTATACTGATAGTGTGTCTGGGAGGCTCCGGGTTTGTGAAAGTTGCAACACAAATGAGAGAGCATATGCAAGACAAGACAGGAATATTATTTAAAGGTCAGGACTGGAAGGGCTATGAAGCACAGAGGGGCTGCAAACAAGATGCAGTGGCTGGACATGAAGTGTCACGATGTGAGAAGCTGCAAACAGATTGAACTTCTTATCAAAGGGAAAGTTGAGAGATGGCTTGAAGGAAGGGTGCTTAACGCATAACAAAAATGCAGCATGGTTCTTCAGCGAGGCTCTTACTGAGGATTTTTCAATCTTGCTGAGAAAGGCTAACAAGATGGCTGCAAATTGAAGTTAGATAAAATGAAACCTGAAAAAAGATGCAGTTTCTTAGCAAGGAGAAAAGGAATAATTTATCAAGGAATGTGGTAAATTCAGCATCTCTTTATGTGTTTATGGCAAAAGTAAAGCACATCTTTTAGGAGAATATTTAATCAAGCACTCAGGAGAAGTTATACAACTTGCTTGTGCAATGGGTTATGCTGGGTGGTTGTGATTATTTTTTCTTGGCTTTGAAACCAGTGAATATATGAAGTTCCCCATTTATTTTCTTCCACAGAAAGAGAATAAAAAACCCTGCATTGTCCCAGCATATTCATTGCTACTGCTGTTCTGCATTAAGAAATGCCTATAACCAAATCTCATTATTTAGAGTTTCTGACAGTTGCCTACAGTGGTCAGACTTTATTCCCTTTCAGTACAGATTTGCCTGGAAATATTTTGTCTGGGGCTGGGTGTGGGTGGCAATTATTTGCTCTTGAAGTTAAAATCGTCCTCAATGGTTGTTTTGTATATGCTTTGCACATGCTCAGGGTCTGCCTGATGGCCATTTTTGGGCCCCTGCATTGCCCTTGGCCCATAGAGTGGCACAGAGCCTGCCTGCACATCAGTGGCTGCCCATGATAGGAATCAGCAGGGTTTGTGCTGTGGTTCAGCTGTTTTCTCCCTCTATTTGTAGCACAAAGGGTGCTGGTATTGCCTGCCCGTCCTCTGCCAGTCAATACACTGCTCTTGCAGGGGTGCAGGAGAATGTTACCAGCCTGTGGTGACTGGCAGGGCATGACACCTTAGTCTCTTGCTTACTGAGATGCTTGAGGCCAAATGAAGGTACTTGCACAAAGCAAAATGAGTAAAATATTCCAGCTTTGCAATATAGGAATGATCTGCTTGTCTGTTCTGGCCACCATGAAGTCACAAGAAATTCATAACCTTTTAAGAAGTGTAGCGGCTGTGTAATGGAATATGTAATTCCAGCTCTCTGGACTAAGAGGCAGCAAAACTTACTGAAAGTGGATTAATCTGTTAACTGCTAACTGAAGTAATTTCAATAACATCCTATTCTCATACTAGAATTTTCCCCAAAGAAATGGATATTTTATTATGATGTTTGTCTTGACTTTAAAGAATTGCAGTTTTAATGTACCCAATTACTTTTGTTATTAAAGAAGTCAGAAAGCAACCTGATTAAGATGTTAGAAATTCTGACTTTGCTATCCAAACAATTTCACTTGGTTAGCAGAAAAATTTGGATCCAGATTTTACTGGCAGCCAGTACAGTTGTAATTGGGTTAAAATTAAGCAGGGAATTGGTTTGAGAAAAATAAGAGCAAAATAATTTACCCATGTCTCTGTACATTTTGTGCCTTAATATATTCTGATTTGAAGGGCTTTTTTATTTATTTGTTTTTTTAAGGAAGCTTTTGATAAAAGTTGTATGTTAGCTGATCCCTTTGCTGCTGTGAAAAGTGAGAAACCAACTTCAAAATTCCCTTACTGCAATACTTCTTTGGAAAGCAAGAAGTCAGGCAGTACCAAATATAAGATTTTGAATGGTACTTTAATTTAGAGGTCCTATTGTTATGGATACATTAATTTAAATAGTTTCTACAATTCAACTGATTTCTTTGTTGGATGTAAATCTTAATAAATCATGTCTATTTGTGTAGCCCATTAAATGAGATACACAATGTGGCCAATTTAATGTTCTCCTAGGAACATTGGATGGAATCTTGGCCCCGTGGAAGTCAATGGGAGTTGTGCCACTGGCTTCAGCAGGTCCAGGTTTTTCACATCAGTTTTGAATGTGCGTGACTAGTGTGCTTGATTTTCAACCTTAATGTTTGGTTTTGCACTTACATTGGAAAAGAACATTTTAAATCCTATCAGGAAGGAAGCCAATGCATGTTCTTAAACCTTTGGTATTATTTCCTTTGGAAGAGCTAGACAGAGAATAATATATATATTTTTTATCTGATAGCAATATGCTGTACTGAAATGAAAATCATTTCAACCTGAATTCAATTATATGTTTTCATATATGTGTGTTTGTGAGTGTGTGTATACTACTGACGTTATTTCCTACTGACTTAAGATATGGGTGACAGGCACGATAGGACTTTTCTTTGTAAACCTTTGCCCATTAGGAATTGAAGGCTGGTAAGAAAATCTCTCACGTCTTCAGTTCATTTTTGGTGTCTGGAAATTCACAGCAGATGGCCCCAGTTCCCCTCTCATTTACGCCATCCTGACTTCACCCATTTAGGTCACTGTAAATCCTGATTATCCAGCTATGGAAGTGGGATCAGGACCAGCATTTTGGCAACTGGCTCTGGCTATAAAAACAAGCACTTAGTACAAAGAAGCAGTTTGTGGCTCTAATAAAACCTGTGGGATTTTCTCTGCTTACTTCACTGGAATCAGGATGTCACCAAAATGTACTGGGGTTCTCCCATAATAGCCTCTGTTCACTTTCTGGTAATGAGCGATGGATGGAATATCCCAGAGAAACTGAAAATGAAAAAAGACTTCACTTGCCAGTTACAGAGCAATCTGATGTACTTGATGTTTGCAACCTTTGCAAAAGTGGGTTTTGTTTGTGTGATTTTTCACTGCTACTTGAAGTTCTGTGAGAGAAGAACAGTGAAATCTATGCCCAGTGTACCATAGGCAAAGACCTGCTCTGACAAAATAGAACAGCAGATTTAATTTCTATTTTGCGTGAGAGATATTTAGCATCTCTGCTAAGCTGTAATATAGCACTGTGCTGAAATCCATAAATGCATAACTTTCCTAAACTGCAAATTTATTTATACTGAATTTGCTAGGTTTCCATAAAATTGCTGTGGAAGCTTTGTGGCACCAGAACTCTACGTAAATGCAATTTGCAGGTTTGTCACTTTTTCAGCTGTATTTTCCATCCTTCTCATCTTTGTGTTATGGAGAGATACTGACTTTGTGGAATCACCGCAGAAAGTTATAAATGGTGTATGAAATGAGAAATCCCTGCTCAGAGCACAGAACTTAATCTATGCTATTTGCTGTGAAAATCAGCTCAACTGCAACCAGAAAAACCCACCAAATCCAGAGGCTACAGACTAAGAAAACCAAAGCCCGCTCTAAGTAGGCTTTTTTCCACTTTGTACCTGGGATAAGCCAGGGCATAGTACTGAGGTACTGTGGGCTGCAGAAGGCCGTGGAGAGGGCAGGCATTCACAGGTCAAGGGTGTTGAGATGTTCTGCACAGGCTGTGGATTGAGAAGACAGTGAGAAGCTTCTTTGCCTATGCTTAAATGGGAAGGGGGGATACTGGGGAAGCAACTGTGCTGCAAAAGAGGGAATGGGCTTAAATCAGCCTCACATAGGCCTGTGTACTCAATCAGGTAGTTTTGCAGTTGACTGCAGTGGGAGCAGGACTGTACTTCGACAGTGGTAGCTATTGCCCATTCCTGCAGTTTACTGTGGCATAGCTTTGCCCAAGTGTGGGAGAACCTGATTTTGGAAGAATGTCGCTACATGGCCACTACTGAAACAATATTATAAAACCTCCCAGGATTTAGTGAGTCAAATGCGCAGTGTTCTTGTGCATGTAATGGTGACAGCCTGTGTGTGGGACCACGAATCAGCACAACGTAGCTTATCTCAACTTGTCAGGCCAGCAGTGACATTGCAACATGCACAGAAACCACAGCAACTGCTGTCATGCTGCAGGATCCAGCCCTTCAGAGAAGTAGGTGCTGGAAAAGCAAATAATAATCCTGAAAGGATGCAGTGATTTCCCTCATCACCTGTTATAGATTTTTTTCTGACTCCTGCATAAAAGCTACATCTTTGGGCTGGGGTCAGGGAGGTCACTGCTTGTCAGTTGTGTCTTTCTACAAAGAAGGTATTTTTTGCAGTTGTTGTCTAAAACTCTGTTTTTCATGAAAATTGCTTTGGCAGAAAGGTAAATTAGCCCTGCCTATGAATAGGAACAATCAGTCATTTTGTGGTACAAGCAGCTTGCAAATAGCTTCAGTGGTGCCTAAGAAACAAACATCTCTGCCAAGCATTTGCAGTGGAGAATGCAACATACAGGTAACAGCAAGCCTTGGCTAACACCACTATTTATTTCCCTTGCCCTCTCTACCCCACTGTGGACTCACTGTCCATTGCAGCTAGCTGCCAAGAAGGATGGTGAGGGAAACTTCAGCTCCTGTAATCCCAGAGTCAAACCTGTGCAAGAGGAGAGAGCAGCCACGTCCTGGTCTGAGGCAGAAGTGGTCAGATTCTAATCCTGACTTTGGTAATTAACTTCTCTGGGAAGCTGTCCATGCTGATGCCCCCAGTAGTTTACTGCAGGCTACCTGTGGCTGCAAACTCCTTCTTCTAGCTGCTGTGCATCAGGATGCAGCCCTGAGTCCTGCAGAATGAAGTGTTTAAGTGTGTGCAGAGGGTCGACTTGGAAAGACCAGGATTTATTTACAGGACAGTTGGCCTGCAGTCTAGCACATAGAGCTACTGCTTATATCCTACGTAAAATAGATGACTTGGCACTTGGTAAGTGCTACATGTATTGCTAAAGAGGTGTTACTTGGCCCATCCATCTCTTGCAAGGTGCAGTGGAACTGTGGCAGCTATATAAAGAGTTTGGGGAAAAATAGAGACACATGAGTAATGGAGTAGTAAAACTCGGTTCAGCTCCTTGGCACTTGCAAACTCACAGCCAAGTCCTGCAGCCTTAACTTGGGGGAAAAAATATATCCGGAGAAATCAAAGGGAGTTTCATCTTAGAGAGCCCCTGGAATGCCTGCTTGTACTAGAAGTAAGTGTTCAGTAGTGAAGTTGTCTCTGGCTATACAGGCTGTGACTAGGGGCAAGTATCTCCTCTTGGTATCACAAGTGATACAAAATTAACCAGAAACTTAAACAATTCTAACAGCTAGAAAAATCTGCTATATTATTAGGAACAGCTTCTAAGGTACTGAAAAAAACCCCATAATCAACTGCTAAAGCACATCTTGGGGAACTGGAGGGGTTTATAAATAATCATTAGAATAAACTGTTCCCTGCCATGAGGCACATTTCTTATGTCTGCTATGTCCCTTTTGGCTTTTTCAGTGCATCACCAAGCATGGATTAAGGTCAAATAAATTTAGGATGAGTGAACACGACAATCTTGACTAAGTTTCTAAAGGACTTGATCTCATGAGTGAACAAGTGCTATATATACAATTCACTAAAATACTCAGATTTCAGCACTAGTTCAGTAGACACTTTCTCAGGAAAACAATATTGACAACATCACTATGTGAATAAATACACATATGTTTAGAATAATGCGTATGATTATGTAAATATAATGAGAAATAATTATTGTAGGAGTGAATATGCTTTCTTCCTATGTTTAAAGTAGTTTACTGATCATATGATGTTCATGTTTGAAACTGTATCAGTCGTATCAGGGCTGGGGACACTCTAGATTTGAGCAAGCAAGCATTATGTTTACTGACTATTCCTTTAAAAGAAGTTAGACTCCTAGACCAAACTTTTTTTTGTGTGTGTGTGTGTTTTCAGTATGATGTTCACGCCTCCCTTCCAACCGTGATAGTGCCAGTACTAACTTCTAGGTTAAATAGGTCTTCCTGGTGCTTATCCTTTGATGTATTTCCAGAAAGCAGCCAGCTCTCAGTCACTGGCTTGCAAAGGCCAGACATTTTCACCTCCTATTCTAAAAGAAACCCTCTTCTGCCCAGACGGGATGATGTGGAAATGGAGGAGGACGCCTATGGGAAGTGCCTTCACAAGCACCAGAGCTGAAGGAGGGAGGGCTGTAGGTCTCTCTTAGTCCCATCTCTCCACACTGAAAGAGGATAAACGAGACAGCCATGTGGAGAGGAGAATGCTGATCAAACCTAAACAATCAAACTTGATCAGAAGACATAAATAGGTGCAAGAAGTGCTGGTGGGAGCATCTGCAAACCTGGGCAGGGAGAAATAAAGCTTTAGAGAGGGAATGAGAAATGAACGTGAGCAGGGAAATGTGTCTGCTGCAAGCAGAAAGAGAACCCGATTGCAGTATGTGCAATAAAGAATGCAGTCTCTCCAAAGAGTAAGCCTTCAAACAACTCCCTGGGCTTCCTTAGCATGGGCAGAGGGATACTTCCCTGCAGCAGCAAGCTCTCCGTGCTGAGATGAAATCCCAGGCTCCCCCAATGAAGCTTGTTATTACTTGCAGCCTGTCTCTATTCTTCGGCAGCATGCTGAACGCATTCTCCATCCTGTGCTGTTTTTCAGCCTTGCTTCTGAGCTTTATCTACCAGACTTTTGTTGACCTCCTACGTATTTTGCCTTATTCTCTGTTTTCTCAACTTATTTATTGATGTACCAGCTTTTCTGAGAATAGAGTCTCTATATTTTTTGTAGCTCTGCACACCAATCTTACATTTTACAATGAATACCGCATTGAACAGTTGTTAACTGTAGCTGCTGTTTGGCAAGTTACAATAATTTTTTCTTCAGCTTCTAGTAGCCAGAGTGATTAAAGTGTGTAGCTAAAATCTATCCCATGCTATGGATGAAGATCAATAATGTTTCCAGTGTTTGGTTGGACCTTTTTTGTTACATTAGCAAAATTTCTTTGTCATTTTGAGCTCAAGAAGGGACCTGATTGCAGTAAAAGCAGAAAAGGATTTATAGTATATTCTTCTTATAAATAAAGCAATGCTGCTTTGCCAAACTATGTAAGACATGGCATGTTGCATTGTTCCATTTCTTTCATAATCTATGGTGCCATATGGACTTAAAAAAATAGGACTATTACATGGATTTCTGCAGTGTAATTGGCGTTGACACTTATATTGATCGAATAAATGAAATAACATGCACAGTTCTGACAATCTTTGCAGATTTGTAAGATTACAGCAGTGATGATTCTAT
Source organism: Strigops habroptila (assembly GCF_004027225.2). NCBI lineage: Eukaryota > Metazoa > Chordata > Aves > Psittaciformes > Psittacidae > Strigops > Strigops habroptila. The sequence goes on from NC_044283.2 coordinate 15,114,938, forward strand.
GTCAGCAAAAAAGTCTACAGGAATTTAAAATGAAGCCACAGCCAGTTCATTAATATACATATGTTTGAAATTGCAGCCCTAACAATTGAGTTCTCTGCACTGAGCACTATAATATATATTGTCGTGAGCTATATGCCCTCAGATCATTTCTGTGAATTACAAGAAAATTATGGAGTGGAGAACATTTTATTATTGTACTTTTCATCCGGAGATACAGCCTTTCACTGATGAAAATTGAAAACACTGAAAATTCAAATGTAAATGCATTTATCAAAAGAAGAGGAAAAATTGAATCCTGAACTTTAACTGCTTTTACATTTTACTTCTTCAAAAAGCAATTTTGATATTTACATCTCAAAAGCACAAGTAGCCAGGCTCTGTAATATCCGTTTAGATTCATACTAATAAGTGACTTGCTGTTTGTTGATGGAGGTCTGAAGATTTGTTTTAGTAAAACAGCATTGAAACCTCTGTGCATGTGTATTTGTATGTGCGTATTCTGAGACAAACAAAATAAATATACATTCTTCCCTTTCTGTTAAACATGTTCTTTGTGGTTTCTACAGGTCAGTGCCATATTAGCTAGGATGTGAATTACTCATGTCTTTGTAAGGAAGGAAGAAAGAAAAGACATGGAAACAGTGATATACACTAGCAGCTTCTGGACAATGAAATTTAGTGGCTAATAAATGGGATAAAATGCATAATTTAAGTTTCGCTGCTGCTGGGTTTTATTCCCTTTAGCTTCAGAAAACAAAAGAAAGTCTTGGTTTTTGGTTGGCATCCTGACTTAACCGATGAGATGTAAGTAGCCCCTGAGAAGAAGAAGATCCATATGCTGAAGAAGACTGTAGGTTCTATTTCCTACAGAGGAAGAGTGTTGGATGAGGCATGGAAGTAGGTAGGCTACATGGCAAACTGAGACGACGCATGCCTCTGGTGCTGCTGCATAATGTAAGGAAATAAGAGGCTGATTATGTTATCTGAAGTGAGACTATACCTGTTTGTGCCATCTTTATACTGTATACAGACTCAGGATAGTTGACAACCTGTGGCTAAAATCCATCCAAATGTCTATGAATGACAGAGGTAGAGAATAGGTAAGTCCTTTGTATAGCATTTTCACTGCTCTTGTAATCCTTTTCTCTTTCTTTTTCTAAACATTGGAAACGTACTTTTTCTGGTGTGCGTTTTCTGAGTTCCTCTATTCTGGGTAACAGTGCTAGACCTCCTAGATTGAAGTGACAAACCTGATGGATTTAAAGACCTAATGCTGAAGCTCCTGCCTATGTGTAAATACAGAAGAGGCACCAGAAGAGCAAATGGCACTACTCTCCCTTCCCTGCCTTACACACATCCCTACTGACAAAGCACAGAGTGAAGGTGGAGTTACCGAATGCCTTCTTTGCTTCAGTCTTTACCGCTCAGGACAGCCCTCAGGAATCACAGATCCTGGAGGCAAGAGAGAAAGTCTGGAAAAAGGAAGACCTTCCCTTGGTTGAGGAAGATCAGGTTAGAGTCATTTAGGCAAACTTGACACCCACAAATCCATGAGCCCCAGTGGAATGCACCCCTAAGTACTGAGGGACCTGGCAGATATTGATAAGCCATACTCCATTATCTTTGAAAGGTCAAGGAAAACAGGAGAGATGCCTGAGGTCTGCAGAAAAGCCAATGTCATTCCAGCCTTCAAAAAGGGCAAGAAGGAGGACCCAGTCAGCCCCACTTCCGTTCCTGGAAAGGTGATGGATCCACTCATCTTGAATGTTATCTCTAAGTATGTGGAGAAAAGGAAGGTTATCACTACTAGGCAATATGGATTCACCAAGGGGAAATCATGCTTGACCAATCTGATAGCCATCCATGATGGAATGACTAACTGGGTAGATGAGAGGAGAGCAGTGGATGTTGTCTACATTGACTTCAGCAGGGCTTTTGACACTGTCTTCCATAAAATCCTCATAGGTAAGCTCAGGAAGTGGGTTTATATGAGTGGGCAGTGGAGTGGATTGAGAACTGGCTGAATGGCAGAGCTCAGAGGGTTGTAATCAGTGGTGTAGTCTTGTTGGATGCCTGTAGCTAGTGGTGTTCCCCAGGTCAGTACTGGGTCTGGTCTTGTTCAATCTACTGGCTAATGACCTGCATGAAGGGAGAGTGTAACCTCAGCACATTTTCTGATGATGCAAAGCTGTGAGGAGTGGCTGACGGACCAGAAGGCTGTGCTGCCATTCAGCGAGACCTGGACAGGCTGGAGAGCTGCGTGGAGAAGAACCTAATGGAGTTCAGCTCTGGTGAGGCTGCATCAGGAGTATGTGTCCAGTTCTGGACTCCCCAGTTGAAGAAATACAAGGAACTGCTGAAGATGGTCCAGTGGAGGGCTACAAAGATGATCAGGGGACTGGAGCGTCTCTCTTATGAGGAAAGTCTAGGAGAGCTGGGCCTGTTTAGCCTGAAGAAGAGATGACTGAGAAGGGATCTTATGAGTGCATACAAATATCTCAAGAGTGGGTGTTAGGAGGATGGTGCCAGGCTCTTTTCAGTGGCACCCAGTGACAGGATAAGAGGCAATGGACACAAACTGAAGCACAAGAAGTTCCATCTGAATATGAGGAAGAATGTCTTTACTTTGAGGGTTACAAAGCACTGGAACAGGCAGCCCAGAGAGGCTGTGTAGTCTCCTTTCTCTGAAGCTATTCAAAACCCTCCTGAACCTGATCCTGAGCAACCTGCTGTAGGTGAACCTGCTTTGGTGGTGGTGGGGTTTGATTAGATGATCTCTGGAAGTCTCTTCCAACCCCAGCCATTCTGTGATGCTGTGATTCTGTGTGACCTTGGCCGCATAATGGGTTGCCCATGTGTTCAGACAGGTCTGCAAGCTATTGTGTCCTGCTTCTCCCAGCTCTATGCCTGGAACCTCCTGTCCCAGAAGGGAAGGAAGGGACCATCAGAGGGAAGTAGGAACATGTGCCTGGTTACAACCTCTGACTGCTATTTCAACAGAAATCATACCTCCATGTGGTTATATAGAGATTCCTTGACTGGACAGTTTTTACAAGATTGGAGACATTTTACCCAGTCTGTTATAGCAGCTGGTGGTTCCTCCTGACATTGGTATGTTAAATTACTCTCTGTCAGTGTGGTGAAGGACGAGTGCCAGCTTTGACTGACTCTCCCACCACACTGATGGGAAGGGGAAGGCAGCCTCAATGGGGAACAGTACTGCAAGTGAATTCATGTATGTTTCTGCAGTTTTCTCCTCAGAGTGTCCTTGATTAAGCCATTAACACAGGCCCATTAATTTCAGATCCTCTGTCTTTTCTGTGCTTAGCTTGGAAGAATCCAAACTCAGCATCCAAAATAGAGTAGATGTTTTTGAAGCTTTGGCTTGACCATGTCTGTCTGTTTTAGTGTCCCCCCTTGTATTTGGAAGACAATTTTTTGTGTTTCCTTAATATTGTTAAATAACTTTCAAATTCTAAGGTGATGAGCAAGTGTAAGAAACTCACACAGTATTATAAACAGTGAAAGGGCTATCACAGAGACACTGCCACCAAGCAAAAGTTATTGCCTTTTAGGATATCAGATATTGAAATGGCTGAGAAATTTCTGGGTTCATATTTCAAAGAAAATAGCTTGTCAAGTAAAGAGATTTTAAAAATAATATCTATTTATGCTAAAAATGTTTTTTTCTGATTAACAGAAAATCTGGTTTCATTATCTTTCTTTAAAATAAGTGTAGAACTCAAGTTCTAATTTTGTTCTAGGGTTTTTTTTGTAGAAAAAACCTTTATTCTTAGTTCTATTTATGCATCTGATATTTCTTTTTACTTTGAAAGGAAAATTACTTCAATGCTTCAGATGCTTCAGACGGTGGAATATCTTGGGCTATCAAAAAAGAATACAACAGTAATGATCAGAAACATTTTGCTTTAGCATGTATGCAATTATTTCTGTAAAATCATTGTTATTCTTAGGATTTAACAGGCATGTTTGGTTAATTTATTTACATCTTTCCGATGTTTTATGCATTTCTTGTTCCAGTTTCATCTTTGTTATTTCTGTTCCTCTGTCTTTCTTGAATTTGTGATTAATGTTTCTCTAGGCAACAAAACAATATATTCTAGATCAAGAGTTATGCAAAGTCATACCATTTTTTGAGAAATAAAATGAGTCAATATAACATCAGTATTCATAGCAAGTTTCCTCTTCATGCAAGAGGTCTTGTAGGCAAAAGTTATCCATAGACTAAAATAACAACTGCCCAAAGAGGAAAGAAGTATGGAACAAGCAATAGGTGTTTATGGAAAATTCCAGTTACTACCTGGATCTGGATACAGTTGATAAAGAGGACAAAAGAAGTAATGGCATGGATTTAATGGATCAAGTTTCATTTCTGCAGTTCATCTCTTCATTAATGGCCCATGAAAAGTGAAGACCAAGAGATTTGGACCAATGAGCTGCCAGAGACTAAACCAAGCATTACCTCTTGAAAGATTGCATCATTGATGCTTTAAATTAAAACTTTATTGCCATTGTAAAACGTCTGTGAGATACCCAGGGAAAATAAAATATATGGTTTTCAGAGAGTGGTCATTATTTTTCAGCTAAAGAAGTGTTCTTTTCCCTTAGGAGTGGTATGAAATGCCACAATGGCCTTCTATAGGCCATTGTCAGCTCAGGTTCCTGGCCAAAGACTATTCTACATTTTCCATCCCCATCTGGTTCTTTCTTACTTTTGTAAGAGATTGATCAAGGTTTGGGTCACATCTGCAGGCCCTGCTTTAACAGTAAAATAAAATCCCCATATTTTTAGTGAAGGGAGACAGTAATTTTTCAACTGATCTAGGACAAAGATGGTACATCCTCCTCCCACATATAGCACAGGGATACTGTGGGAGAAAAACCCTCTGCCTCAGGCTGCTCTCCATCTATGTGCTCTATGCCTGAAAGATAAATACTTTGAGATCCAAACACCAGCATGACCCACAGAGGTTTTGGTCAGCAGTTTCTGAGATGCAGTCCACTAATGGGACTGTTAGTGGCTCAGTGACCAGAGGTGGGAAGATGCAGGCAAGTATTTGTGAGGACATCGACTGCCTGTTCAACAGCCCAATATTCATTGTGTGAAACAGAAGGTAGCATTTTAATGAAGGTTCAGAGCTTTGGAGCTCCATATTGTGACTCAGCAGCATTCAGGCCCAGCTTCAAAGTATTGGTATGCAAGGAAAATACCCTAGTAAGTGCTGGGTGCAGTGGCACAGGTTAGCTCCAAAAAACTACTTTATGCTGGATAAAATTGCACTCACAGGCACTAAACCACAAGATCTCCTGTTTCTGAATAACAGAAATACTCAGCTGTAAAATTTGGTCACCGGTAATATCCAGGCAGCCTGAGAAACAGCCACTTCTCTGTTGACAGTGCAGAATGTTGCATTTGTAGCTCTTCTGCTCAGGAACTAATGGGACTGCTTCCCAAGACACAGTATTATAAGGATCGCCTGCAAAAATGATGTAGGTGTCTAAAATTGTCAAAACGGAAGTGCATATACTGAAAACTGTAATTTTGAAGTAGTTTTCTCAGGTCTTACATATGGAGGAATCTAAACTCCATAGCTGCCTGATATTATGTGTTTTTTATTTTATAGTGAAAATTGGATCACTTGTAAAGAGTTTTAGACTCCATGTCAGCTTCCTGCCCTGGTGGGCATGGTTGAAACCCAAATCTCTTACCTCTCCCCCATATGAGAGGCCCAACCACTACGATGCTGGTACAGGAACTGGAGGGGTCATCAGGGGGTACAAAGCATCTGTTGTGTCTCTGACTGAAGCTGTTACACTCAAAGAAAAACCTTCAAAATTCAGTAGATCAAAGAGGGATCAAGAGGAAATATGACTGTATCATTTAGCAGTTTGTACAGTCACCTGGCAGCAGGAAGTCTGCATACCATCCCTGCTCCTACACATATCTGCATGCTTTTATATGGAAAAATCATTGGATAACATAAAAAAAAAATCTGACCCTATGTTCTTTGTACCCACTTTTTGTTTAACTGGATTGTGTTTAAGTGCTCTGTGTAGGAGGAAACCTTATCAGAAGTATGAAGCTTTTCTTGCTAAATGAAAAGATGAAAACATGCTCAGTAAGCTGCTGTATCAGTCTTATGAGCTAAGCTCCAAGCTGACCTGATGATCCCTCAAAACAAAGAGCTGCTTATAAAATATATCTTAATTGCAGAGAAAGTATGAAATCAAAACTAGTTGTTGTTGGTGATGATAGCTTCCATGGATCCCTGCTGCTATCTACAGAGAAAGAAAGTGCAGGCAGCCTAAGAGACTATCTGGGAGTCTATGCACAGCACGGACTCTTCAGAAACAACTCAGAAGGACAAAAATTCATAAAATCTCTTCTCCCTATGTCTGTGTTGTTCTGTGTCCAGCTAAGGCCTGACTGCACAGGCATCCTGGCTTATACAGCTGAGAAATTCAGGTGTCAGTGCCTTGCTGGTTTTGTGCAAAGGTTTTATTCAGGCTCCTAAAGGCTCTGATTCCTACATTTGAGACTTCTGTGCTTTCTGATGTGCATTTACAGCTGGACAATTCCCAGTGTTGGGAAGCAGTATGCAGAACTTTTCATGAGGTTAGAAAATGAATCTGAAACTTAACAAACCATTGTTTATCTCATTATATGCATCTTCAGAGAGCCAAGAGCAACATACGCAGTGCCACTGTTCTGTGGATTAATTCACAGCTGATGGAAACAGATTGTTTATAAAAGCAAAAGCTCTATCATACAAATGCCCAGTCATAAGTCCTGCTGCCCTGTATTACCCATTGCCTGTAAGAGACACAAAACCTTTGAGGATGTAGCTGCCAATGCAGCTTCAGTGAGCACAGTACCCTTTATGCCTGGTTAACAAATTAACTTAAAGGACCATTCAGTCGTTGGCTGGCACTTTTTTTCCCATTTATGTCAGACGGATGAATGTCATGGCAGCCAAGGACAGGTGAAGGTTTGAAATATTACAGAAGCAGAAGCCTCTCGCTAAGATAACAGAAAACCAATTTTTGCAAACACATCTCTGACGAGGAAATAAGTGAGAGATTATCATGAGAGTTTGTTTTAGCTGTAAGATTTGTAAAGATGCAAGCAAAAGGAAAGAAAACCCAACACCAAAACACCCAGTAAACCAATCAAACTTAATTCGGTACTAAACCTTCCATCTTCCTTAGGACAATACTGTTTGAAATTGCCACATTATTCAATTTTAAGTGATTTGCATACCAAATGCAAAAAAAATGATTAACTGGAAACTTCCCCCCTCTACCCGCTCTGAGACATATGGCGAGACAGCAACAGAAATGATGGATGTAGTGGATGATTGCTTGCTGAACCAGTGTGTGAGAAACTATGCTAGGAATAATTCATGTCAAGATATGGTCTTAACTAAAAGACATATTAAAAACAACATCTTGACAGGTTTAATATCTTACATGATACACATAATCCATGACTTCTAAGGCATGTGATTATGTCAAAACATGGTATTTCAGTAGAACTTCAATTTTATGAAAACATCTCAAGAGATGCTTGATCTAATGTTAAATCAACCTTTCACAAAATAAAGGAAACTTGAAGTATTCTGAGGTATGGTACGGGCTCATCTTTATCTAATAGTGTTTCAAATCAGTAGTGATTCCCCATGGAAAATGGAATAACAATATAAAATAGGTGAAAGTGACCCAATAAACAGGAAAATAAGGCATTTTGGATGAAAATGTGTTTCATATAAACAAAGAATTTACTGCTTTGCCACGCTGAGAACCACTTGTGCCAAAAAAATATGCTATGTCTGCTAATACAGCAGACATATATTTCACATGTATTTCTGCCACCTATATTTTATCAAAGGGGAAATTTTACAATACTTGAAGGGACAAAAGATTAAGCTGGATGTTTAACAAGTATGACAATCAGACAATGCTAACAGGTAGAAGTGGCATTGTTCACCACTGTAATTAGCTTTCATGTGAAGAGAATCAAGTAAATTAGAAAAAGGCCTTGTGGTTATTGTGAGAGATATAAGATCTGTAAGTGTGGCTTGTAAGCTGGCCACTTACTTGAACCCCACCCTGAGTAGAGATCCTAGATGATGGGACAGAGGACTGAGCTGGGACATAGGGACAGGCTAAGTTAGCGCTGCTCCTGACCTAGCATGGGACGCTGGGCACACCAGTTTTCCCATGTCATCTCTTGTTAGTCTTGTAAGTTTAAGAAGCTGTCCTCGACCAAAGAAATTGTTACATATTTTGCACAATTACTAGCCAATGAAATCAGCTAATAATAAGTAAAGGATATAAAATATATTCTAGTCCATAGTGGTATTCATTAAAGGACAGCGTCCCTGAGAACTGAAATCAAGAGAGTTTGGATAATCATGTAAAAAGTAATGGCCAAGTAATTCATCTGTATTTAATACAAGAGATGATCAGTACAGGTATCTCCGAGGGCAAATATAAAGAAGATTCTCTCCGTCTTTCTCTTTTCTAAGATGTGCAACGCTTGATTTTGAAATTAAATCAGATCAAGTTTAGCAAACACTAGAGGAAAAAGATCTTACACATTCTGTAGTGACATGGAGCTTAACAGATGCTGACCAGATGGAAACAGACATTTTTTTTTCAAGTGATCTAGTATTGTCAATTGAAAAACATGGAGTTTTGTGGATTTATTGTGTTCCCCTCTGAAAAAGCTGCTGGTTCTAACCAGTGATGTTTTTATCTTTCCATAAATTAGGCAAAGGCTGAGATTTGCCTAGTGATGAAAGTATAACATATAGTTCTGCACACTAAGAAAGCCATAACATAAGCCCTGCAGTAATATTCAGAATGCCCAGTCCTGTCTTACTGCTATTGTTTATCAGGATACAGGTCTTGAAATAATAGAATTCAGATAATAAAATAGCAAATAAAAATTATTTCCTTCTATGTCTTTCTATCCAGCAAGTAAAATCCCAGCTTCCTCTGTCTTATACGAACGGGTGATTTTTTTCTGCCAATGGCCATCTTGTCAGCAGCTTCTTATTAATACCTACTACAATCCTTTTCTTTGATGTCTTCTGACATCCTATAACTTAGGGAGCATATATTTCTGTGCACAAACAGTTAGACATAGCCACAGAAGGGAACACAGTTTTAGTGGCTCTGAGGAAGACAGTCTGACTGTGGCCAACAGCCACAGCTTTTGAAGAGTCCGACTTACCTGTATATCAGCCCCTAAACTTATCTGATTGGTGGAAAAAACATGCCAGATTCGCAAAAAGTAATAGACAAGGAATAATGGAAAGGCAACAGACAACTCAGAAAAATAAATAAATCAATATTTCAAGTGAAATAGTAGCAGACTAACTATAAATTGTTAAAGAAATCCATAGTTTTATTGAAGAGTCTTTAGCTTGCTCACTGTCATATGAAGGAATAGTTAAATATTTGGTGTTATAAACCTTGGTAAAATTGCCTCCCTGCACTCAAACAAGAGATGAAAATGATATCCAATTCTCAGAGGGAACCTAGACATTCAGAAATTAAATGTTGGAATCTTCCTTTGTAAGGAAATATCAATGTACTGTAACATTTGAGAAGCTAATTCAGCCAAACTACCTTTTTGATGTTTCCCTTGGAACCTATTACCCAAGAATCCTGGTGTGCTACGGGAGCCCAGTGCTTAAGAAAAAGAGAAGTACGGAGTACCCATGTTCTCCACTGGTAGGTGTGTGGCAATGTCTTGGCTTCTTCCAAGTCCACAGAATAAATTGTTCTACATTGTCCAAGTGTCTGGCCCTAATTAGCTGCAGAGTGACCTGGGAAACAGTTAGGCTATGGGCAGAGGCAAGCACACAAAAAGGCAAAAGAACCGTGGAGGGTAATGAAGAAAATGTTTGTTAGTTGAAACTCTGCCACTGGGAGGGGGAACCTGACTAGCAAATACACTTTGGTTCATGGGCTGGGGCAATATGTCAAGCTGGGATTAGTCAAAAGTTTGCTTCATCTTTGAATTTCACCTTTAAAATGATTCAGGTCATTACTTCTTCCATGTGAAATAAATTGAGGGGTATCTGGATCAGTAATTTTTCTATTCCAATGTGCAAATTTTGATAATCTGTGTTTATTTATTTTTTCTCCTCCTGAACTGTGCAAAATGACATGCAGGAGGAGATAATTAGATCCCAGCGGTGAATTTTAATTCCTTTGAGGTTACCTTGCTGAGCACATGAGCAAACTTCTTATAAAGCAAAGGCTAATAACCCAAACTAAAAAAGGAGACTCAATCCTTCCAGCTGGAACAGAGAGGTTGATACCTTTTTGTTTAGGACCTTAATAAGTTGAGACGGTCTATTCTTCCACAGGCACTTTGTGTTTCAAGCAGATTCAACATGTCAATGAATTTATAGGTGAGCTGAATCCAAGCTCAAATGAAATGGAAAACAGAAGCTCAGGCAGCAACATCTAAGCAGTGAGAAAGTACCTTCCCATTTTTAACTGTGTTCCATGTGAGCTTAGAAGGCAGGAACAAACAAAGAAAGGTGAAGAAGTGATAAAAAATGGTGCAAGAGTAATGAGTTCCCTGTCTGATGCACTCAGCAATAGCTTGTAGATGGAAGATTTCTATGAGTGCAGTGGATGTATTTCTCTGAAATTAGAGAGGTATAAAAACAACCCTTTGGTTTTCTAGCAGTCCCACAGGATGGGATACAGAGCTGAGGTACATCAATAAAAATTGAATTAGATTTACAACTCTGCCCTATTACCTAATTATAGCATGCTTGGAGATATATGGTAATTTATCAATAAAGAGAGACCTATTGAACATGTTAGTCATAGGTTTCACAATGAAGACTATTTTCATTAATCAAGCAGCTAGATAGTTACCTTCACCACTTCACTTTTAAAGGAAGGTAAGTTAAGTTTCTTCTGCAGAGCCAGTCTGTCTCAGTGCCCAACCAGAACACACATGAGTCAAGAAAAAACATTCTTTGTTTATATGCAGACCACGTTTGCAACTTGTGTTACTCCAGTGACTCCAATGAGTTTACAGCAGACTGGAAGTTAGCTCTGCATGTTATATTCCATTTCATCTATTTGTGATGTGAGCAACACCAATCCTACATATAAAAAGCATTCTGTAGTTTGCAAATAAAACCACCAGATGCTTAGGGAAGGAAGAGTAAAGATTGCCCAGGCATTTTACATAGTCTATAGTTCTGTGACTATATGTAAAAAAGTGCTAGGTGGAAAAGAGCATGTGACCACATATTTATACGCATCAACAGGCAAGAGGATTTTTTTGGTGTTAAACTTAATTGTGGCTTTCTCTGAGTGCCTTATTTTTCCATCAGTTTTCTGCTGAAATACTATCGTATTCTTTTGAAGACTTCTTCTTCCTGTGAACTGAGGATTGACAGTACAGTTCATCCAGACACGCTGTGGTTGTGCACCCTCCTTCTGCCATGTGGTATGGATTGCGTGCTGCACCTGATCATGGGTGGGTGCTCCCTTCCCCTATTTATTTTGCGCAGAAATTGGGCAGCCTTTCTTGTCAGCATGCTGTAGGCTGGCCAGTACACACCTGGACATTGCCTCTGGTCCCTCTGCCACGATGTTCCTCCAGAACCATCATTTTACTTTGACAGTGGCAATCTCAGAGTTTACAGTCTGTGCTAGGGATGCAGAATAAGCATGCTATGCCAGCACTGAAAGGTGGTAGCACAGCTGCTGCAAAAAGTGAGTGTAGGGATGATAGTGAAGAGAGTAAATTGTTTGGGACACAAAATTTACAATTGTAATGAGGATTTGTCTGTTGACTGTTGTCATATCATCCATCAGCTATTTCTGGCTTTAGGCAATGGCCATGCTGTTAGCCTGTTAACAACTTCAGTCTGCTGCCTTCTACTTTAGTTCATTGCTTTATTTTTGCTTCAGTAAGTTTCATCACCTAAAAAAGTGGAGTTAAAAATGGATGCGAAGCTTTTATTTGTGGGTGCTTCGTACACGGGGATTCACCAACAAAACTGTAAAATGTCAACTGCTAATTTGTTTTCCTCTTGATGTGTAAGGCTTGGCTGCATAAATGCACCACTTTTTTCCCTCTTCTTTAGAGTATCACTTTTTTTTAAAGTCTGAAAAACCATTTCCTTCTCGACTACCTACTCTACGAGGCATTACACACCATGTCCTTCAGATCCAGACTTGTCAATTGCCTCCAGAGCCCAAAATCTTCAGATCATCCTAGTTTCTGAATTTTCCTTCTAACTTACCTGCCTTCTGTGAAGGCAAACCACCACCTTTTCAATTGCTCATGGCCAGGGCATGGTCTTTCTCTGAAGTAAGTAAGACAAACTTACTTTCATCATCAGTTCCCATGTATGCCCTAGGCTAGGGCTCAGCATTCACCCATAACCCAGGAGGCTACTGATGAGGAGACCCAGTGAGGAGACCAGTCTCCTGTGCCAGAGCAGAGAGACCAAACCCATAGTGCCCTTTTGGATTTGGAGAAGAGTGGGGAGAGGGGATGAGTTCTCCATCTCAGTGTTGGAGATGAAGAAACCTTTCTCCACCCTCATCTTTAAAGCTACAGAAATTAATTGAACATTAATTAGGTGACAAATTGAAGAGCTGCACCAGCATAGTCAGAGGTGCTCACGTAAGGGAAAGGAATCCTGTATACCTGTTCCTCTTTCAAAAGCTTTTAAAAATACATTTTACCTGAAACTGCCTGTAGAACAAGCCCAGAATCAGCCCGGCAGCAAGGGCTGAAATCAAAAGCCATTTTATTTTGCTTTGTTCTTTTCTTTTGCAATAGGAACTCTTTAAGGTGGATATCTGAATAATGTTTTGATTGTAGCTTGATTCATTTTTACTCTTTCAACATCATCTGCTGGAGCAAAATAGTTGGGCAACTGAGTATAAATTTCTCTCTTGAAGATGGCATTTGCTGGTGCCAAGCCAGTAGCACCATGAGGCATGTCTCTATAGTTGCACAGACAGTTTTACGTTCATGAGTTCCTGTCCTTTGCTTTCAACATTTACAGCTGAAATCATTTTTGCAATAGCTCTATCAGATCATTCTGCTTCTCCGTTAGCTGTAATGGTATGATTCTTCAATGAGAAAACCCTGCATATTCTGCAAGCTCTTAAATTCCTGCCTGTGGAAAGTTGGGCTGTTATCCACTTGTAGTGCTTTCGAGTTCTGGAGATGGAAAATATCTTACCCAGTGATGTGACAATGGTGCTGAATATTGTTTAACATTTTATTTCCACCTGGAGAACTGTAAACACTTATCAATAATGACTAAAGCATAATGCTAGAGACCCCTAAACACTGACATCTTCCACAGAGCCCACGAGACTAAAAGTAATAAGAATGAAATGAAAACTCTCCAAATCGTTTCTCCATTTAGGATGTTTCATGCACCCTAGTGTTAACAATCTAAGACTTTTTGGATATGTCTTGTTTCCATTTTTTTTTTTAATGTATTAAGCACATTGTTTCTTCCTAATATACAGCGTTTGAAACAGCTACTGCAAAATCTATGCATTTGTACGCATGTACTTCTATCCATGGTGCAGGTAGTTAAGGTCTGGCGGCCGGAAGATATCGCGCTGTACGGAAAGAGAGAGCCCCTCTCCTGACATTTCTGATAGCCAATAGCGTTTAGCTTAGCTTATGATGTAGGCGGACGGAAGTGACGTCATAAGACCTAAAGCTATATAATGCGATGTTACCTAACAATAAACGCCATTTGCCATCCACCACATTGGTGTCTGTGAGCTGATGGCCCGAGCGGCCTGGGGTTGGTCGCCGTGCCGTTCCTGAACCAGGTCGCCACGCCTTCGGAAGGCAACACCATGGCCCCTAGTTTCATCTTTCAGAATGGATGTGGAGATGAATGGCAGGTACAGCATCTTAAGCAAAACAAGGCTGTGTCTTTGGGACTCTAACTATGAAAGTAGAGTCTTAAATTTGGGCATTCTTTTCTTGAAAAACCTACAATTATTTTGAAGTTTGTCACTGATATGTAAATTTATTTGTGAAGTTTTACAGTTTGCTTTAATTTCTGTGTAATTTCCATATTTACAAACATTGATCAAAGGAAATCCAGTCTTGTAAAAACAAAAATGTTGTTAATTTTTGTCTCGTTCCAAGAGTTTCTGTATTGCTAATTGCTAGACCTATGAATCAAAGCTGATTGATAGAGAACATCGTGTGTAAGATGTTTACTCATGTAACCCTTTTACTTTGGAAAGTGATGCGCTATTTTGCTCTGGAAAGCTAATTGAGAATGGAGCGTTCTGGTATTTTCAGCATGGGATGACTCACTTACATGTTTTGATTGCTTTTCCCCCCTATATTGTTTTAATTTAATAAAATGCAAGTAATGGAAATTAGACCAGCACTTGAGAACTGACTGAATGGCAGAGGTCAGAGGGTTGTGGTCAGTGGTTCAGTGTCTCATTGGAGGCCTGTGGTTATCGGTGTTCCCAGAGGTCAGTACAGGTCTGGGTCTGGTCTAGTTCAACCTGCTGGCTGATGACCTGCATGAAGGGACAGAGTGTACTCTCAGCACATTTTCTGATGATGCAAAGCTGTGAGGAGTGGCTGACGGACCAGAAGGCTGTGCTGCCATTCAGCGAGACCTGGACAGGCTGGAGAGCTGCATGGAGAGCCTCAGTTCTGGGCTCCCCAGTTGAAGAGAGACAAGGAACTACCGGAGAGGGTCCAGCAGAGGGCTACAAAGATGATCAGGGGACTGGAGCGTCTCTCTTATGAGGAAAGTCTGGGAGAGCTGGGCCTGTTTAGCCTGGAGAAGAGATGACTGAGGGGCGATCTTATCAGTGCATACAAATACCTTAATGGTCGCTGTCAAGAGAATGGTGCCAGACTCTTTTCAGTGGCGCCCAGTGACAGGGTAAGGGGCAACGGGCACGAACTGAAACACAAGAATATCCATCTGAATCTGAGGAAGGACTTCTTTACTGTGAGGATGGCAGAGCTCTGGACAGGCAGCCCAGAGAGGTTGTGGAGTTTCCCGCTCCTGAGATACTCAAAACCCACCTGGACATGATCCTGTGCAACCTGTTATAGGTGAACCTGCTTTGGTGTGGGGGCAGGTTGGACCAGATGATCTCTGGAAGTCCCTTCCAACCCCAACCATTCTGTGATGCTGTGGTTCCAAGGGAACAGCACACCAATGCCAGTCAGGGACGCCAGAGCTTTGTGTCTTGTCTCTGATAGTAGTGATGTCAGATATCTAGGGAAAACTGTAACTGTCCTACTTTCAGGAAACACTTTGTTATGCTTTCACAGAGGATTTTATCAGCCTCTAGCGCTTTTCTGTTCAGAAACTTTGTGAGGCAGAGCAGGCATCTCTGTGTTGACTGGACCTCACCGGCTTCTTCTGTGAATGTATTGAAATGCACTCATACGAACTTCTAGCAACTGCCACATCCTGCAGCTAGTCAAACTCCAGATAAAATGATTTAATTTTAATAGTAAAATGTCCATGCCATTTGATTTTCTTTCAGAATTTAATTCTTCTTATTGTTTTGGTTTTCATTCTATCTTGGATTAGGATTCTTTTAATTGAAGGGTTTTCTTTATAAGAGAAATCCGGTGCATGCTCAGCTGTATTTATGGGATTATACTATTTTATTTGAAGGAAAAATAGGTAGTCTTATGATTACAGATAATTTGCTGTAATGTTCTTATTTTATAGCAATCAATGGGGATAAAGATGGAATAAAATAACAGGCAGAAAAATCCTGTGTTATAATCCATATAATGTAGCAAATGGAAGAGAATTAATGGCTGACTTTGCCATAAATTTGCTGTTTCCTGATTTTTAAGCATTATTGTTTGTAACCTGAATGTTACATTAATGAGAGTTTCTATATTCTAGTATCTTATATTACTTAAAATTTTATATGGCAAATTTTACAACTGCTTAATGCCTCAGTCAGCATTAACACAGAAAAATCTCAAAATGGGACAAAGTTTATACTAAGTTTTTATGTGCAGCACTCAGAAATCCAGAGAAGCTCCACACTGTTTCAGACTTCTTGGTCTGAAAGTGAAGCTGACTACGTCACCCAGCAAAGCTCTTTCTTTAAGCTGCTGAGATTTCCTGATTTCTGAAGCAGCCTTCTGTGATATCTTCATTTTCTCTCCAAATTTAGAAGATAAATGGAGAAGAATAAAAATCTTAAAATAACAAAATGTAAATTTAACATAAACTTTATTTTTTTAGGGCAAATCACTGGAGAACTTGTATTTTTTCAGAACAGTTTTGTCTGTACTCAGCAGAGCTGACATGTGAGTGCATTGGTTAACCCCCCTACAATGAAAATTCTTAGCATGCCTCAAATGTCAGCTGATAGTAACAAATACACAGCTCCAGTTCATAATCTAGATAATTTTTTTTGGCACAGGGCAGGGAGTGAATTTGAATGTCAACATATGCCAGGGAGAAAATGCCCATCAGGATATTAGAACAACACAGTGCCTGCTGAGATTAAATGATTCAGTGAGGACCTGTAAACTGTGATTCAAAGAGACACGAGATTATCTGTGTAATCACTCAAATTTAAAGAAATACAGGACCATTTTTTTTGGCAGTGTTAGCTTGTCCCGCAAAATATATGTATTGTCCTGTCAGCAGGACATGTCTATGTGTGTAACTCTTACGGCAGAAGTGCATACCTGTCACTGCAACAATGCAGCAGGGAGTGGATACTGGTGTTTTTACACTGATGTCATATTCATCCACCTGCTTTGTCCCGAAAACCTGTAATCTTGCAGTGACTGACAGCATCAGAAACCTTGGGTAATTGTATCATTACCAAGGCAAGAATTTGACTTTTGTCCAATTCATTTGTTCCCTTTATTTGTCAAGCATCAGACTGGTCTGGACTGCACAGCAGAGCTACGTTCACCCAAAATGTGGAAGGGGAAAGTGCACTAGGCTGCAGATACTCCATCACACTGCCCATGCAGGCCTAGAGTTGTTTTCTCAGAATAGCCATTCTCACACAAATTTTAACAACATACATAACCTGAGACGTTAGGGATGCAAAGATCACCTGTAACCTATGGGTTACAGTCCTTGGCTCCCAACATGACCTTGTGCTTTCTGGGACAAGGGAAGTCCTGACTCAAATTTCTGTTTTTGAAGCAGGCTTTGGTGTCTCACATGCCAGAAAAATGATAGCAGCCGTTCTCCATGGGTATTCCTACTGTTGGAGCTGTTTGGCTAGCTTCAGTTCAGGTCGATTCTAAGTTAAATACTCTATTGGTCTGACTGAGTCTATACCCCTCTGGTAAGTGCACTCAGCTGAGATCTAGGAAGCTGAGGTCTCAGTCCTTGCTAAATGTTTAATGCTGTGTGCACAATGAATAGCTCCCACGGGAGGGATCCCCAGCACAGAAGAGGCAAAAATCAAATCGTCCAGAAGAGTGGTTTGAACCCGGCTCTTTGACATTGCCAGGATGCTCTAATTGGATTATCAGATCCTGTGAGCTGGAACCTCCCTTGCTTTTTTTTCTGTTTTGCAAATGGGATAGAAACATTTAGCTCCAGGTTTATGGATTGCAATAGGAGAAGCCTCTTCACATGTCACTCACTGGGTGAGCTGATGGTCAGCATTGGGCTGTTTGCCTCTATATTTTACTTCTGACTCCCTGTTCAGTAGGTTGCTCTGAAAATGCCTGTGTCTCCACTCAGCAGTGCCCGTAGCTAGAGCTGAAGGCCCCTGGGCAGCATGCTGCATAGCAAGTGGGGTGAGCTTGGGGAACGCTGCTTCAGTCTTTGCTCAGGAAAATCCTGAGGAATTTGACAAAGCAAGTACAGAGCGAAAAACAAGTACAGGCTTCAGACTTACCAGAGTCTGGAAACCAGCATGAATCAATAAGAAGATGAAATGAAAAAAAGTTTTCTTATGTGCTGAGGAGAACATATGGAAGGTATCCTCTATGGAACACTGCACTAAGTAATTAATGACCACTTATTTGGCTGTTGGGATTGATTAATATTTAAAATAATTTAAAAGATGCCTATCCTGGAACCTATGCATCCTTTCACCTTGCATTTCCCAGTTGTTCCTATTTCATACACTTTGATTAGTATCACAGGGCAACCTTGAGGCATAAAAATGGGTTCCTTTAAAATGAAACTAAACTGGAAGGTGCTCTCCAGAAGCACACCCTGACCATTCTCATGCTAGAGCCAAACTTACAGGTTCAGCCTAGAGCTTGTGGAAGTCAAACACCAAGATGTGCATTGTGCAGCACTGAGCAATTTGCTCTGCAGATCCACTTCTGTTGTGCTTAAAAAACCATTCCAGACTTCATTCTTCCCACAGCCACCTCACCGAGAAGCTCCTTGTGCTGCTCTGGGCACCATTAACTGGCATGGCTTTGCTGAGGAAGCTGAGGACCCTGTCCCCTTTATATGGCCATCGCTCAGAAGAGTGTCAATCATTCTTCCAGTCACCTATGGCTATTGAGGCTACACATTTTCCTCCCTTGTTCCCTTTCCCCATACACAACACATGGTAACAACCATTTCTGGGAAAGGTTCTCCTGTGGCAGTAAGTTCGTTTGTGCTCAGAATTGTGTCACCTCTTCAAAACTGAGGCTCTGCCAACTGACTTGCTGCCTTGCAGTATCTGCCTATGGCTTACTACCTCCTGTGTGAGCTTGCATGTCTTCTTTGTGTTAGGTTTCGACGCTATTCAGTCAGACCTTTATTTCTTAACTGCTCTTTTTCATGAAGAAAGGGATGAGATAAGAAGGAGGAACTGATCAGCTTCCTTGATACCCTTCTTAATTGTATGGACCCAAATCAAATCTCTTCCATTTTTTTTCTTTTATCTAGTGCAGGTATTGAATGAATAAAATTTAATCTTGAAGTGCTGAAACAAATGATTAGAGTGTTATTTAGCTATCAGGCACTCTTAAGGGTCATGGGGTAATTAACTCATAATCTGACTGCAAGTAGCATTTTGAATTATTCTATTGATATCTTTTATTCTTTCATATTGCAAAAACTAAAAAGAACTTCCCCGCCTTCTTTTTTGTTGGAGAGTAGCTACATGCACAGAGCGCCTTTGTGAAACGAGGGGATTTTATGATCAATCCTAAAATGATATGCCACTGACGTAACTAAAGACTGTGAATGCAAGATGACATCTGGGTGGTATTAGCAGAATTTATATTAAATTAGAAGAATATGAATATTTAGAATAATGTAATGTAGAATACTTAACCAGACCTTTGTGCAATACATGCACAATTCTGCAATTCAACCATTTGAATAAGCAATGAAAAGTGGGTTAAAAAAAGTAAAGAAGAATGAAGCTTTTCTTCACTTACTACCGACTTAAAATTGCAAAATAGCAAATATTATATTATTATAGATCCTTCAAGAGACTGCATCAGTTTTGGAATGATTGCTGACTGTTACATTTGGGCTGAATTCAAGAGGGCACAGTATTTTAGAACCTGATTATCTCTCCTAACTTGCTCTTTATCTCAGTGGGTAGAATAGAGGTAATAATTAGAGAATTAAGCTTTGCTCACTCAGTCATGAAGTGCACAAATTCACTTGCTGTTTCATATTTATTTTACAGCTGGAGGAGTTTAATTTATTTTGCTTTCTGCTGTGCCCACACCTGACCGACCAAAGCAGCTTCACTGGGGTCCCACTGCTCTCTGCTATTTAACCCCTGTATCTCTTCCTATTGCTTTGCAAAGCAAACCGCTTTCCTCTGAGGCCTATGCCAGAGCTCTTCAGATATACCTGCCAGTGACTGGCATTCCTGTTGACCCCTGAATCTGATAGTATGTCCATAGAGTACATTCACATCCCCTCCAAAGGGATGAGAAACATGAAGAGGAAGTATTACTAACATGCATTCAGCAACTGTAAATCTTATTCATATGCTTTTACCATCACAGTTTCTCATCATCAGATTCATAGGTCACAGTCATTTTGCTTTAAAAACACAACAGCATTGTTTCCAACTGTCAGAAATAATAATATATCTCTGAGTGATACTGATGAACAGCAATAATGTGTTCCCTTTTATTATTATTTTCTACCTGAATCCATATGTTGTCTGTGGTCCCTGTAGGCAAAATGCTGTCTGTGAGAAAGTCCCTGCTGGCTGCCACAATGCAATGTTATCTTGTGAATGGTTCCTTAAATATCTGCAAGGTCAGAGAGATTAAATATTCTCTCGGGAAACTCAGGAAAAGTAGAATGTCAGCATCACCTTTCGCCCAAGTGAAAAGTTAAATGACATTTCCAGTGGTATTGATTAGAGCATCTTTGAGTGTCAAGACAGAATGGTGATTTCAATATCTGCAATGAAAAGCAAAGGTTGAAGCAGGAGACTGTGGGAGAAGACAGTATTTCATTTCAGAAAAAATTTAAGACTGGGAATCAGGAAATCTCTTTCCTCGGAGTGCTTGGCCCTCATTGTTTGGGATCTGGGTTTTTCTCTCCCCATCTGTGCAGGTGAAATTGTGGACTGAGGGGACCATGGGCAATACCACCACCCTTTCCTAATCTGAGGTACCTTCTTCCCTTACTTGTCTCCCAGGCTGTTGTGCTGGGGCAGAGCATTTCATCTAGGAGGCTCCTGTGCTGCATTGTCAGAAAGGACATCCAAGCTGTCTGTGGAGGTCACTACTTTAAGGATGCCTTCATCTCATTTCAATTCATAATGCAAGACAAGTCACTCCCAGTTCCAGAAAGCTGGATCTCTGGCTGTTAACACAAGTGAACTGCTATTGCATTAGAGAGCTGACTTCTGAATGTTCTGTATGATAGCCACTTTCACTGACTCAGGAGTATGTTTGCAAGGAAGGGCATTGTCACTCTCTTGACTGTTTAGCATATAATTTGTTTAACATCATGTATTTTATACAGCCAGTGTCCCTACAACGTCTTGCATTAAACAGAGCAGCAAAGTGAAAAATGACCAAAGGAGGTAGGAATGAATAAAAAGAGAATGGAGAATGGCAGTTTCCATCTAAGGTAAACTGATGGTCAGCTGCACTGAAGCCCCTGGAGGTATCATGAATCCTGTTGCAAATTCCCTAGGCAAGAATCCATCGTACCATTTATACTTTTTCCTGAGGAGATCAGAAAAGTGCTGAAATAGGGAGTTACAGACTGTTTTAAGCTGCAGAGCTGCAGAGGAGGTTTTGGCACCAGACATTGTGGGGGTTTTGCCGACTCACAGTGAAGATGACAGTGCTAGGAAAGGAGAGCTAGAGAAAAATAGGCAGAGACAAGAGGTTCTGAAAGAAGTCTGGGGAGTACGTTATTTTTAAAGTGTTTTGAGTGTGCCCCTATCCTATAATTACTACAGATGTACCTATTATTTTAGAAATACATTTTATACTGCAATTCTGAAGCAGTAAAATTGAAACAAGTACATTTAACAATACAAAGAAGTCATCATCACATCTTAACTTGTTATAACTCAATTTGACTTCATTATTAATGAAGTAATAAAAGAATCTTAATTAATGTTCTGATTTTTCCTATCTTTGCATAATTGGTAGATGATCTTCTGTGCAATGAGCATTTTTCAGTTGCAAGATTATCTCCAGGTTCAGCTTCCAGGCTTTCACTTGACCTTTTGTTGTCCTTCTTGACCTTAGTTTTCATACTCAAATGGCCATTTAGATTCTTCTGATTGCAGTCTAAGAAAGAGAGGGGAGAGGAGGTTTATCGTTAGCTTGGCCCTTCTGTAAACCCATATTGTTCCTTTGCTATTACAAAAAGAAACTGGGGTTGTAAAAGTCTGCATTACATTGATCGCCTACTGGGGTTCAGAGACATAATGGGTTTTATTTGATTTCACTTACACCCATGTAAATTAGAAGGAGCTGCATTAAAGCTATCAAAGGATGCAGCTGCATTATACTAGTGTAAGTGAAATAAGAAGACCCATTGCCTCTTCCACAACACTAACTTTTTCTCCATTCCTCTAATTGTTGAGTTAAAACAGAGCAAGATTTGTTGCACAAAAATAGCTTTTCACATTCTCGTATGCATATCCAGAAAATTTAGTCTAGCAAACTATCAGGATGATTACTTAAATTTTATGCAGGGATCACTGCAGCAGAGGGTTCTTGCCAAAAGCAAAAGCTTGGGAACGAACAGAGAAGGGAACTGACAGCCTGGCAAGATGCCATTTTTTGTCTTCCTTGATTTTCCAAGACTTCAGTAGTGAAGCAAATTGGGCTTTTTTAGAAACCCAGATATCCTATTTATGACATGCAAGACACTGCCCTGAGAAAAGTTGCTTGCAAGGGCTCTGACTTCCTAGGGTGGGTATTGGCAGGTAGCAGGGTGGAGAGGTAACAGAGCTGCACAAGAGTCGCTGCCTGGCCTTGCTCGGTGGCAACAGGAGACAACGTCTTTCAGCATTATTTTACTGATGGCATTAAAACAGAAATGGGTCTCACCTAAGTCTGTGGACCTGTCCTCAGCTTTGAGGAGTTTTGAAATCTGAATGTGGTTCTGATGGCTGAATTAAGCTTTTTGTGTCTTCTGGCTGGGCCGGTTCTCTGGGGTTAGGGTCGCAGAGAGCAGATGCTGAAGGGACTGACAGAAGGTCAGTATCAGAAGGTTTGCTTAGACATTTAGGGTCTGTGTGTCCTATTAGTCCTGTAATATAAATAATGATGCTGCATCTTTTGCTTTAGAAAATTCTGCATGGAGCCTATATTGATTTCAGTACTGCAGAATCAGTAGCTAAGGAAATAGGGGGATGTGAGTCCATGCCAATGATTTACATCATTTTCTAATACTTGCAAAAATGTGGAAATGCAAGGTAGGGTCAGTTCGTTTTTTTGGGGTTTTTTTTGTTGACTTTTGGAAGGCACCCAGCATGAGAGTCATCTCTTCTAAATTTAGCTATCAAAAACCTGTGTATCTAGCCTAAGTCAGTCACCTCATCAATGGAGAGAGAAATACATTCACAGGCAGCAATTAATCTAATTCTAAAATAGGGACCTGAGATAAGTGATCTGAATACCCCTTAGAGGGATCTATCTGACAAGACAGAGCACAGACAAGAAGTGTAGACAAAAGGCTTAATTTCAGACCACTGAATTTAGGGAAGGCAAACTCATTCAGGGTCATTGATGATCAAAGATATTTAACAGGCGTGGAAAATACAGATGGACCTGGACGTCAGTCTATGTAAGAACAGCTACAGATTATAGTGGAAGCTGGTGAACACTGAAGAACCAATGGCATGTTGGAATAGCTTACTGTCCTTGGATGACCTGGATACCATAGTAGCCATTAGAGAAAAGATACCTGGAGAGCTTTTTGATGCAAAAGAAAGTGGACAGAAAAAAAATAGAGGTGGAAAGCGAGACATATTCATAGAGCCTAAAATACAGACGCTGAGGAACTCCTTGTTACCGGGCTTTGGGAGGGCCAAGAGTGTCTCACAAAGAGATCAGACTAATTCCTGAAGATTCACACAACTCTTGCACAAAACTAACTGTACTGGATGTCCACTGCCAATGTCCAGGTCAAGAAGGACCTGAAACCTGTAAATCTGTGAAAAATAACTTCAAACATTTTTCTTTCCTAACTGATTCTATCCTGACCACAGACTGTGGTTACAAACACAATACTGACGTGGCTGTAAGACTCTTCTCATGTCCTTAGTATAGCTTCTTAGGCCCCAGTGGATCATCTATGCCAGCAAAGTGCTTGGCTCTAGAGCCTCCCTTTACAAGGAGGTTGCAAATGAAATTGGACAGCAGTGTGTCACGACATTGTCACAAAACAGTAGCAGCTCACAGAAACAAGATACAAAGAAAAGGATTTTGATGGTTTATAAAAATATGTCCTCTGAAAAACTTTTTGTGGGGAATCACGGAACACGTTTCAGTTTTCTTCTTTTGTTGGCAAATTCTTGCTGTTTGTTGCAAAGCACCTAAAAAACAGCTAAAAAAAAGGTCCACAGACTGTTCTGATGCTTTATAGTGACAATAAAGGAAATCAATATAATCTCAAAGATTTTACATCGCACAGCATGTACTGTGAATTTCTTGATACCTGTTTATAGTCATCAGGGTTTTCTAGCATTGCTTTTGCTTGTTGCTCTGTTTATATGGCACATTAGAGGTTCTTTTAGAAATATGCATTGGTGTTTGTGTTGAAAAGTGGATTTTCTCTATTGTTAGAAACAGAATTCCCTTTTTGGTAAATATCAATGCTTGAGATAAAATGCTTTTGTCAGATCTTCATAAACAATGAAACCAGTAAAACTTTAATTGGATTATTCCTCTATTTGTCACTACCTGGTGTTTCTCTTTTCCCTAAAATAATCTTAATTTGTGCTTGGAGAAAACTGACCTATTTTAAAATCCAATCTTCGTCCTCACATAATATCCATTTTCTGTGAATAACAGTATTTATTGATCTTTCTTCTTTAACTGAAGCTTATTAATTAGACTGGTGTTTGTGAAGTAGCTGCCCTTAGGCAAGATTAGTGTGATCTACAAGTTGTTTTCTCCTACTAGGTTTAATCACAATTAATTTTATACAACCATTTCTTACAGTTCTCCGCATACTCCAAGACTGACCACATGGCTTCATCCAGCGCTTCTTACTTTTCCCATGCTGTGAAATGACAAACCAGGAAAGATTAAAAGCAAGGTATTAATCAGTGACTTTTTTTTTCTGAGTTAGTTACTTTTCAACTAGATTTTGTTCACTGACCAGCCACACATGGAGACACCTCACGGGGGCCAGCAAGTGACTGTCAGCAAGTTGCCAGAAAGGAGGCTGATGAAAACAGCTGGAGCAGGCAGAAGAATGACTGTATAACCTTGCAGCTTATGTGCTGCATCTATCTTCTCCCTTTTCTAAAACATAAAACTGTGCTTTGAAAAATGTCTGTAAAGATGTAGACCTTTGAAGCACATATGCTTAAATCTGTAAAGGTATTTAAATGTCTAAGATTGGGCCACAATGGACATTTAACTCTTACTGAGATCAATTTTTGTCTGATAGGATTCTGGCCCAACAAAATATTTAGCTACCTAACTCTTATGTACTTTTAGATGTTGAGGCTTATCTGCATTCCAAATCATTGAAATGGTTTTAAAAGTGCAGCTTCTGTGTGGTGCTAAGAAACTGAATCATGGGCTATGAGAGATCAGACAAGGAGAGTAGGGCAGTGCTGCAGAGAGATGTGCCTGTGCCCTGCCTTGCACCAGCACTGGTAATGCTCGGACCAGTGCCCACTTGTGGGTGAAAAGGTCCCTTCTGTACATGTGTGTATGCATGGGCAGGGGCTGGATTAATTTTATGATTGCTGAGAGAGCTGAACTGGCTCCTTGGGAGGTCAAATAGCTTCTCAGGGACTCAGACAAACACTAGAGGAGGTAAAAGCAGAACTTAGGAGTATTCAGGGGACTGTGGCAATTTAAACTACTGTGAATTGTAGCCTTAAAAGTAAGGCAAGGATTGGATCTCAGGCTTGGGTTTAGAGAACTAGTGTCATATTTTTTTTCATGTAGCTTTGCATCTTTGCATCCAGGCTGTTGTCCAGGATCACATGTGGCTGTCTGCTCTGTGATGTGTTGAGGCTGGGTGTCTTCACTGCCTGCACGAATAGCCGTGCGTGTCTAGCACAGGTACAGGCATCTGCTCTGCAGATATCTGCATTTTGTCAAATGAATCCCGAGATCTGGATCTGTGATAGGCGGCTAAAGTCATCCTTTGGATCTCCTCCACAAACACCAGTCATGTACTGTAGTGAGTATAATGCAGATTTCAGGATAAAAGACCCTGACGAGGAGAATATTATGTGCAGGATTTGGCTTTTGTTTGCACTAAGCCTTACTTGCATTACACAGATGTTAATAAAGGTGCCTTATAAATCTATTAAATGCAAATTAATCACAGTTTAAAATAGCCTGACATGGCCTGAGTGATATATGGTGGCTTTAATGTAAAGGAGTAAGGAAGGTGCCACTCTGGCATGCCCTCTTTTAAGAACAACCTGTTTCATATGGCAGCCTGCCTTGTTGAATCTGATTACAGCATATCTCCACACCTTCTGCTTCATCCAAAGTATGATTCAGAGCACTAGGAAACTGGCACATTTGCTCCCTGTCTTGGATGAGTAAGTCAAAGAATGACCATTATCTGTGAATATGGGATAAGTGGAAGGAAATGGTGTGAGGCTGAGCAGCACTCAGACACTTATCTTCCACCTGTAGCTGTGGTGAGAAGCAAAATCAGGTAACAAGAAACAGCTGCTGGAGACCTTGCACTGCACTGTGTTAAGAGTTGTTGGCTTAGACATGGCTGGGGAACAAAAGCTGGAATATGTATACAGCACTGAAAAGGGAAAGATGTCTTTTCCCCTCTTTCCCAAATTTGGACAGGCTTTCTGGTTACTAAAAATAAGAAAACCAGGATAAAATAGGAATGCAATCTGTAACTGAAGCCTGTAGGTGGAAAATGGCTAGCGCTAAATTGTAGTTGTGCAGACAAAGGCTTATTTATTGCCACTGACTACATTAAAAATCTGCAGTGCACACAGAAGCCAAACTTCAGATCTTGTCATGCTTAATAAAATATTGAATTAAACCGAAGTGAAACTACCTGCCATATCTAAAAGATAGTCTCAATGCCCTTTCAATGCTTTATTTTAAGACCAAGTACAAAAGGTTTTCACCTTACGTAATTAACTTTTTATCATTAAGATTCAGAAAAATTGAATTGTGTTGGACACAGGTCATCATAATGAGAATTTAATGGATCTATATTACTATGCAAGTTAAGCTTTGAATATGTGCTAAATGCATTACATTACCATTGACCTATGCAAATTTCCGTCTCTGTGACTCTTTTTCTTCACTGCTGCTGCATTAAGACCCCCTCTCTCTCCTCATCTCCTTAAACAATGATTTCCTCATTTTCATATTAATTGCATCAGTTAACTGAGATAATGCTCCCACTGAAATGAGCAATAGGATGAATCACTGAAATGGTGCAGTTATTCTTTTTGCTTAACCAATTTCACAGGACCTTCACAAAGAACTGCCTTAATTTGACTTTATATAATTGCTTATCATTAGGCACAGCAGCCCCATGAAGTACCTTTATTTATTTAAGTCTCATCTCTGATTGATGGAAAATTAGTCACTTGCATATCTGAGGAACACAGATTGTTCTGCTACCAGGCAACTTCGTTGTAGAATACCCTGGAGAACTTCAAAACAAGCAACCGCTAATGCATGCTGAATATAAAATATGGGCAAACAAAGTGCAACAGCTAATGACATCCAGGAGTTCCTGTAGAACAACCATGATGTCACAGGATTGCTTTACCTGCTCCTCACTAAATTTCCTCTGTGACAGGGGAAAGGCAGACAGATGTTGTTCCAGGAGAGATTATACATCTGGCTGTAGCCACAGATATACTCTGCCTGTTTTTAACACTGACAATGCCTGTCTGTCACACAGTGTGAGCACTGAAGGTTATAACATCACTGAAGGTTATAACATCCCTCCTTTTAAAATTATAAAAGCACCCTACGTGGTTTGGAATTCACTCAGAAAGCTTTAATCCACTTCTCATTTTTAATATTCTTAAAGTATTTATTCAGGACAGCTCAAAGGGAACGTTCACGCTTTTCTTCTTTGTAAGGAAAAGGGTGTGTGTGGGGAATTAAAATTTCTAAGGCAAATTATGCTGTTATCATCAACTGACATACTCAGAAGGGATCTAGAAAGGATGCCACCTCCAGCATAAAAGGAGCCATAGCATATTATCCTCTCATGGGATTTGAGTTGAAGGATTGCCTCCAGGTCTCCTCGAAGCACACAGTGTACTTTTGTCCCTGTGGATGAGACTACCTGTCACTGAACTAGATATCAAGTGTCATTAAATCCATATAGTCATAATATTGTTCTTTCCAGACATCAATACTATGATTCATTTTTCCCCTTATATTTGCTCCTATTCTAATTCTGCACGCCAGTCTGCCATCTCCCTCCCCAGCAGAAGCCTCAGTTAACTCTTCCCACCTTGCCAGGCTGCTCCTGAACAGCACAGCACCCGAATGGCCCCTCCGATTGATGCCTCAAATCATGTTCAGCCACCGGCGCTCGAGTCAGAAAAAAAGCTCCTAATGAGCTGAAAGCAACAGCAAAGAATTACACTGATTATTTCTTCAATGTGCTGCACTTGGAGCTGTATCAAATACAAACTGAAGACAATATTGCCTTGAGGGCTTGCAGTCAGAAGTATTAACCTTGGAGTAAAAGCTGTTTTCAATTATTTGGGAGGGTTAAATTCTGGTTTAATTCTGTTGCTGTTGAAATCCTGGGTAAATAAGAGCATTTTTGGGTTGCTTTTTTCCCCTGTAATTTACCTTGGTCTGGGATAAATGCAGGCAAAGAAGCAGTCCTTGTCCTGGCCTGGCATTATATATATGATTAGGAAAATCAGATTGCCTTTTGTGGAAAGACTGAGACATGAGAAAGTAGCTTTTCACATTACCAGTGAAAAAGAAGTGCAACTTTCTACATACTGCATGGTGTTTTGTCTGAATTACATGTTTGCAGGATTTCATGCTTCCATACAAAACAGAACATGCCCTGAGAAGACCAAATATCTGTGTTTTATTATGTTAATTTCAAAGTTTGGAATAACCCCTGATCTCAAGGTTGGCAAAGCTTTAGTTCTGGCCACCTAAAGGTAAATTGGAGAACTAATGCCAAGGAAAAAGCCTTGTATGCTTCCTTCCCAAATGTTTTATTCAAAGTTTCTTTGAACTGAATAAAGATTTTTCTTATTATTTGGCACACTGTTTAACCTTGTACCGCCAATGATATCATACATCACGGGTATAAACTCAAACCCACTGTTAGTGTAACCACAACACAGGGGCCAGCCTAAAGCCAAGGATGGACCTGAGCACGTTTTGTAAGAAGATGATATCCTTATCAACACTTGCAAGGAGTCTTTGTGCTGGTTAAGCTGCCTGCATGCTAGCTGCCAGGGAATGCTATGCTAGTCTTTGCCTTCCTCATGAGTTTTCATAGCTCATCCTTGCTTGTAAAACAATTTGCTGTAAAAAATTAGGAGACTGTTTCCCTAACGGAGTGCAAAACATGGAACTATTCCAAGAGGCAGGTATTTGCAATTAGGAGACATCATAGTCTTAGGTATGCATAAGTACCCCAATGTATACTGTCATTTATCTGTAGCTGCTTATTTTAGCCTAAGATGGCTAAAATTAATACAGTTGCAGGAATCTTTCCCCCACAAACCCTTAACGGCAGCAATAATGACTGTGTTAAATCAGATCTCATTGCAATGTAATGAAGCCTGACTGACATATTGCAGGTATGATACTAAGTAATTTCATAAATTATTAAACTGTAATTGAAAGTAATAGTGCAGATTACTTTTCGACACGCTTAAAAAAAGACCTTGGCATGAAAATAAGGACTGTAGCATGACTGATTGGAAATAATGATCAATACCTTAATTTTAAGAATGGCCACAAGTTCCAAGTTTAAAATTAGTACAGAAAAAAATGTGAATATTCTACCCCTCGAGCTACTCTTGACACTTTGACTTCTGCTTAACTTTTAAGTAAAGAGGACAAATGGAAATATATTTTACCTCACCGAATGGGAATCGCTAGCAATTTGGGATAAGAAATGCTGAAATACTTATGGAAAACTGAAAATTTAGAGGAAAAAACCCAACTCTGCAAGTGACCTCAAACGAACCAGTTGCACCTAAAACCTTGAAATTATATAAACTGTATCATTTTATGCCTCCAGACATTTTGCGCTTCCTGTTTCACCCTAGGAAAAGATTATTTACCATTATAAGTGCTTATGTGTGTACCTGCCTTATGAAACCACCCATACCCTTCCACCTCTGCTCACTTAATTATATTTACTCCAGATCTAGTGGCTTGATGCATTTAGGCAGGGGTTTGAAAACAAGGTCGACAAACCTTTGGGTGTATTTTTGGATTGTTTAGCTGGGCACATTGTGGGCATGAGCTGCATGAGAATAAAGGTATTTATTAGACTAACCCAATTGTTTTAGTACATTTCATGTGGTGCTTGCAGGGATTTTTCTGACAAAGCAATTGTTGGTTAAAAATCAAATGTTCTAAAGGGAAAGGGCAGATTCAGCAACACTTTTATTGATATGCTGAAATGTCAAGGAATGCATGCATGAGGAGGAAAGGAGAGAGGGGCACTGCAGCCCAATGGTGAGGATACCTGGGCATATATAGAAGGCTATAGATTAAGCCTCCACTCCTGCTGAGATTAGTTTTTGTCATCAGGAGATGGAGTTCTACATTTCAGTAGTACACAGTGAGCTGAAACCACCGTCCTCATAATTACATGGAGACCTATGGCATAAAATACCCAAGTCATCCCACTGAAGAGACTAAAAATTATTGCCTTTTTTAATGCAATCATGCTTCACAGTTTCTCACTCACTTTATTGGGTTTCCTAAAGTGAAGCACTTTCAGTTGAAGGACATCTTCATCTTTAGCTCTTGTTTATTTTTCTTGTCACTGGTCTATTGCTCTCCAGATGAACATTAAACATCCCAATGGCATGGCTTACATGTGAAATATACAGCTGGTTCAGCACAGAGGGCTTCATTTTAGGGCTCATATTAGTGGGTCCCTTGTGAGCTGATATTATGCCATTTTTGTCTTTAGATCTTCTGGGGAAAGCTATCATCCAGTAAATTGCCTTAGTCAGATAAACATTACCAGATAGATCTCTTCCTGCCTCTCTCAGCAATGGGCTCTGCAGAAGGAAAGGTCATTGTTCATTCTCTTTCACTTTATCCTGCTCAATTGTTTCTCATTGTATCGAGACAGAGTCAGTTAGTTTTTACCAAGGTGAACTTAGGAAATAATAGTAATATAAACATATGGCTTAAGTGAACCAAAATATCTGATAGTTCAGGAAGAGTGCATTGACTCTTCCAGGAATTTTCTTCATTCACTTTAATTCTGCCGTGTGTTTATCAGTGTGTAAACCTTTTCCAGTCTCTTGGTTTTCTACCTTCACTCTTCAAAGCCCATAGAACAATTTTGCAGCCTTCCCTTGATTTGCAAAAGGCTTCGCTCCACATCCGCCAAGGCGTAAACCCTATTTAATTGTTTTTCAGACTAAGGAAAAGGATAAAGGGTTTCACAAAGTCAAAGATAAAACAAATAGAACTATCAAATTTTAACTGGGACTAGTTTGTCTGTACATAGGCAGAGTAATAACTGAGAGCATGAGAAATATCATGACTTGGTCTCTACCAGCCAGGAATGGTTAGGATGGGGGGAGTCATTTTTCCTCTCTGCTCTAGCACTGTCATCATCTCCTCATGCTGCTTCTCCAGCTTACTGCTGTCTCTACCACTCAGGCTTAGACACTGTCCCTCTCTGTGTCATTTCTAACTGGCTAGTCTAAAATGCTCCTGGCCCATCTTGCTGACATAGCCAAGATTACAAATTCTTCAAGATGGTGCAGTGCTTAGAAAGTTCAGATCATTGCTGTTTCCTGCACTCCGGTGGTGCAAGTCTCTTGTACTTAATCCACTCAAAGCCCAAAGCATTTTTTTCTTCATTAAGTTCCCTACAAATGCACCTTGGTGTGACATTTGAAGTGAAATAAGAATCAACCAGGGCCTTGTTAAAGAAGCTGGCAAGAGCAGTTGCCTGTATAGTAGGCACTATTTCAATTTTATTCATTTGTACTGGAGCCAAAAGCTGTGCATTTGAATCTGTTTAAATGTAATTTGGATTGGATCGGTTTAACCCAGAGACCATACAGGCTACACTGATGCTTTCATATAATCAGTGTGTCATATAAAGAATGAAGCCACTTCTAAATATCTCAATTTAAGCTTGAGATTGCAATGTGTATTGGAGTAACAGATGATATGACCAAGAGGAAGCCACTAAGGACTTACACGAACAAGACAGAGGATACCTCGGTAGGGTTTGTGGGGAGGAATGACAGGGACAGCCTCAAACCAGGCTTTGAGCATGTGCTGAAGACTGTTTGACTTCAGGATCTTGCAGGAATTAGGCTGACGAAGACAGAGAGAGCTTCTAAGTTGGAGGTTTTCTGGTAACCTCTCTTTTTGCTCAAACCCTTCCTTTTACTTTGGGCATGATGATGCAGAAGGAAGTACTGTAGCCACAAAGTTCAGGCTCAGCCCCTGGGCTAGGCACCCCTCACACCCTGCGTGGCTCCCCAGACTCCCCTTCACAGGCCAAAATTGATTTTCTGATCCTAAAATGCAGACCATTTGGCATTTCTGTTTTTGCATTTAGCTGGGCATGACTACTCTAGAATTAGTCTAGAGATTTTAACTGGGAAAGCCGCCTTCATTTTTATTTTCCTTTCCAATAGCACAAATGGCTCAGACTTTTATGTCTGATAGCTTCTTGGATCTGTGTTTTCCTTGGAATTGCTACTTCTGGGTTTAGAAATCTGAGCCCTTCAGAAAATGCGTACTGCACATTTTCAGGTCTTTTGCACACATGCAAGAGCTCAAATTGATCTAGGATGCTACAAAGGTCATTCCCACAGGCTAATTGATCTCTCTGTGCTGAAACTCCTGTCTTCAACCATTTAAAAAGTACAACAAATTCAGCTGTTTCACTGACAACTGTCAGGCATTCACTGGTAAGCCAGACAGACTGTGGGAAATGACCTCGAGCAACTGTGGTTTACTCTGTGCTCTAACAACTAAAGCAATCCACCTTTTCTGAGATTTTTCTTGCTTCTAAGAATCAGAAGGAAGCTAAATAACAAAAAGACCTATGCAAACTCTCAGCTCAAACCCATTATGCTGCACAATGTGTGCCTGATAGCAGTGCCCTTAATCTGTAGGAGAGGGTTGTATACCCAGGCAAAGTTGCCTGCAGAATTGCTCCCTTATTGTCAAACAAGTCAGTCAGTGTTCTGTTTTGTGGTTCTCTTTCAAGTCCCTGTGGCAGAGTACATACAAAGCAAAATGTTGCTAACCATTACCAACATTCATATGAATCTGCCTGCCCTGCAGCATGTCTCTAATGCAAGATTGATGCTATACTGAATTAGGCTGAGGATTTACTAGTCCAATATTATGACACTGGCTGCAACCAGTTGCTCTGGAAGATGCTGGAAGGTGTAACTGTGCAATAACTGACAAGTTAGATAGGTTGGGAGTGGCTTCTATATCCTCCTGTTCCACTTTTTCTCACAAAATACTACTTTCCTTTTATAGGAAGCAAACAGACTTTTCATTCCCAACATTAGGTTGGACAGCTCTCATCTATGTCTAGAGTTCAAGGTGGATATTATTTATCTCTTCCCTCTCTGGATGACTCAGAGTTTCTCTCAGACATTATCACTGGAAAAAAAATAAGGTATTGGAACACTCATTGTCTGGGTCCAGAGATGAAATTAAATTTTCTCTCATCACAATAACACAAGGTAATTGCATTGAATGCATTTGTGTGGTCTTGGTTGCAAAAGGTTAGTCAGATTCTTGTGCATCTCCTTCAGTTGTATCTTGCCAACCCTGTGACAAATAGCTGTGGAAAGCCTCTCACAGTGCTAAGCTGTTGTTCCAAAGCAGAGAAAATATACCTACTGCACTGAGCCTTGTGGCCTACAAATTTCTATCACTCTCATAACTGCTGTCCTCAAAATCCACCTCTGTTTGTGCTTGCCATGCTTCTTCAGCTGAGAAGGATCTTGGCGTTGCTCATTTAACTGCTTCAGCACCAAAATCCCAGAGATTTTTTTGAATGTGATGACTATTGTCCCTGTCCTCATTAACCATCAGTGTAGCAACAAAGAGAAATAGTGATAGCAAGAGAAGACGCAGAGTTTTGTCTTCAAAATGGCCATATTTAGGTGTCAGGTAGAAGCAGCACTGCACAGGTTATGCATAAGTTTGTCACAGCTCTGCTGCTGGCCACAGATCCCCAAAGTTGCCACGCAGGGATCATGCTGCCAAGAGCTCAGTCCAGAGGATACCAAATGGGCTGTTTAGTATGTGACTTTTGGGGACACTGGATGGAAAGGATAGCTCAGCTTCTACCTATAGACTTCTACCTAAGCCTAAGTGCTTCTGAGGGAAAGCCATTGTCACAAACTTCTGTGTTTTAGGCCCTTTTTCTCCATGTGGATAGCAAGCAGTGGGGCCGAGAGGTTGACTAGAGATGCTGTGTGGTCTCCATTAGACATTTTTGAGAACCAGATGAGTCAAGTCATGAGCAACGTGTCCTGATCTCCCATCTTATCTTGCTTTGAGCAGGAAGTTAGGCTTTAGACCTCCTAAGGTGCCTTCTAGCCCAAGTTGTCCTGTGATCCCGTGAAGCTATATGCATTGACATCAGGGTATAAGGGTATCAGAAATGTGTGGGAAGTGGGTAGGAGCAAAAGAAGTGCTTTGGTACAGAGTGAGAAATACAATAGGGAGCAAGAGTGATGGTGAGATCTGTGCTGAGGCTCCAGCCATGCTTCTATCAGCCAGTCTGATGTTGCAGATCACTTTTGCTGGCACTCTTAAATGGAAAATCATGTCCTCCAGAAGGTAAAAAGCAAGCGATGGAATGAGGTGGTACATCCCAGATTCCAGCATGTCTCTGCCAAAAGCCTGGAATCACTTCTGTCTATGTAATTCCATGCAGAGCCTGCAAACACCAGATTGTGCTTGGCATGGCCAGAGCAGTCCCTGAGAAGGCTCCCAGGCAAAGACATTTCAGTGTGACTACCAAGCTTATTGACCTTGGTGATGGCAGCAATGCTTTGAGCTACTCTGATGCCAAGGCGGGCCAGTTGTGATGGCCATGACTTGTTCACAGATCCAAATGTGTGTGTGGAACTTGTTTTGAAGAGTTGGGCTCAGATGGAAAACTTACAATTCTTAGGAATAACCACTTTTAAGATAGACATTCATGTCAGTATTGGTTTTTTTTCTTTTTAATTTGAATCTTTCGTGCTCATCCAGATAATGATAACACAGACATTACATTAATGTCTGATGCTATATTCAGGTGTTTGTTGGTCAAAACAAACAAAATGAGCTGGTTTTATAATATGTCTTGTAGGAGTCTGAAGGCTGACAAGAGATTTCTGTTAAAATATTTTGCAGGAACCAGATGTGTGCTCAATCGTTTTTTAATTTTGATTGAACTAGATTTCCCGGAAAAGACTATTTTGTTTTCGCAGAAGCAAAGCTTTTGTCACGAAGAGTATTATATAACAGTAGAGATGTGGGAATTACAATTTCATTTCTATAAAAAAAAGTAAAATACTTTTTAAAATTATTTTTGTGATTTAAAATTATTATTGCAAGAAGAATTAATCCTTACAAGAATTTTCACTGAATATGTTTCAAATTTTCTCACAAAAACATTAATTATTACCATTAAGCTCCAATTGCTTCATATATATGCCGCATTTACAGACAGACTGCAGAAATGCTGTAGCTTGGCTGTGTACATGAAAATCTCTAGAAGTCAGTGGGCAAAAGGCACCACCATACAATTGTGATACCCTAAATTAATTTTTTGCATTTTCTGCTGCCATTTCACAATTCTTAGTTTGCTGTTTCAGTTGCAGTTCTGAAGCTGCTCTTTGAGTTTTCTCCATTCAAGGCTGATACTTTCTGCCAATATTTCTGACCTCTCCAGGTCACTTAGAATTGCTCCTGTGCCTTCCCTTTCATCAGCAGTGTTAATCATTAATATTTAGCAACAGCAGCTCTCTGGGGAGCAGCCTACCACTCCTGCAAACCCACATGAGGGAATTCACACCACACTTTGCAGTACAGTCCTTCACCTTCTT
The DNA here is from genome assembly GCF_004027225.2 of Strigops habroptila. Classification (NCBI taxonomy): domain Eukaryota; kingdom Metazoa; phylum Chordata; class Aves; order Psittaciformes; family Psittacidae; genus Strigops; species Strigops habroptila. The sequence goes on from NC_044283.2 coordinate 15,150,881, forward strand.
AATCCATGTTCAACACCTTAACTCTGAGCTCAGCTTTGCCTTGGACTCTCTAAGCGGAGCATCCCTGGGTGTGCAGACCCCAGCAGAGGTGGGGGGACATATCTCCTTGCTCAGTGAACACCTTTCTTCAGGAGATGGTAAAGGATGCATCTTCCACTGAGGGCACATTCCCACCAGCCATCGGCTCTGTCACCTCTGTACCCACAGCTCCAGCAGGAGCTGGGGCAGCATGTGGCTGCTTACCTACTGAAACACTGCTCAGTGTCTGCACAGCCAGTGTGGGTTATGGACCATTTATACTGTTTTCCATCAGTAGATGCACAAGAAAGACCATGAAAACATGATTCTGTGCAGTTTTATTATTTACTTTATTTCCCTTGCCATAAAGCATTGATTTTGGTTTTTTTTTTTCACCTAAATCAGAGAAGGAAAACCAAACAATATTCCTCAAAATTCAGTCCAGTATAATTTGTGGAGGAAATTTCAGATTGGGCATTTCTGAGAAAAGCAGGAACATTTATCAGGAGTCTTGTTTCTGACTGTTGCTGGATTGAAAATTGAGTACATTAGGAGATCATCCAGGCACAATTAGTTAGCAGAGCTCACCTGAAGGATGGGTATTAAATTGCTCTGAAACTTTGTTTATAGTATCACCACTGTATGCGTACATAGATCATGTACCTAAGGACATGTGCGTCAGTCTCCATAGGCACAGACAGGCAGAAGGTGGAGAAGTTTGAAAGAGAGATAAAACATACCACCTTTTGAAATTTATCTGCTAAGACCACAAGGTAATACATAAAAGGAAAATTCATTTTCTGTGTTTACAGTTTATGCTAAATGCCACTGAAGATGATAGAATCTCAGTTACAAAGGCAGATGGTTTAGTTCAGAGTGATTTGATTACCAGCTTTTTTAATGGAAATGTCAGTATTTCAAAGCAGCAATGCTGAGCATTAACTTCAGGCATGTCATGTGGCAACAAGTTGGACTAATCTCTTCTGTCACAACTGGTTCAGTTCTTTTTTTTTTCATTTGGATTTAAATGAGGCCAATAAAATCTCAGCAGTTAAGTACAAATAGCAGCAGATGGGGCAGGAAGCCTGTCCTCCCTCCTCCATCTCAGTGACAAGAGAGCGATCACACGGGCGGCAGAAGTACATCAGCATGAGATGACAGGTCATCGGCACTCCTCTGCCAAGGGATGGGTAAGTCCCTGGTGGCAGGCCTAGGGCAGGCAACCTGCAAGCACCTGAGAACTTGCTTTGCTTCAGTCATTTCAAAGTTTAGAGGCAAGCACAAGAAAATTGTTGATCTGATATAATTAGTCAGTGTTTGGCCTGAGAAAAATTCTCTGATATGCATTTTTGTGAGGAAAATGACTTTGTCAGCCTAAATGCTTAAATTCCATGTTTCAGCTCTGAACATACTTTTATAGCCTAAAAAAGCAAAATTGTAACAGAATTAAAAGATATAGTTTATGTGAATATTTGCTTCTCTAGCAAAGCTCCTGGAAAGGAATTTTAAAATGCCTTTTCCTTGTGCATTATAAATAATAAAATATCTGCTATTGGTAATTGTGTAGTTTATTTTCATTACACAACTTCAGGTTTTATTGAGTTTCCTTTAGGAGCACGTCAAGTTAACTTGCGCACAAGGCTTTCACAGGCCTACACTGGCTCAGTCACAAGGTGAGGCAGCGAGTAAGCAGCTCCTGGGGTCAGATGCTCCATTTGACCTTTGAGATCTTACTTTGCACACATATTACACCCCAGGAACATTCCTTTGTCCCTTGCAATGTAATCTCTGCTCAAAAATTACCATATAGGACTGGGCTGTTGTTGGTGTAAACATGTTTTAAAAGCACTTTTTTCCAGTTATTTTGTAACTCTTATCTATAAATCCCTTCAATGAAATATCTGAGAGTTATTCAGCTGTGAAACTACGTAGAGGGGACATTTTCCTTCTCCTGGGTCAGCATTTTCTGACTTTTTGTAAACATTCTCTCACATGATGCTTGTTAATAGGCTTCCTCATGCAGAAAATTCTTGGCAGCCACTGGAAAAGTTCTCCAAAAGACTGATTACTTTCCCTTTGCCCGAGGCCAGCTGCTGATCATGGCCCTTACGTAGCATGACAAACCGAGTTAATATCAGAACATGCAGCCAGGACTGAAACGCTCAATCACGCACCAGTTAAAGCTTGGCCTACCAACACACCAGGAGGAATATCAGTACGCTATGACCTGTTGGTACTAGTTTTTAAGAGTTTTAATAGAGATGGAGTGGATGAAGGATGAGGAGAGTGGAGGATGAATTTAGCTGGAGTTCACCCAAGAGCACACTGCCATGGCCTGAGGGCAGCACTGGGATGGACTGTCCCTGCTGGATTCTCCTGGGGTGTCCCCAACCCTGCCTTTGGCCCAAGACCCCATTCCATCCCAGCTGACCCCCATCCCAGCCTGGCCTCAACCCTGTCCCCAGGGAGGTGCCTGATGCCCTGGGCTGGGGGTGCCCTCGGCTGCTCCCCTGGTCCCTGCTGAGGCAAAGGAATAGGGTGCAGCTGGCAAGACCCTGCCCTGGAACCCCCTGGAGCCCTGACAGCACTTGTATTTAAGAAGCTTTTGGGCTGACTTTCCAGACTACATCACTTCTTTTCCTGACCTAAGAACACAACTGCACACTTGGATCATGATGAATTGTGTCATCTTATTTCCTGAAGATGGGCTCTAGACAAAATAAATACAGGTTTCTCCTGAAGGATGCAGAAGGTTATTAACTATTAGTGGTGGAAATGATCCTACATATATACTGTGCTAAGCAGATGGATCCCTAAGCACTTTGCAATTGTTTCTACTTGTGTTAACACAAAAGAGGGTTCACCAAAGCTGTAGAGAAAGATGAAAAGCAGCAATTGTAACAATGGGCAGTGGTACTGCAAGAACTCAGGACAAATGAAATATTAAGTGACCCTCTGAAGCATGTGGGGATAGGACAAAGGGAGGAAGACATTTAGGGAAGCACAGTGGAATTTAGCTAAAGACAGCTATCCTGAGTAAAAAATTGTTTTGCGACAGTTGTTGCACAGTAATTCTCTTTGCATGAGCTGCCAACATTTAAACTCTCTCACAAAGCTGTCTGGTGGAATTTTATAGTGGAAGTGCTTTATCTGGAGCCAAAATAGGGAAAGAAGTATACATACAACAGCGGAAAATAAACCTCCAATATACCCTTTGCAGATCTATTGGGTAAGATATTTAATAGATATAAGCAAAAAAAAGGACTAAAAATATGTGTTAATATCCTTGCAGATAACACCTAAAATTAGGACCAGAAACCAGATCATGCTTTCAAACAGAATTTGCATCATAGGATAGGTCTGCAGTTTGTGATCAGCAAAGTGCTGTGAGTACACACAAACTTATAAAACTGTATATAATAATGTCTTTTCAGTAAACTCAGAATAAACAAGCTCAAGATCTCTGTTCTGTGTCTTGTGGCTAGAGTTTCCCTAGTGATCTTCTGGCCTTTGTTTATCATGGCTGCAAAAAATTCCAATATATAATGGTATAATAAACACTTACTGTAAACTCAGTAAAAAACACTATCAAGTTTTACAAGGAAAGCAGTGGCACAAGCTAGATATGCTCAGAGGAAACTTCATCATAAGGACCCTAAGCCTTTAAATGTTTTTTCCTCTTTTTGATTTCCAGACCTTAGACAGGACTTCCATGTGCACACAGTGGCTGAATTTCACTTTCTCCTTTATAAAATGACTGAACAAGTTACAGTTTAGATTCCCCCAAAGAGGAACATTACTAATGGCTGAGAGACAGAAAGCTCTTTCAGCTTCATCCTTTTATTTCGCTGTCCAGTTTTTTTCCTGGGACTCCATGTCTCCTCTCTGCTCACGTTGATGTTTCAGTAGGACCTCTTGGCTGGGAGGTGTCCTACTGAATGGAGCAATGGAGATGCCAGCTTCTCTGTTAAGGCTTTGGTGTGCTGTGCTCCTAGCAGCTGTTGAAACACTGCTAAGAACAGAAAATAACTGAAAAGACAGATCTGAATGAAAATGTGGCTTTGCACAACCTGCATAGATGGTGAAATTAAATGCATGACAAAATAAAGTGATGCGCGTAGGAAAGACATCACCTTGATTTCATTTGTAAAACAAGGGGTTCTGGCCTAATCTTTACCAGTTTAGAGAGAGAATTTGGGGATACAGTTGAAAATTCCATGAAAATGACAGCCCAGTGCCCAGCACTGAACAACAACAACAACAGCAACAAAATTGCAAATGTTAGGAACTATTGGTAAAGCAATAGAGAAAAAAAACAGAGCTCATGATTATGCCTTTATATAAATTTATGGCATGTCTGTGTCTTTATACTGTTCTGTTCTTTTCATCTCAGAAAAACATAGTAGAACTGGAAAAAGGTTCAATCGTCCTTGATTGTCAAGGGCTATCAATATACGGGACATGTGCTGTGTGAGGAATAACTAAGTAAGCTAAGATTCTTCCTTCTGGAAAAGAGACAAGTTACAGGGGACATGCTAGAGCACTATAAAATCAGGAGTGAGGTGGAGAGGATGGATGGGGCTTGATGGTTCACTGTCTCTTCCACCAGAAGTACTGGGGATCATCAAAGCAAAATAGTAGGAACAAGCTTCGAAACAAACGTACGTAGGTTATTCTTCATATGTCAGTGATACATCTTCATATGTCAGTAATACATCTTCATATTCTTCATATGCCAAAGGATTCAGTGAATACCAAAGGATTAGGGGGGACCAAGGAGAGACTGGATACGTTAATGGAGGAGAAATACATTGGGGGATACCAACTATGCAGACACCAGACTTAACCCAGGAAGTCCCTGAGCTGAAAAATAGGTGGTGGTTGGGAAAGTATCATGGACGGGTACAGTCTGTTTTCGCCTTTTGCTTAGTCCTCCCTAGTTTACCTGCTTCTGGCAGCTGTAACCTCAAACCCTGTCTCCTGTCGACCTTGGGTCTCACCAGTTCAGCTGTTCTTACATTCACTGAGTAGCAATGCCCTGGCAAAGGGAGGATTCTTCAAGTCTGGTGGACTTGGCAATACTAGGTTAAACAGCTGGACTTGATCTTAAAGTCTTTCCCAACCTAAGAGATTCTATGATTCTGTGATTCTTTGCCTTTCATTTTTTTTTTACATTAATGAGGTTGCTAGACTGCATTCAAGTCCTGTTGACCTATGTACTAACTCATGTGCCTTTATGTGTCAGGCCAGTAAAGTTCGAATTCCAGAGGTGTTTTTGTGCCCCACCAGTATAACTATGACATTTATGTTCACAGTCCAATTCTTCTCTTTTGTCTTTTTTCTATTTGTGCTTTTCATGTCTGTGCTGTCATTTCTATTGCAAAACAAAGGAAAGGCCTTTGTAATACACAAGGAAATCTAATTTACTTTTCACAATGGACCTAAATCAGTGATTGATGTTTTTCAGTAATTAAATTCTACTACCTGCAAGTTGCTGAATGTAAGACTTAGGAAGGTAGGGGGGAATGGGTGAAAATAGAAAATATATTAGCAACTTTTGTGTCTTGTGCTATGGTGTTCAATATTCCACCCATTTATGTTCGAACAGGTGAGCAACTTTCAAAGACATGAACATAACCCTGTATATTGGGTAGAAAAAGACTGATAATTATTGTGCCTATTGAGAAAGGAATGATTGAGCACTGAATGTCAGTATATGTAGTCTCAGGAGAAGAAAGAAACAAAAATTATGGGTATTGGACGAGTCAGAAGTTATAAGGAAGATAGAATCCTTTGACAATGTTGGTATATTTTAACTCCACATTGCTGTTAGACCTCATGCTATTCTCAGAGTACCTCTACACATAGGTACATAGGTACCCAAGGTAAATCTGGCAGATGCACACAGGTAGCGGAAAGCTTAATCCCAAGAGCCTGCTCCTATGTGAGCACCAATGTATTTCACTTAGTTTTTCTGCTGGAGCTTGCTGTGTCTCTCTGTTCAGAAGACCGCTTAGTGCTCAGCGGACTTGCCTTCATATTAAGCAAGGCAAATTATATACAGTACCTATGGTTCATTCTTTTTCTTAGCCTGTCTGCAGAGATAGTGTACGCAGTGTAGTATTTTATTTACATATTTGAAAACCTTACACTAGTCTGTGGTAGATGGACTTCCCCCTTTGAAGTCTTTCTTTTTGAAGAGAGCAAGATGTCCTTATAAATGATGTATTATAGCTAAAAGTCACCTGGAAATTACAACCTTTATACAGACGTTGCAGTATGAGACCCACTGACCTCATCAACATTGCAGATGTCAACTACCTGAACTGGTAAATACCTTCTGGCCATAAAATCTACAAATAGTTGAACCACTTAACTGGCTGAAAAAGTTTTGATGGCCAAAATAAATGACAGTATGTATGACAAATTTGTAAGCACTCCGCTACTGACCTGCATTACAGCTTTGTGGGTTTTTCATTTGTATGATCCCCTGACAGAACATCATCTATAGAGGCCTAAGATATTTGGTGCCTGGGATGGTTAGTGAATATTTAACTTACTTTTGTAGTGCTCCACAGCCTTGTCAAGGGAAGCAGAGGTACATGAATCCAGGCTGGAGACTGAATCCAAGAACAAAGCACTGCTGAATGCACTCTGCAAGCAGGATTCTTCCCTTTGTGTTAACATTTTTATTTTGTGACAGCTTAATTTTCTAGTGGATGATCTCATCTAATTAAGGCCATTGCCATGAAATTAAAAAGTCATGATGATCTGACTGCATTTGGGGGGCATAGGATCTAAAATATTAAACATATGGGAATATCCACACCTTGGAAATATGGTACTTCATGAAAAGTAGCAGTAACAGCCAGGGTCTTGCTATGGGCAGAAGAAAGGAAACACCAAAACCATCTCAGATGTACTCAGAGCTGTGGCACAGCCTCAACATCTTGTAACTTATTGTGCAATTATCTTGAGATAAAAAGTGATGCTGTATTTCCTTACTGGGCTCTTTGAAAGTGAAGTTCAAACATACAAAGGCTACTACAAAGCCTTTGCTTTTCTGCAGTCATCAAACAGGAGGCTAGTGAGGTGAAGATCTCACACTGACTTTAGCACACAGGCAGTGGTCAAAACAGGACTTCAGGTGTTCCAGCACAGATATCTGCAATTACCTGCATAGAAAGGAAAAATCTCAATATGCTGCTCTATGTCCTGTTTCTTGTCTGCAGAAAGTGCTGGGACACTCGTATATGCTGCTGATGAATATAGAACCATTTTGATCATGGCAGCAGGATATATTTTATCTGTTGCAAACACAGAAAATAGAGTCAGACCTGAGAAAATAAATGTAGAGGATAAATACGATAAAATTATAAACTTTCAAGTCATAAGCATTCATATCAGAGTAGTATTTTTAGCAGTAGTTTTAATTTTAAGGACTCTGATCCCCTTATTCACAATGTGGTGCTCGTTTCTCATCAAAAGTCCTCAAATCTCATATGCTTGTAGCTAACGTCTTCCAAGTGAGGTACAGTAGAAAATTAGTCAATGAATGATTAATAATGGCATATATACTATAAAAAGTTAAAATCTGCTTGCAAAGTTATCTCAAAATTTCTTCTTTTCCTTTCCCTTCCCACTCTAATGATAAACAGCTTTGTGATAATCTAGTTCTGTCATATAGCTTTTGCTGCCTAGTTTACTAAGAGGGAAATGTATTTAGTAAAAGGGAAATGCTTTCTCCTGTTTGCTTGTAAACACATTTTATTTTACTGTGGCTATTCTTTTTTGATATTGCTTTCTGGATGTTCCCACATTTTAATTGGTTCAGTATAAGACACTTGATGGACACCATGAAGAAATGTACAACTCTGGAAGGAGAAAGGTCACTGCTAGAAGAGCACAACATGTCTAAACAATAAATACCCATTTGCTCATTTCACTCATCTAGTGTAAAAGAACTCTCCTTTTCTTTATACTTGCAACAGCAGTTTCACATTATTTCTACCTTCTGTTTATTTTGTTATTAAGTAATGGTTACAGCTGCCAGAGGTGGTACTGCAGTAATCATGATTATTCAAATGAGAGGAAAAATATTTTTGGCTTAACAAGAAAACAAAACAAACAAGCAAACAAAAGTAAATAATATGAAAAGCACACCTAATTCCCTCCCCACATAAATCCTTATTTGCATTGCATAAGCACTCAAGACAGGTTACTGTGTGCTCTTTCTTGATGTTTTTGCTCAGAAATTATCTTCTGCCCAAACACTTTTTTATGTAATTTGAGAAATAGACAAAAAATGGTCCGTCCTTTGCAACTGAGGCTACTTCTTCAAGGAGAGTTACACCAGGTGTAGACTGGTGTAACTCTCAAGGTGTGTTTTTTGCATACCAAAAGGTATGCAGGTTATGCAGGACACAGCACTGAGAGGAACTGCTGAGGATGCGGGCCAGGGCCAGGATACTACAGTGTGCCGCCCCACATCAGGTACTTCAGCCTATGTCTATTTCTGGCTAGTAGAGACCCATTTATTCTGGTGTCAGCAATACTACTTTAACTAGCTTTTCTCCTTCAGACATACTGGCTCATCTCCCAAGATGTATTTATTAAATACAATATTATTAAATTAAAAAGAGTCATTTCAGACTCTCTTTTGCCAATGCAAATCAAGCCAGAATCTCATGTGTCTTCCTGTATGGCTCATCTCAGCTCCCTGCCCAACAGCACTCTGATGGTTCCACCTGTAGTAAATCTGACAGTGTTGCCACTGCAGCGCATACACTTCTGTATACCCTCCCAGTAACTTTGAACCCTTGGGTGAGTCCAAGGACATCTGACAGAGACAGAAATCTCAGGGGGATGTGGGAAACAGAAGTCTGAGATTCTAGTTCAGGTCACATAGTGCATGATTTTTCTTCTCCAAATCAAGAAGGTCAGTGTTTGATGAAAATGTTTTTGGTTAATAAACTCAGTTAATAAACAGGAACGTAAGACCCTTGCATCACGTTCTGGCAGCAGGCCAAACCACTGAAGTCTGTATTTGTCCAAAACCACCAGTAACAAAAAGAACCATGGGAAGAGTATTTTGACAAGATGTGCACATGGCCTATAAAGTATCTGACACTTTTTCTGGCTGCTAAAGGCAAATGGGCTCTGGAGAATTTGGAAACGGGCAAGAAGTACTTCATTGCATTAAGTGCCAGGAATTACTGTCCAGTATTCCTTAGCATTAGAGACTAAGGAAGACAATAGTGTTTGTAAAAGAGAAATATTTAAAAATCGGAGAACTTTCCCAAGATCCCCAGAAGAGCTGGCTAGGAATGTATTATGGAAACCCAGGGAAAACAAAGATGTCTGGAAGAATGCTATTTATGCTAATATTCAAAAAGCAAGAGGAATAGCATAGATTACATAGAGAATGGCTAACCCGCTACCTGTACAAGGTGGAACATCAGAAAAACTGATGAAGGATTAAATCTGAAAAGAAATAAAAGGAGTGAAGCATAAAAATATGAAACAATTATATTTTTATGGGAAAGATGTCTTGTGAAACAAACCTGATGTATTTTTTAATTTTTAATTCAGATTTGGTTTATAAGGATAGATGGATACACTTCTGTAAGACATTTGACTTAGCGCTGCATTTGACCCTTATTTTAAAAGTTGCTTCTTATAATATCAGTATTGAATACCTGAAATGGGATTAAGCACTGCCTGAATGATAGATCTCATGGAATAAATGCACAGAAGGAAATGTCACTGAATGGGATTCTTCTATGGCTTTAAGGGTTATAAAGTCCTGATTCCAAAACTCCTTTTCCATTATGCCAAAAAATGCCACCTGGGGATGTATACACTGGAGATCACTGATGAGAAATGAGGAAGTGATTTTAACTTCCACGTGCTGGAATAAGATTAATGGCACCTTCATTTTAAAAAGTTGTTGAGAAATTGGAGACTCTTATAGAGAGACAGAAAAATTATGGGAGACCTGGACGAAATGCTTCACAAAGAAAAACTCACCAACAAGACTTGGTGACAGTGTACAAATATCCGCTTTTCTAAAGGACTGCTCTGGAATCAATGTCTGGAAGCAGAAAGCAGGTAAATTAACCTGAAAAATATAGCACAGATTTTTAGTAGCGATTGCCATTACAGCAGATTATTCACAGGAGAGGTGAATTTTCTTCCATTGTTTAGAATGTTCATCAAGGTCTGATAGCTCTGTAGAAACTCTGCTTTTGTCAGAAACAAGTCTTTAGGCTCCATGTAAGTGTGATGTATAATTGGCCTGTGATGTAAAGACTAGACAATCTAATGGTCCTTTCTGGCTTTAAATGTAATGAATCTCTAGATGATTTTTAAAGAATTCCTGTGCATGCAGTACTGAAATATGTGTATCTTAGCCACAAAAGAGTATAAAAGTACACTGTACACAATACAACCAAGAAATGAAGTGCCCTGAACAATCAAGAGGAGCTTTCTGTAGAAACAGCAAGAAACACCAGGCTCTCTTACAGCAGTTGAATAACAGCCAACTATTAAAAAAGATGAAAAATTAGCACCTCCTGTTGCTGCCAGCAGGTCAGCATAATACCTGTAGCTTTGTGTGTGCTCACCCGTGAGTCAGTTTAAAAGAGTTCTGGGCAAAGGCTGTGTCTCCGAAGACCATGTAGCACCACTGAGATGGCCAAGTGTATATGGAGATTTAGAAATGAGTGAAAGAACATTTCTTTAAAAAAAACCCTGATTGATTTAATTTCCATCTTTCAGAAAAACATACCTAATAAAAAAAGAAAAATTTGAGTGTTTTGCAATATCTAAGATCCATTCAATATCCACTCCCCCCTTGAAAGTCTTGACACACTTTTTTTCCTATTACTCAATGATCTGTAAGATGGCTAAGCTTTGATCAAAGGAATTGTTATTGTTCTTCAGGTAAAAATGTTTGCAACATGCCAAAGGTTGTTTGTTTAAACTTTAATGGATAAAGTATAGGGAGCTAGTTTCATTAGCCTACAGACAAAAAGTGTTTATTTATATTAGGTGTGAAGTCGAGTTCTGTAAGTTTGCTAACAATTCTGATGTGTTCTAGACAAAATTATAGGAATGATCATAAATAATACTCTGAAGTTTTAGAATGTTGCCAGTGAGGAAAGACTGTTTCTGCCTGTAAATAATTAAAAAAACATCCAAACTCTAGCATTCAGCTTCAAGTTAAATTCAAGTCTTAAAAGATTTAGACTTTTCTGTGGACAGAAGAAACGCTGTTAATTCACTGGGAGATGTTCTCACTTTATGGTTGTGGGCTGGAGCACACAGGGAACAGAACAATTATGCATCCAAAAGCTCCTGATTCCTGAAATATTTCCTGAATCATCTGAAGCTCCCAGTTCTGGCAAGCCATGTTGGAAATTATGGAGGAAGGATCTTTCTTCAGAGATTTCATTGATCTCGACAGATCAGAGCAATGGGTAATGATTAATGGGATGAAATTTAACAGGTCCAAATGCTGGATTCTGCACCTCCCTATGTAACTCAGGGACATCCACCCACAGTCCCCATTTTCATTTCAGTTATGAGTTTGGGGAGTCTCTGCCTGTTTTGCCAAGAGAGCCCCTGGGAGCTTGCTCCTGCTGGGCCCATGTGTTAGACACATGCTTGCCTGCTAGTACGTCAAATCTTCATGGATTTTCCTTGTGAGGGCTCAGAACCACCCGCACCACTGTCATTCCTCTGTCCCCAAGGGGAGCTTAGTTCGACCTAAGGGACATTCTTCTGCTTACACCCATTACCCCCACTATATTTACAGCTTTTCCTAATAGTTTAATTCCTAACTCCTCTGCCTGCTGTTTATTTAGAACACCCATTTGGGCCCCAAATGAGTGTTTGGGATCAGTTACAAACGCCAGGTTTTTTCGCTCTGAGCCCAGGGGATGTGTTTCCCAGGCGCCCCGGGCGTCCCCAGCCCCAGCCCGCGGCTGCTGGTCGCATGAGCCCTCCGGCTCCTGTGAGAGGGTGAACGGCACCGCCCCCGGGGGCGGTCGCCTTTGTGTCCTTCTGGGCCCTTCATGGTTCCTCCCGGACACCCCACCAGCTTCTGGGTAGGACCGGCGGGCTGCCCTGGCCTCGCTCGGGGCACCCCTATTAGCAGTGCTGTTCGCCGAAGGGCATTTCTGTCTCCACCGCAGCCAGGCCCGCTCTGCCCGAGGAAGGTTCGAGGTCGCGGCGGCGCCGCCGCCGGGCCGCGGCGGGGTTTGGGACCTGCTCCTCCGACCCTCCCGCGCCGGCCCGGCCCAGCGCCCGGGGATGACTGACTTGTGTCACGTCCCCGCCCGAACCAAAACGTGCAGGGAGGGACCGCGCTCGGATCCTGTCCTGGAGCCATGCGGACAGGACTGGGTTCACTGCATTCCCGTTCTAATGAGAGCGGCCCCCTTCCTCCAGCTCCTCCACCCCTTCAGAACTACCCTCATCAGAATCTCCACAGATAACCCCCTCCCAGCGCTGTGGGAGGAATTCTGTTCGCTCTCTTGCCTTTTCAATTCTCCTTTTCAACAGTCTATCATCTCCAACTATTTCTCCCATTGATCCTTTCCTAATCATCCACAGTAACTATAGGAGCGTGGTGCCTGTGCTGAGCATGTGCCCAAGACGGCTCAAACGCTCTCCACTGTTTGCACCATCGCCCCAGCCTGGTTCTGTTTTCCCAGCGACTACTGGTGGGACCAAACACTTCTCCTTTGCCCTCCTCGTGGAAAAGGAGAACATCTGCACCTCCAGAACAATGCCTCCATTACACCCTGCTGACTACACCAAAGAAGATGTCACAGAAACAATAAATGGAGGCCAAGCGAGATACATTGTTCAAACTCAAAGTTCCACCCACATCAGCTGCAGATTTGGTATGTCACATGGATTCAGCACTGCATTGATGATTATTAAAGTTTATGGCAAATGATTCATCTACCCAAGGTCTTGGGAGTCTGGGGAGGTCCCTGCTGCCTGGAAGCTTGCCAGTGTTACTGCAAGTTATAGGAAGGATGTGCAGGAGGACCCAGGGAACTACAGCCCTGTAGCTCTAACCTCAGGTCTTGGAAAAGTTATGGAGATTATACTGGGTACTATAGAAAGACATTTATAAAATACTGCAATCATCAGGCATAGTCATCATGGGTTTTCCCAGCCCCATGCTCCATCCCACCCAGCCCTGATGAGCCCCCGTTTCTCCCACTCCTCCAGACTATGGCTGTGGTAATCGCCCTCATCCTAGCTGTGCTTGCCATTGAGCATGGGCTGAAAATTGATTCCAGGATGGAACTGGCCATGGCCAAAAGGATGCAGCAGCATCAGGAGTATCTGCATCAGGAGATGACTTGGCTGCTGCAGGGTGTTGAGTGGATCAGAGCCACAGAGGGAGCCACACCGCCTTCTGTGTTGCAGCTGTGGCTTTTGACTGTTGCAGTATAGAATCATAGTTAGGATTGGAAAGGACCTTAAGATCATCTAATTCCAACCCCCCCTGCCATGGGCAAGGATGCCCTGATCCTGCTCACTTATGTCTGCAGGCTGGCCAGAAAAATGGAGCTTTGGTCTGACAGGAGCGATGACAACAAGGAGGAGGAGAAGGGAGGAAGCCTCAGTGGTGCCCACAAGGGTGTTGGGTCTTTGGCTTTGTCCATCCCACCGCCAATGCAGGACCTGCCTGACACATGCCAGGTGCTGAAGGAGCTGGTGGGTGACCTCCTTGGTGTCTGCTGAGTGCTTTCCAAGGCGAATTTCATGCCGCAGATGCACCCGGTTGTTGGCATGGACAGCACCTGTGAAAACTGGAGTGTCCACGAGAACAGCATTGCCTACTCCCTGCTCGTGTTCCTGTGGCCACGCCCCGGGCACTCTTTCAGCCTGCAGCTGGACACCACGGGGCAGCTGCCACCAAGATCCTCCAACGTCCAAATGGTGCTGGAGCGCATGTGCTTGAGGAAGCAGCTCCTAGGGGATGCTTTGTGCTTTCTCCACCAGCCCAGTGATGGGCTGCCGAGCTGGTACGTCCTGCACACCCTCTGTACCGGCTCCTTCTTAGATGTGAAGAAAATCACCTTCTGGCTCCAGCAGCTGGTGAGATCGGCCTGGTTGCTTCTGCCTCAGTCACGCCACCACCAGATGATGGTGCTGCCCTCCTCCCAGACCTGCATGTTCCAGCTGGCAAGCACCTCTCCAATGAACATCTACACTGAGATGGTTTTTGCAGTGCAGCCATTGCAGCTGAGGCCCCCATTACCATTTGTAACAGGATGGGACCACTCACACCGTTGGAAAAAGTTGGTCTGCTGTGGGACTATTTAAGATGGAGAGAAAAGGACAGCAGAGCTGCTGCTCTGGACTTCAGGAGAGCAAACTCTGAGCTGTTCAGGGAGTACCCTGGGAATCTGTTTTGGAGGGTTTAGGAGTTCACAAGTGCTGGTCAGTTTTTAAGAACCACCCTTTCAAAGCATGAGAGCAGGCAGTCCATTGTGTCAGAAGTCAAGCAAGTGGGGCAGAGACCAGCTTGGCTGAACAGGGAACTCCTCATGGAGCTCAAGAGGAAAAAGAAATTGTGTGTCCTCTGGAAGCAAGGAATCTTCACAGGAAGATTACAGAGCTGTGTTTCATATGTGCAGGGAGAAGACCTGAGAGGCCAAAGCTCAATTAGAGTTGAAACTGGCCAGTGCTGTGTCAGATACCAAGAAGGGCTTTTTAAGTATGTCTAATAGCAAGAGGATGTCTAAAGAAAGCATGGGACCCATTCTTCATGTTGAAGATGGTCACCTGACTAGTAGGGAGGAAGAAAAAATGGAAGCATTCAATCCTTCTTTTTGTCTCAGTCTTTAATAGTACTGATTGATAGACTTTGGGCTGCCTGATCCCCTGAGTTGGAGGACCACGAGTGTGGGAGCAGTGACTTTCTGTTTGAGGACACAGAAATTGTAAGGGATCAGCTGTATAAGCTGGATGTTCACAAATCCATGGGGCCTGATGGGATTCATCCATCCATCGTACTGAAGGAGTTGGCAGGCATTATGGCAGGACCTCTCTTGACATACCCAAGGTCTTGGGAGTCTGGGGAGGTCCCTGCTG
Source organism: Strigops habroptila (assembly GCF_004027225.2). Classification (NCBI taxonomy): domain Eukaryota; kingdom Metazoa; phylum Chordata; class Aves; order Psittaciformes; family Psittacidae; genus Strigops; species Strigops habroptila. Next base: position 15,166,022 of record NC_044283.2, read on the forward strand.
CCTGGTATCTAGCCAGTGTTACTGAAGTTACAAGAAGGGCATGTGGGAAGACCCAGGGAACTACTGCCCTATTAGTCTGACCTCAGTTCCTGGAAAAGTTATGGAAAAGATTATACCAGGTACTATTGAAATGTATTTAAAGAATACTTCAGTCATCAGGCACAGTCATCATGGGTTCCCAAAAGGAAAGTTCTGTTTAACTGATCTGATAACTGTGGGATGAGCAGGTTTGTGGTGAGCTGGGTGAAGAACTGGTTGAGGGCAAAGCAAAAAGGGTTTTAGTGACTGGGGTTATACTGGTCACCGTCAATGTACCTCAGGGTTCAATTCAAGGGCCAGTTCTGTTCAATACATCTATCAATGATCTTGATGCTGGAGTAGAATTCACCATTAGCAAGTTTGCTCATGATACATAACAGGGAGGTGCTGTTGACTCTCTCAAGGGACAAGATGCCTTGCAGAGGGATCTAGATAGATCGGAGCATTGGGCAGTGATTAGTGGGATGAAATTTAACATGATCAAATGCTAGATTCTGCACCTACGATGGAGTAACACCAGGTCCTGACAGGACAAGAACCAATGGGCAGAAACAAAGAAAAGGTGAAATTCTGTTCTAAGTGGTCAGGCAATTGGACTAGATGATCACTGTAAGTCCCTTTCAACTGAAAACAATCTCTTCTGTTCTCTTCTGTTCTGTTCTGTCTTATCTCTATGGTAGCAGTGCTTAGATTTTCCAGCTGGTATCAGGACATCTTGTCTATTGGCTCTGCTTATACAACTAGAAAAGACACTCTATCCAAGTGTCCAAGTTGACAAAACAGAAGACATAATTATTATTCAAAGCAGTATATTAGTCTTATTTTGCAAATGAAGACCTGAAGTATGTAGAGAGCTGAAGGTCTTGTTTTTAATACCGCTGTTAATGCTTTTCATTCATGCAGGTTCATCTGGGGCCAAGCCTGGTTTTGCATATACTGAATAACTATTCCAGCATCCCATTTCACACACAATCAGCCCTGCTTACACTGAATTGCTATTCAGTACCTGTTTATTTCCTGTTTCTTTCAGAAAAATCCCCTGCCATTGTGAGCCAGGATATTAGCATCTAATCCTGTCACATGTAGCCCCTGCGGCAGAACTGTGAACTAAACCCAGAGTCAATCCCTGACCAGTTCCTACCTCACAAGGTCATTCTTCCCTGTGGCTGGTAATGGTGATGAAATGATGATGGCAATGGTGACTAAGAATAATAGCATTGACTGCCTTTTGCCAACTTTGGTTGTCACTAAGCCATAGTTCAAGTTAGCATCTCACTTCCATTACAGTTCATCTGTAATGAGCCAGCCTCTAACAAATATTTACATGGCATGTATCCTGACATGTTTTCTACTCCACTGCCATTTTAAAGGCTAAAATGACAAACTTTGATTTCCTTTTAGCCTGAATCCTGTTTGACACCTCCTGGTTGAGTGAGCTCTTTGGCATATTTCTGATGAAATCCCACATGCACACATGCTCTATTGCAAATGCTGAGTAAGTATCATGATTTAGATGAAAAACTGGGCCTGGGGCTACAGCAGACTGCATGGATTATTTAGTCCAACTGCAAATTCACTTTCAAAGGTGTATCTATAGCTGTCAGCCATACAGGAGCTTCTGTTCTCTTGACTACATTTCCTCTAGTTCATATATTAGCAGTTGGTTTCTTACCAAACTACACTCTTAAAGGAAGAATGTCTGTTCGTGTCTCAGTGGAGTGGGGACCAGCGTAATGAAAATCATTACTCATGAATCCATTGTACAATGACTGAAAAAAAAAAATCTATCAAATGAATACAATTGCCAAAGAGCATTTCTTTTTTAATAAGACCAGCAATAACCACAACAACTGCTATGATAATGCATTTAAATTACAAGGCATACTCACTAGGTCAGTACCCTGATGTGTTAGGTGCTGTGCAGTTGCAGGGTAAATGTAGAATGTAGCACCTGAACCCAAAGACATAAATATAAAAAAGAAAACATAAAAATAAATAAACAAGGAGAGAATCTGAGTAGGTTAGTTGGAAAAGGAATAAGGAATGGCACAGCAAAAGAAAAGCAACTGTGCAGCTCACAATTTTTTGCACTTATTATAAAAGAAAATAATTTGGAAATAAGATATCTGAGAGGGAAAGTTGATTGAATAAAATCAAACCTATTAAATGAATAATTTAGCCTATTTGTGATAGTTTATTTCTTTTAGTTTTTCAGGCCATAAGATTTATGTGCCCTGCTGGTAAAGGAAGACCTTTCATGAAAGAGCAAGGAACCAAGTGAGTTACATATAAATTAGAAAAAACAAATTTGTGGTAAATTTCCTTCAGTTTTCTATTGTCTGCCATTGACTTTATGGCGCTGACAGTATTAACAATGGGACCCAGCACTCTATATACTGAGTATTAACATCTCTGTACACTGAAATGTCATTAAAATACACACAAAGCTCTGGGCCTATATACAAAATACACTGAGAAATTAATGCAAATTGGGCAAAATTCAATACTACATTCTGAACAAGCTTATTCATACCAAGATTCCTCCTACACAGGAGCTTTATTCTTATTTTTCTCTCACCAAAAGACTGCAGAAAGGGGTTTTGTGAAAAACTGAAGGTCACACTACCAAGGCAGTGTTAAACTAAGGGGAAAATGTGTTGTAGGACTGAGGACCAAACTGATTTAGATGATACAGATGTAAAACTTGATCTTTTGATACAGTGAAGACTCTTTCATTGTTACCAGCACTGCATCTCCGTGTTCTAAATGCTGTGTTTACTCCATTTTGCTGGAAGTGAAGTTCCTGCCTGACAGACAGCTAGAATTACTGTCCTTACGTCCTTTCTCCCATTAATCACCTATGTTCAGAGCATGCTGGGGCAGGGAGGAAAAGTGACTGAACCGGAGTGGATTCTGCCTCTACCCATGTGGGGGATGGCTCCTTTACTGGTGTAACCTAAGTCTGGGTCTAGGTGAAGAAGAGTCAGGCAGCTGTGCTCACAGCTGGGGTGGCCTCTGCTACACCAACCCAAAGCACAGGGCACAGCGCAAAAACTCTTCACAGGACAGGTGTAAAAATGTCTCATAGTGCTTTGCTTTTCAGTGTTAGGAGGGGGACAACTGTGTGGCAGGGAAAGGAAAGGGCAAAGCGTTGCCTGCTGGCACTGGTGAGCTCTTCAGCCTGCCCAGATTTTCATAAAAGCCCAGCCTGATGCACCGAGTCTGCCAGCACTTAGCTTTCCTCCTCACTAATATTTCAGAGTTACCCCATGGCATTATCTCACTGCATTTTTGTCTCTGGTCTGATACATTACAGCCTTATGCTAAACTTTGTCTGAAAGAATCTGCTTCACAGTGTGAAAACAGCCTGTCAGGGTAAAGCACCCATGCCAGCTTGTACTAAAATACCTCTTTTAACACAGTTAAGTGTCTCCTAATGATTTAAACTCAAGAATTCAAGGTAGTTCTTTATTTCTTAAAGATAAACAAAAAAAATCTGGATCATGGCTTAAATAACCCTTAACTTAATGGCTGGCAAACTGGCAAAATGCCAGATTTTATTACAGATCCTAAATGACTGTGCTTATCTTGTGCCAAGATATCCAATCTATCATCCCCCCTTAGCATTATCTGAGTTCATTGCCTTATTTGGTTGTAGTTTATAAGCTATAATGTTATTTTAGCTTGAAAATAGGGAGAAGAAAAGTGCAACAATCTGGTTATTCATGCATTTTCCAGCTGCTCCACAGATAAGACAGGTAATATTGGCAACCTTTGGCTTCTTGTGACCACATTTTAAAATTAAAGATATCTACTGTAAAATGCACATATCTCTATGTTGAAGTGTGATTTTGAAGGAACAAAGAAGGTCAGATGTAATTTGATGTCATATTACACCATGTGTTGACTTAAGAAATCAGAGGCGGAATCACTTAAGATGACTGTAAGATGTACAAGAACAGGATATTTCACCATGAAAGACTGCAGGAAGCTTCAAAATGCATTATTGAAGTAAATACTGATGCACATTTAAAACGGTTTTTGAAGAAACTTGCCCTGTTAGCTAATACAAAGATGCAACCATGTGCACAGGAAAGTACAATTAGAAATCATTTGAGCTCAAGGAAAGATCTAGTTAGGAGAAACTTCTGTCGTCCCCCCCCCCCCTTTTTTTTTTGTTTCTCTTTCTTTTCCTGTTAAATTGAAAAGCTAAAACCTCAGACTCTAACTACCTACAACACATCTAAATCACAGTAAATCATGTAGATAGCTGGAACAGCAACTCTGCTTATTCAGCAGTATGAAAAAGCTGGGTGCTGGACAGTGTGCCATGAACTCAGGTGCCTATGGAACTTGAGGGATGTGACAGCTGACCTTCAAAATACATTTATTTAAAGTATTTTTGGCAGGGTTGGTGATGTATGAGGGATGTTTTATTCTCTAGCCTTGTAGGTGCCTACATGCAAGAAAATGTAAGCAGTGGTGGTGGTGGAGAAGCCAGGAGGAGCGCAAAGCAAGGTGTCTTGTGGAAACAGTTCTGGTTGCATGCTGAAGGACCAGGTGACTGAAATGCTGTTCAGACAACAGTCTCTGTGAACATGTGATTTTATTTATTCATGCTCTACATATGTATACGTATGTTTTTATTCTGCATTAGACAGAATCCAACGTTTCTAGATAGGAAGCATCCTTTATTTATTAGGAATATTTATTAGGAAGAAGTTATTTACTGTGGGGGTGGTGAGACACTGAAACAGGTTGCCCAGAGAAGTTGTGGATGCTCCATCCTTGAAAGTGTTCAAGGTCAGGTTGGATGGGGCTTTGAGCAACCTGGTCTAGTGGAAGGTGTCCTTGCTTCTGGCAGGGGGGTTGGAACTAGATCTTTAAGGTCCCTTCCAACCCAAACCGTTCTATAAGTCTATAATTGTATGATTTCATGGCAGTTTGTGTAAGATGCACATCACAAAATAAGTTACTCCTCTGAGATCAGTAACTTGTGTTTTGCCAGTAGACAGGTTCCATAAAAGTATTCAGCTTTGATTTGAAGACAGACTTAAAGGGGTAATACATGAATTTCCTTAATAGCTTGTTATATTTTGCTTTAAAAAAAATAAAATTGTCACTTTAGCTTTTCACCACAGGCCCAGATGTTTTTTTCTTCATTGAAGAATACTTTAGCACCAAGTATTTCTTCTGCAAGAATATGCTTATATGTGGCATTCATATGCCACAATCAAATTTATTTGGTCATTTGATGTTTGATATCTCTATCAATGATCTGGAAGAGGGGATCAAGTGCACCCTCGGTAAATTTGTGGACGACAGCAAGTTGGGCAGGAGCATTGATCTGCTGGAGGACAGGGAGGCTCTGCAGAGGGATCTGCAGAGGCTGGATTGATGGGCTGAGGACAGTTGTATGAGGTTCAACAAGGCAAAGTGCCGGGTCCTGCACTTGGGTCACAACAACCCCATGCAACGCTACAAGCTTCGGGCAGAGTGGCTGGAAAGCTGCTCATGGAGAAGTACCTGGGGGTGCTGATTGACAGAGCTGAACATGAGCAGCTTGTGCCCAGGCAGCCAAGAAGGCCAACAGCATCCTGGCCTGTATCAGCAGTAGTGTGGCAGCAGGGCCAGGGCAGCGATCATCCCCCTGTACTTGGCTGGTGAGGCTGCATCTGGAATCCTGTGTTCAGTTCTGGGCCCCTCACTACAAGAGAGACATTGAGGTGCTGGAGCGGGTCCAGAGAAGGGCAATGGAGCTGGTGAAGGGTCTGGAGCACAAATCTGATGAGGAACGGCTGAGGAAATTGGGGTTGTTTAGTCTGGAGAAAAGGAGGCTCAGGATAGAACGTATCACTCTTTACAACTACCTGAAAGGAGAACGGAGTGAGGAGGTGACTGGTCTCTTCTCCCAAGTAATAAGTAATAGGACAAGAGGAAATGGCCTCAAGTTGTGCCAGGGGAGGTTTAGGTTGGATATTAGGAAAAATTTCTTCACTGGAAGGGTAGTCAAGCACTGCAACAGGCTGCCCAGGGAAGTGGTAGAGTCGCCATCCCTGGAGGTATTAAAAAGACATCTAGATGAGGCCCTTAGTGACATTTAGTGGTGGACTTGGCAGTCCTGGGGTAACTGTTGGACTTGATCTTAAAGGTCTTTTCCAACCTAGTTGATTCTGTGATCGTCTTTACAGTGGAGTGTGGCTGGGTTAAGTTCTGAAGCATTCTTAGGTGACACCAGTAGCTTTTCACTTGCTGGTTTAAAAGGTCTTAAATGGCCTTGTACTTAATATATACTCTCCAAATTCTGAAAATGACCTGCATGGAGGACCAGACTGAACTCATGATCAGTGCTGCAGTCAAGAAGTGGAGCTGCGGAGGGAATTGAGAGGAATTTAGTAAAAAGACACTTTTTATAACCAGAGTGTGAACCTCATTTTTTATAATGAGTCTTCCTTTCCCCAGCCTTCCTTCAGTGTCTTAAGAAAACAAGCATCACTTGGGGACTAACACAGCAGACTGGCATCCTTTAAAGCTCTTTTTATCTAAGCACTGAGCTGTTAGTCTTCTAATAGTAGGAGGCAGGTGGGTTTTTTTGAGGTCCTGCTTATTGCTTGGCTCAAGGGAAACAAACAAGTCCAGATAGTGTTGACTATGCAGGGTTTTGTGTCATTCTCTGAAGCAAAAGTATGGTAAAATAAAAGGGTGTATAATTTGGACAGGGTTTAAAATATATTTTTAAATGCAGCATTTGACTTGCCTTTTTCCTCCTTTTTTTTTTTTTTTTGTTTTCCAATCATAATGTGTGAAGAGCAACAGCAGTGAAACTGCACTCTGTGTACACATTGACTGGTGGGCAACTTATAAAAGGAACACATTTCTGCCAAAATGGACTTGCTTAGCTGAGTTTTTATCATAAATACTTGACAAAGGTTTCCTGATATTTAAAATGTTCTTCAGATATATATGATACTGCTTGGCTGTGAGCTGCTGCCACCACCTCTGATTAGAGGGTCTAATTGCAGCTTTCATATCTCTTGTGTCAAGTCAAACCTGAGCAATTCCAGCTCAGGATCATGGCACCATTATAGATGAGCAGAGATGTCCCTAGCCCAGCTTTCCCGTGCCATCGAATGCAGGCTGCAGCAGCAGCTGTAACTGTCTGCTGTGGTGCTTGACAATCCTAGACCTCACCTTCTGGCCACATAAAAATTATCTTCTCAGGCACAAATTTTGAAGAAATAGATTATTTCTCACCTAGTTCTTAGTTTCTAGTCCTTTTTTTTTTTTCCCCTGTATATTGTACCATTTGCATAAATTCATAAACAGCAGTCACAAAGCTAGAAAGGGAGAAGGTCTGTAGGTGGTCTGAAGTTTCTCCCATCTGTGCAACATGCATACATTTTAATGTATATCAACATAGATTCATATATAAATTTTTATATATGCATATGTGTATATATATACACACACACCTGTTAATTTGAAGGTCCATCCTTAAATTCTTAGGCTAATTCTAGGTATATTTGTTATGGTGATGGAATAAATTGGGAAAATTATTTTTTAAACTTTCTGTTGCTGATTGGTTGCAGTGTTTAGTGTCCAAACCTCATAGAACAGATCCTGTCCAACACAGTCCAGCTGCTCTACATGCCCTCAGGTCACTTGTTATAGGACCCACATTTTCACAACCCCATCTGTTTCCAGAACTGACTGTGAAGTTGCAAGGTAAGCCTTCAGCCTATGATCTATACCTATGCATAGCTTTATCAATTAAGAATAAAAAGATTCCTACCCCTAACATAAAAGTTCTGCATTTTTTCCCATGTTTTTCTGAAAGGTTCACTGAGAGTGTGCTATCGCTAGGATTTATTGGACCTGTGATATGTTTGCTCTGAAGATGACTTGCACCTGGACGTCTGTCTGAGGCATCCTAGGCACTGATTATTCTGCTATAAAGTAAGTCCATATATGTGCTCAGTGTCCCAGGATTTTCAGATGCACAGAAGTAGCTCTGATGTGGCTGCTAGACATCTGGAAATCCTAGACACCTGACCAGACTTCACATTCAACCTGGCTAAAATATCTGGGGAAAAATGAAGGCATGTCAGAGAAACTTGGATGTACAGCACCTGCCTTTATATAGCTTTACCATAAGAAATCAAAGAATAAAACAGATATGTGTAAACATGAATACAGAAAATGGCATTTTTTCAACATATGAAAAATATTCCTCCAGTAAGAAAGCTTACCCTACTGAAGAAACGGGCATAAACTGTACTGTGACTCCCCAAGGAGTCTGTTGATATCAGCAAATCCACCCAAAAGCAGTCACTTAAGGAGTTCCTAGACATTTTCCAGAGTCATTTGAGCTTCTGGGGTTTTCAGTCTGAAATCCGGTTTCCAGACATCTAACCCCTGGATGAATGTTACAACCCCCAAGAATGTTTATTTTGAACTCTGAGACTTTCTTTACTGATGCTACTAAAGGACTTCGGTACAACAGCAATCAACATTTCTCTCAGAGTGGAATCAAAGAGTGCCCAATTAGGCTGGTGCAAGGCAGTGTTTGTGTATGAATTATAACTAATGTGGAATTGAAAGGGAATTGTTCCATTCCCAGGTTAAGCACTGCTGGTGAAATTAGCAAATGTGATTCCTTTTTTCCCTCAAGGCATGAAGCTGGAGAAAAAAGCAGACGAGAAGGAAGCAGCTTCTGCATTTTTCTTCTAATCAGCCATGCGTATTAGCGTATAAGGCAAGACAGGAAGG